>NC_087250.1:20647500-21247500 GCF_037042905.1 Lytechinus pictus
ACTGATGTAAGGACCCCATTGGAAATAAGCCATCTCGGCTTTCATGGGTTATCCTGTCAAGGTATACACTTCTGTTCATATTTTCTTGTACTTGTTCATAGTTACCTGACAAATAAAATCAATCAATCAATCAATTATCTTTACCTAAGCCACGTACTGAATCATGTCGTCGAATGTTTTCATCGCATCGCAATTTAATTCTTTATCTCCTTCTATAAAATCTTCTTCTAATTACAATACATTCATTAGGACACTTAATGACCAAATTCTGAAAACTATTTCCCTTTAAGCCAAAGTTCAAGAATATATAATTTGGGGAATTGGTGGCTGGGGGTAGTTACTCGGTTTCTACTGTAGGGTGGGGTGGGGTTGCTGTTTTTTCTCCCTTTAACTGATGTTGCTTTTATGTTATACAAATTTTTTAATAATTTTTTTTTTGCAACATGAATTTCATCTTGTTTATTTGATACATCTGGACCCCTAGGCAGGGCAGTGGTGCTATAAGGGCTCAGCTGAGTAGGGCTATCCATCAAATTTTATTTTATCATGTATTATATTATCATGATTATGTTGTAATTTTATATGTATTGTTTTTGTATTGGCAAATAAAATAAAAAATAATAAATGAAATCAAAAGCCAATTCCTCCAATTGACAACTCGTCTATCATTTGGCCTGTCATCAGTTCGTCCAACATCCAAATGGTCTAATTGCCATTTCGTCCACTCACCATTTCGTTAAATAACCAGTCGGTCCAATAGCCATTTTGTCCATATAGTATTTGGTCTAATTAGACTAAGTGTTAATTGGGCAAATGAATGAAAATAAAACGAATATTAGACTTGTTAGACCAACTGGTTATGAGACGAAATGGTCATAGACAAGCTGGTGATTAGACGAAGTGATGACTGGACCAAATGGTTTCAAACGATTTTTTGATGGATGGAATAGCGTACGAATAAATGACAGTAGACCATGTGGTAAGTGGACGAGTTGGAAATCGGACGAACTGGCAATTTAACGAATTACACAGGTACTTTCCTCAAAATTTTATCCAGGAACTTCTGATTTTTAACGATGTAAGGGTTATCATGCCTCTGCGAGTAATACCTGAAATTCGTTCATAAATATTTCCCAAAAATATCAAAATATTAATTCTCCAAAATATTAAACTAAGAAACTATTAAATGCGTAAATTATCAAGCATATTTCCTTAAAATTATAATCCGTTTTCAGGAAGATATTTGCAGTTCAATGTATTTTATATTTCTAATGTCTTATGTAAATTTCTTGTCAAAACGTCTCTGTAACATATGTGTTACTATATTACGTGTATATTATTATGCAGAAGAAATATAAATCAATCAAATTAAATCTAAGGAAACGGCAGTCAAGTAATTTGTTTTTCATGAAAAAATCACATTATATCATGGATATGTATGTTTTGATATTCAGGATTAGTCCAATGTCTATTGAATGAATCATGTATGTTATAAGCATCACTAATAAACTCCTCAAAAAAAGTTTGGAAATCTGACTTTGATCGATAATTCCTCATCGGCTTTTAGTAAATATCAATGTGTAATTAATATCAATGAACAAATCATTTAATTTCCTTTAAAATTATACCCTACATGATGTGTGATTATCGTTCACATGGAGGTGCAGTGCCTTGAAATGTGGGGCAAGGTCAAAATTCAAAAGTTGCAAAATGACACAATATTGAAAGTCACTCTTCTTTTTTCAGTGGTGATGAGTGGGTTTCTCATCGGTTTCTTTTAATTATTTTCATGCACCTTAACGTCAACATTAACATGGAATCAAACACACCTCTGCACAAGCAAACACATAACAAACAAACATGCATGGGTATTTCAAACCACGACTAAAACCATGTCATCTCACAGTCACAAAACCATCACTACAGAAGCAGGGGCTTGATTTGAATGGATTTTCAGCATGTCTATTGACACAGACAAAGGAATCATGTTCTGTATTGACCCTTCATGACTATTTCTGCTCGTTTTGCAGCTTTTCAATTTAGACCTCATCCAACACTTTTGAATCCTGCTCCTGCTCTTGATGGCATGATCAAAACAAGCATGGTATCATTTGAAAGAAAATTAAATGATCTTTTGAATGATGTAAAACTATGCATTGTGTAAAATTGGGAGTTGGGAAAAATTAATGGCCAAACACAGATTTCCAAACTTTTTTTGAGGGGTTTAGAAACAGGGACCTGGGAACGATTTTTTCAGTGGGGGTGCTGAAATCTCTCCTCAGAGGTGGGGGGGGGGGGCAGACACAATTGAGTTAAACATAATTACACACACACACATACCACACACACACACACACACACATATATATATATATATATATATATATATAAATATACATCTATATGACAGTCACTTCTTGGCTTTCTTCTTATAAAAGAACATAAATATATAATTAGATAATTCGAGCGCGAAGCGCGAGCTATTTTTTGTGGAAATATCATGTATTTTGTCCTGAAAATTGAACATTTTGAGCAATGTTTGTGGTCCAAGATGCGTATGTAACAAATAATAATTGTGAGGCGAGCAGATATTTTTTTTATATACGCTCTGGCCTGATCGAAAGGGACGTGTTATAAGGACTGTTTTGCAGTTACCCATGAAGACGATACATATGTCAACAATCAAATAATGCGAGCGCGAAACGCGAGCTGAAAAATTTGACATTCCGACCTAAATACTGGACATTCTAAGCACGTTTTTTATCATGAGCAGGATAGGTATATTTACAATTGATGCGAGCGCGAAGCGCGAGCGGAAACAAAATTGAGATTTCAGACCAAAAAAACGAGAGATTCTAAGTACTTTTTTAATCATGATGAGTATAGGTATAAAACTATACAATTGATGCAAGCGCGAAGCGCGAGCGGAAATGAAAATAAGATTTCAAACCTAAAAACGAGACATCTTATGCACTTTTCTAATCATGAACATGATAGGTATATAACTATACAACTAATGCGAGCGCAAAGCGCGAGCGGAAACAAAATTGAGATTTCAGACCTGAAAACGGGACATTCTATTCATGTTTTGTAAATCAAGAAAATGATGGGTAATTGGATATATTCTTAAATTAATAATGTGAGCGCGAAGCGCGAGCAGAACATTTTTGATATTCTGATCTGAAACTCCACACTGAATGTAAAATGGTTTGATCAGATAAAGAAAACTCAGACGAACATAAGAATAAAGATTTGATCAAAATCAGACAAGGAATCACAGTTATTGCATTTTAAAGATTAGCATTATTCCCCACTTGTTCTTTTGTATTTTATTATATAAAATTAGGTTTATTCAATATTTTCCTTTCAAGAACCAAAACAGTTGAATTGACAACTGATTTAGTCCATTAGATATTCTTTGCTGCAACTTATTTCATTATAAGGGAGACATATCATTCATTCTGGTATGAAAAAATAAAACAATTTTGATTCCACAAGGAACAGCTAGGAAAGTGGGGATGTGACAGCATCAGCCCACCTATTGAATATTCATGACGACATGCATATCACCATTTTCATGAAATATTGCTAAACTTTAGAATTAAATAACTTAACTAATCGTTATCAGATTTTGATAAAATTTATTTATTTTGATAAAATGTATTTGATATAAATATTTCCAGCCCGGAGTACCCCCCCCTCCCCAAATCAAGCTGCGTATCTGAATAAAACATGCGTGCGCGTGTTTAGAGTTAGACCTAGTATCTGCGCATTCTAAATACATTTTTTATGATAAAAATCAATAATGCGAGCGCGAAGCGCGAGCAGAAAACATTTGATATTCCGATCTGAAAGAGGGTGAATTTAAACACTATTTCAAGTAATGTGTCGGAAAATTCTGAAGTGGGGGGGGGGGGGGGGGTTCTACAAAACGTCGTTCATTTTCATTACATTTCAGTCATTTATCATACTTACCACTAGATTTCCAGGAGGTGCGCTGCCTATATATCATGATATGGAAAATAACACACGCAGCACCCCCAAATTTTGGGGGTGCTTCACCCCGAACACCCCCGCTTCCCAGCCCGCAGGGCCATGGGGCAGGGCAAAAAAAGACTGTGAATTTTGATTTCTATTACTTGTAATTTATACACGTACACGGGCGGTCGGGCGCGCGCTCACTTGATTCGACATAAAACCTGGAAGTTTCAAGTCCAACCACCCCAGTGTGTATCACGTATTGCGCCCGACTACGTCTGTATCGGAGTGCTGCCCCGCTGGAGCTTGATTGAGTCGCGTTATATAGGAGGGATGTTATTGGAATATGTGAAAGACTATGTAAATGATTTGCGATTGTCTGATGTGATAATTATGTACATTATAACATATTTAAAAAATACAGGGGGAACCTGATTTCGTGGGGGGTGCTGCCTATGGAAAATAATACACGCAGCACCCCCAGGATAATTTCTGGGGGTGCTTCAGCACCCCAAGCACCCCCGCTTCTCAGGTCCCTGTTTAGAAATGGATGATCTCATCAGCAGCTATCTTTATGAATTTACTGTTTGAATGATAAGAGACCGATCAAAAATATTCATTAATGAGGACTTCTAGCTAATATTCCTGCGTCATTCCAATCTTGAGAAATTTTCTTTTTGTTTCGGAATCATTTGGTATCCGATATCAGTCTACACCTTCTCATTGTAAATATTGAGCATTGTATAAAGGAACTATGATACCAGCATAATAAGACATGCGTTAATGTCTATGTGACAAAGAATTCAAATTTTGGAAATGAGCAATCCTTGGCAATCTGAACAACATATTGACACGAAGGGGAAAAAAAAAAGAATTTTTTTCTTCTATACTTTGCCTTAATGAATAAAGATTATAGGGCAATAAAGGTCTTTGAGCTATATGAAAACAATAAAGAAATCGGAAGGAAAAAAAACATGACAAAAGGTATAAAAGGAAAATGATACTTACTTTTTTTTTCTTCGAAAAACAGTCGGAGTTTCAACCCATTCCAAACGCTGATGGCTATACCCTTTCCGTTACTTCGAGTACTTAGACCAGCTCCGAAATACTGAGCTAATTCTAAAATAGATTTGTTCCCAGCTTTAGTAATTTTATATTTCGCTCCGGCGATGGCTATTCGAGCATGACCATGTTTGTCATTTTTATATTTCATTTTCTTTGCATCGAAGAACAACTGTTGCCGACGGCATCAACATAATAATGATAGATTATTATATGATAATCAATAATCTCTCCCTCTCGCGTGTCCCCGTTTCACCCCCATCTCGTTCCTAATCGATATTGATAGTATTTCTTTACCCCCCTCTACTCCCCCCTATATTCTTCGTCAGTGTCATTGTCTCTCTCTCTCTTTCTTTGATTTCATTCTTTTTTTAAATGCCTCCATTTTCCCCCTTCTTTCTTTCTTTCTTTCTTTTATTTTTTCTTTCTTCCTTCCTTCATTTCATTCTTTCTTATTTCTTTTTCCTTTCTTTTATTGCTGTTATTATTTTTTCTTTCTTTCTTTCTTTCTTTTTTATTTCTTTCTATTTCTCTTTTTTTCTTTTTAGCTTTCTTTCTTCAGTTTTTCTTCTTTCTGTAAGTCTGTCTTTCTTTTTTTATTCTTCATTCCATTCTTTCTTTCTTTCTTTCTTTCCTTTTTTTTTTTTTCTTTCTTTCTTTCCTTTTTTTCTTGTTTTTTCTTTCTTGTTTTCTTTTTCTTTCTTTCTTTCTTTCTTTCTTTCTTTTTTCTTACTTTCTTTCTTTCTTTTTTCTTACTTTCTTTCTTTCTTTCACCTACATAATGTTAAGCAGTTTTCGTTGTAACCTTTTCTGTACAACAAAACATCTTCCCATCAGTATAGCATAATTCAACCCTTTACCAGGATATTGTAATAAAGATGATATATCATTTCCCAATGATTCTTTCCAGACTAAAGATGCCTAACATTATTTCATTCACACTGAATTTAAATTTCGAACAAAACGGAGCTTCCCGAATATATACCACTGACTGCGGTACATGTTGTTTTACAAACCTATTTCCGATATGAAGCTCTATCAATTGAAAATTCTTGAAGATATTGTGTCAGGAGAAAATAAGCATCCCGAAGCATGGTTCAAATATTCGGTGTATACATATCTTTATGGCAATTAGCAAGTTAAACAAAAAAGTATATTTTTAAAGTAAACTATCGCACAGTTTTCTTTTCTTGATGCCACAAAGCGAGACCCGCGATGTAAAACCTTTGGTAAAATCTTGAACTCGATGCGAGCTGACATACATGTAACCCAGCAATCAAAAGAATACCGTATCCACTGTCATGAGCGTTTATGCCATATAAAGAAAACTTTATAGAGCAGAGTTAATTAAAATACTTCATAACAATAAAGATAAATGGCGCATAATCAATAATTGATAAATGATGTTATTGATTCGCCCACGCAGTATGATTTTCGGGCACCACCCCCGATGAAGTTTAGGATATTAATAACGACTTTCGAGTTATCGATTTTGTATGTTTTTCCTTTGGAGATACTCCCAATTTTTGAAGGGTATCAATGACACCAAAAGGACCTGTTTGTTTGTATTGTTTGTTTGTATTTATTTCCATATAAAAATAAAATATATACATGCTCAATTTAACATAACGTACAGATCATATGGAGGATGGCCCATTTCAGCGGTATTAATAAGATACCACTGCTCTTCCATGGGGTCCTTTGCTGTTTCGAACAGAATGGGGAAAAAGGAGAGGAAAGAAAATAAAATGGAGAAAAGAAAGAAAGGAGACTCAGTATAAAGTATATCCATAGATATATATGTGGATTGTATAGAATGTTCACGAATGTACATCGGAGGAAATCTCTCCCCAAAGGTAGGGACCCTCCCCCCAAAAAATGTTATCACCCCAAATGTAAGGTCATTTCGACCAAAATAAATTGGACAAGCAAGCAGGCAAAGAAAAAAGGTTATCACAAAAAAGTAAGGTCATCTCGTCTACAATACATGTTTCATTTCGGAATAATGTATTTCTTTCCATCATAAAAGACCAAAAAAAGTAGGGGGACATTTTATATTGTGTCCCCCCTTCTATATTCGGTAGGGGGGACGCGTCCCCTTGCCCACCCCCTGGAATTTCCGCCCGTGCAAATGTACCTATGCAGTTTTTATGATGTTTTTTTTTAATGTTCTTGGTTTTTCATGTTTTTTGTCTTCTTTTTAGTTTCCGTGACCTCCCTCTCTTCCCCCCTCTTTCCCCTTTCTCTCAACTAGGTCATTCTGCAATGCATTTTTACAACTCTCTCCCTCGACTCCGTCACTTTTATTTCTCTTATCAATCCCTTTGTATTCATGAAATACGTAGGTCCCATGCAAAGTTGAATTCCATAATTATTGATGCCATTCAATCATGAAGGTACTTGTAGCTATGTGTTTTTTTTAATGAATTGTTATGATATTGTAAATTGGCCCTTTCAGCCCTGCTGTTGACAAATATTTATATTTGCATTTTATACAAATAAATAAATGCATAAATAAATAAGTAAGTAAGTAAGTAAGTAAGTAAGTAAGTAAGTAAGTAAGTAAGTAAGTAAGTAAGTAAGTAAGTAAGTGAGTAAGTAAATAAATAAATGAATGAATAAATAGTAATGATTATATTAAAAAGAAAGTTCAGTGGTCATTCATTTTCTCTATACTATATACTCCTATCATTAAAGTTCGAAAAGTTACCTAACTATAGATCGCCTTGCTACCCTCCCTTATTTCTGTATAAAACTGCTGTATAAGATGTATTGTATGTATAAAGGGTATATTCATTTTTTGTGATGATGTTTTACGATAAAGTCATTTACGTCAAACTTTATTTTAACAATTACGTTATTTTTGAAAATGTATACATATCTGCATTATTTTTATGTTTATTTGAACAAGTGAATAGGCTAAACTCTTTGTCATAGATATTGTATTAATAAAATAATTTGAAAGCATTGGCGTAAATGTTATGAAAATTATACATTTTTAGCTTACAGAGATTCTTCACCAAAATCACAAATACTCACAATTTAAATTATGCAATTTAAAAATACTCTAATTACAACATTTCGAGAAAAAAAAAACGATCAAAGAATAATAGTAAAGTGATTGTCATTATTTGCGCACAGTTCGACTAATTTACATTCTCAAGTGAGTTGAATAATGCCGCTTTTTTCTACATTTACACCGGCAGGAGATGAAACTTGAAATAACATATCATAATTTCATCCTCCACCGCACAATTTAAGATAATATCAATGTTTCCACGGGTCCATTTTAGTTAATCAATAACAATACAAGATATTATCAATGCTCCCACGGGTACAGTGTAGTTAATCAATAACTTCAATATCGATTACCCCCTACAGTGTGATATCGATATTTGTCACAACATTGCCCCACGGTGATATTACCATTATTGCCCCATGTACTGGACTTCGGTTTAACTTTGTGTCTGAAATGAGTTCTTTTCTGATTTCAAGGAGAGAGAGGGGGGGGGGATTTCAGGGGAGATAAAAATTAAGTTTCCTTTTGTTGCTCTTCACATGGTAATTCTTTTTTTTCGTAATTTGAATGATGATTCCAGTGGAAAATAAGGCTAATTACGAATTCTTAGCACGTGTGAAACCAAACTAGAATCACGAACGCTAATCACAAGCAAGAATTCAAATTTTACTCCGGAGGTGAATTCCATTTAAGTTTCACTCAAATTACGGTACGAATTTTACGTGTGAAAGGCTTGACCTTCAAAACATCTTTTGGAGCGGAGCTTGCGTGTCCTTTCAAGCACTTCCGTAGATAACACAATTGTTAAGCACTCATCGTATTGATGCAATGCTTTGATTGACAAGTCACCAAGGGCACATCCCGCCTTCGCTCGGAATTTTCCAAATTCAAATCACAGTTTTTGAGTGAGCGTGTGAAAGGTCTGAGGGTGCTAAAGACGAATTGCAATCATCAATACAATAATGATCCAAGATTCACGTGTGAAATGCCCTAACGAAGCGGGGATGCTGGTTTGGTATATAAATAATGGTGACAAGCAAAAATGAAAAAAAAAAAAAAAAAAAAGAGAAGAGAAATAAAGAAAAGGGGTTTTCAATCAGAAATGAAAGAGATTTTGGTCAGAAAAACCGACAAGCAAAAGGAAAAAAAAGGTTTTCGATCAAAAAATGAAAGAGATTGGTCAAACTTCTACATTTTAGCATAGCAACCTGATTCCAGGGGATGCTGCCTATGGTGTGGAACATTCGTTCCATCTCACATAAATCGGGGGGGGGGGGCTGCCTCACCACCTCCAGCACCCCGCTTCCCAGGGCCTCTCAATTAAAGAAAATGAAATCTATAGAGGGCGTATTTTCATAAGATTTTTTTTTTCATTGAGTTGTGACTGAAATAGGAAACATGGCAAATGTGACTGGAAGCCTGAATTGTGCCCGTGATAGTTTTAGGATGGCGCTGTTTAGAAAGGCACTTTCATGTATATTGAGCAAAACACTCGGTAATAATTATGGTGACACGATATTTGCTCCAGCGACAATTGGTCCGGGCTTTATTACGTCTATGATATACATGTAGGGTTTGGGTTTCAACAGGGTTTTCTGCTTGGTTTAAGATAGGGCATAGTGTTAAATCCATGGTTGAAATTAGTCATTCCATTGGTGCTTTGAATTGCACCGGAGCAATTGTCGCCGGAGCAAATATCATGGAACCTGCAGTATTTATAGTATAGTTACAAAGCTGAAATACGATGTGAGGTTCTAACAAACATTGCAAAAGGGGAAAAAATATTGAACAGCAGTCCAACAGCAAGGGTGAGAGGTAATTAAAACAAGTTGTCGCAAAAAGTCTCTCCGATAATTTGAGGACAATCTGTTCACAACCTTGAATTTTACATTGAAACGCATTAGTCCAGTGATGTAGTTTAGCCAAAGTATGTATTGTTGCTTGCAAGTCGACCCTTATTAATGATATATTAAAAATAGCTCTTTGTGTTGTTTATCAACATTAACGGCGTAGTCAAATTGCAAAGTACAGCTTATTAACATTCATGACCTTGTAACAAAATACTGATGTGCCAGTATCCATTAATTTATATTTATTATGATTGGCTGATAGTAAAACAGTTATAGAATAATAATAGCTTGAGTTTATAAAACGACTTTTGCCTGAGGATACAAAGCGCTGCGATCATTATCATTATTATCATTATTATCATTATCATTAATATCATCATCATCATTATTGTTATCATTATAATTATTATCATTATCATATTATTATAGTAATAATATTAATAATAATTATTATTATTATTGTTTTTATCAATATAATAGGTTTTCCCGTCCAATTTCATGTAGGAGTCACTTACATGATGTGCATGTTAACATGTCAATTACGTCTTGTTCGCCGGCATAGACCATGCACATGTAGTGTCTGATCAAAGGGGGCGTGGTTATTCCATGCATGATCAACGTATACCTATATACTAGTACTCCTACGCCCGGTATTCAGGTTATTTCATTGATATAAACTGATATGATTGATGTGAGCTTACAAAATTCTTATTTTGCAAATGAGTCCTAATATGAAAACACGCATGTACCCAAGTATCTGGTCAGAGAGGGCGGGGTTATACATGCATGATCAATCTTTATTGTGACACAAGACTTGAATATTCGATAGGGGATAGACGGGTTGATTTCACATTGTATGTGACCAGTTATATTGATTTGTCCAATTTGTTAAATTCAATATGTGTGCCTATACACACATCATGTATACAGCGCTCCCTGATCAGAGGAGGTGTGGCTATTTCATGCATGATTTGACGTACCTTTAAAAACGCGCGACTGATCGTGTACTTCAAGGCAGATAGATAAGCGCTTCGAAACAGACTTCATTATTTCCCAATACAAGACAGGCCCATACGCATAATTATCCATAAATATTAAACTAGCACACAAACATTCACCTATCTGATCAGGGAGGGCGTGGCTATTCAAACTTTACGCCTTCTGTGTTAATACATGGAATTAATGGGAGTGATTTTATCATGCCAATTAATACATACTAGATCTTTGACTATCAATACAAATCCGTAAGCATATTTTTGGGTTTGCTTTTAATTCATTTGTATTATGATCGTTTATTATTTATGTGTAATGATCTCAACTCATGTATCTATGTACTTAGGTGGTTGAGCTCTGCCGTTCTGCATCCTATATTGTATATGCTGACCAAGATGGGTCTTATTATTTTTGTAGACATATTTTTCATTTATATTAACTGCACATCAGCACCACAGTTACACACACATGCACCCTCACCACAAGCACGATCGCAGTATATCCCCTTACATAATCTCTGGTACTTTACATTTCATCAATTTGGATGAATTCACTCTCCTTTATTCCTGACAATTTAATAGACAATTCACACAACAGTAAATATTACACACTTCAAGAATTTAACAACATATTTAGTAGTAATCATGATATTTCTCTTTTACACGCAAATTTAAGAAGTCTGAATAGAAACTTCGAATATTTTGAAAATCTCTTGCACACGTTAAACAATTTCAACTTTTCTGTTATTGGTATTAGCGAGACATGGCTACATGAACATTCACCAGATTTGTTTAATTTACCAGATTATAAACTGATTAGGGCAGACCGCAAATGAAAAAGAGGTGGAGGGGTAGCATTCTATATAGCCGAAAAACTAAAATTTAAGATCCGTTCCGATGTGAAACTCTTAAATGCTGAGTCTTTGTTTATTGAAATTGAAAACACAGAATTTAAAAATGTCGTCATAGGTCTAATCTATCGACCACCAGGTTCTAATTTTGATTCTTTTTATGAGGAAACAGAGCAATATCTCCATATAATAAGTAATGAAAATAAAAATTGTTTTATTTTTGGTGATTTTAATATCAATTTCCTACCCTCAGTCGACAATAATAAATCAAACAATTTCATGAAACTAATGTACTCATTTGGTTTCCATTCATTTATAAATAATTTCACTAGAATCAGCCCAAATTCATCAACTCAAATTGACAACATTTTTTCCAACGTACATAACATGAACAACAAAATGATAGGTGGAATTCTATGCTCTGAAGTTTCAGACCACTTACCAATTTTTCTAACCTGTGAGTTAAAACTACCTTACATCAAAACATTTAACCAACATACATATAGAAGAGAATCCACTAGCGTACCTACGGGGGGGGGGCACTCTGCCCCCCCTGACGAGATTTTGAAGCACTTTTTTTTTTTTTTATTTTTTTTTTTTATTTTTTTTTTTTTTGCTTGTCAAATTTTTTCTGGTACGAAAATCTTTATTTTGTATTGATGACCCCCTTTTTTTTTTTTTTTTTTTTTTTTTTTGCTTGTCAAATTTTTGGGCGGCCAATTTTGCCCCCCTGTGAAAAATCCTAGGTACGCCACTGAGAGAATCTAAACGTAATATTGAATTATTGAAACAAGACTTAATAATTGAGGAATGGGAGGATGTCTATAATGAAGATGACGCAAACACATCATATAATCACTTTAATGATAAATTACAACATTATTATGATAAGAATATCCCAATAGGTAGAATGAAAAATAATCGAAAAAAAATCCCCAAACTTCCCTGGATAACAAGAGGTATATTGAAATCAATACATACACGTAATAGCCTTTACAAGTCGCATTTACGCAGACCGTCCGAAGCTAACTTAAAAACATATAAAGTATATCGAAACAAATTGACAAAATTAATTCGTATATCCCGTAAAATGTATTATGCTAATAGAATAAAGGATGCCAGTTCAAACACTAATGCAACTTGGAAAATCATTAAAGAGGTAATGGGAACAAAGACAGACCCCCCTCCTACTGATGATATGACTTTAAATGGTTCTAAAATTGACACTTCCCTTCATGCAAATTCATTTAATTCATTTTTCACAAATATCGGACCCAAACTTGCAAGCAAAATTAATAGCCCTAATGCGCGGTTCACCGACTATCTCCACGAATCAAATCCACATTCTATATTTCTTAACCCAACGGACCCCACTGAAATTATCAACATTACACGGTCTATTAACAGTTCAAAATCACATGGACATGATATAATTAGTATGTCTCTTTTAAAAGAAATAATCCACCCACTTGCTAATCCTCTTAGTAATATTTTTAATAAATCATTATCACAAGGAGTTTTTCCCGACTTATTCAAAATTGCCAAAATCAATCCAATTTTCAAAAAAAGACAATCCCCATGAAATTAGTAATTATCGCCCCATTTCTCTTCTCCCAACTATATCAAAAATCTTAGAAAAAATAGTATATAATAGACTTTATAAATTCATTATCAAACACAATCTGCTAAATTCTAATCAATATGGCTTTAGGAAGAATTACTCAACAAACTTGGCATTAATTCAAATCTATGACAAAATTACAAACGCCATTGCTAACAAAGAACATGTCATTGGGATATTTTGTGACCTTAGTAAGGCATTCGATACACTTAATCACGACATTCTACTCTCAAAACTCAACTTTTATGGCGTACGGGGTCAATCCCTTCTTTGGTTTAAAGATTACTTAAGAAATCGAAAACAATACGTCTCATTTAATGGTCACGACTCTGATTCACTTTTAGTTCATTGTGGTGTCCCTCAAGGCTCCATCTTAGGCCCACTATTATTTTTAATATATGTAAATGACATTATTAATACATCATCCATTTTATCTTTTGTATTATTCGCTGACGACACAAATATTTTTTTTTCTCATAAAAATCTCACTTCCTTATACAATATTTTAAATCATGAAATAAATAAAGTATCACAGTGGTTCAAAGCTAACAAATTATCTCTGAACACACAAAAAACTCATTACATATATTTTCAACATCATTCTCATAATTCTAACACTCAAATTCACTTACAGATTGACGGCAAGTCATTAGAACGTAAAACGCACTCTAGATTTTTAGGGGTTATCATAGATGAAGCTTTATCTTGGAATGAGCATCTGCACCATATTACAATGTGTATTTCAAGAAGCATTGGAATTATTTCTAAGTTAAAATTTATCTTGCCTCTTAAAACTTTATTCCTATTGTATAATTCCTTAGTACTCCCGTACATAACCTATTGTAACGTTGTTTGGGCTAATTGTGGCTCTACAAAGCTGACTTCTATTTTTAGATTACAAAAGAGAATTATTCGCATTTGTACAGGATCGCATTACCTGGCTCACACTGACCCTTTATTTTTCAAACAGAAAACACTGAAAGTTGCCGACTTGTACACTCTTCAAGTAGCTATCATTATGTTTAAGTATATCAATAATCTACTCCCATCGTCTTTTGATGACATGTTTAAGTTCAATAGTTCTGTCCATACCTACCCAACTCGTACATCTGGAAACTTTCATCTCACAAACCCCAGACTGTTAATTACCTCTAAATCAATTCGACATCATGGTCCAGACATTTGGAATAATCTTGCAGACAATATTAAATCTTGTTCTACTTTATACTCATTAAAATCAACTCTTAAAAAAAATATCATTCAATCTTATTCATCCGACACTTCAAATTGATTCTCATTAACAACCAAAAACTATAAATTGAAAATAATAATAACAATAATTATACTGCTATTTACAGCACCCGCACCTGCACCTGCATCGCACCCACTTGTTCAGCAATTACCGATCTTAGTCACGAACCCTTTTTATGAGGCCGCCATCAACTATAAGCTTAACCGATCACGTTGGCGGTCTCCTGCGTTCATTTGTTTATGCTGCTTTTTATTATCATCCTAATGTGAAGTATATGCCCAAATCATTTTTTTTCTATTTATGTAATGTGAAGTATATACCCAAACCATTTTTTTTTCTAATTATTATGTTTATGTTGTAAACATTATGGATTGTTTTATATATTGCAAACAATGTAAATAATTTTTGATAATGTATTGTGAACGCAGAAATAACATAAAACAAACAAACAAAACAAACTTAAATTTACTAATGTGTATTTAAATGCACGTGTTATTCAAATTTTAAGATAAGGTAGTGGGATCCATTTTAAGACATTAAGATTAATTTATAACCACATATTTACGATCAAGACTATATCAAATTTGATCATTTCAATATTAGTAATATGCTGTTGATTTTGTTCTAAGGCAAAGAGGTTCGTTAACGCTCTTACAAATTCAATGAATGTACTTTTTAATTCTAGATTTTGTGCAATGAAATTCAGGATGTGTCCGAGCCCAGTCGGTCCGAGTCCGAGTCCGGCATGCATGAGTCCGGGTCCGAGTCTGGCACGTGTGCAAAAGTATTACATAATCAATCAGAATATGGTCGTATGCAGATATGTTTTGCTGAGGGGGGGGGGGGGGGGGGTGAGACCTTTTCGGAAAAATTCGAAAGTGAGAAAACGAAACGGCCGAGCATGTCACTATAGCATGTATAGGGAGCTTTTGTAATGTGAAATTGAGGAATTTTCTGCACACTTTTGGTGAATTTTGTGAACATTTTCATTAAAAAAAAGGAAGTTCTCGCTGCGTTCGGCCTTGAATCAGAAACAAGTCTCTCATTCAAAATATCTGTACTTTAAACAATATCAATATACAAACGCACTAAATGATTATAAGAAGAAAGTGTTTAATTGATTTTAGTTTTAAAATTTCATTTTGTTTATTAAGAAATTATGTTTTATTCAGAAACATACCAATATTTAGTTTTCACTTGTTTCCCAGCGTCCTCCCTCATAAGCAAAAATTCCCCAAACCTTCAGTAAGTGTAAATGTAATTTGAAAAAATATTTTGCCATATATGGTGAACTGAATAAAAGTGAAATTCAGATACACATATCATGTGAAATATATCAGAGCTATAGGTAAAATAAAGAATGGGTTACCATAATCAGTACCCGAGTACCAAAATATCTTCAAAGAGACGAAATAATATACTTAGAGACTTGATACATTATGTTGAACGGCATTGTAATCCTTTAAAAATGGCTACTAAATTTGATATTCATCAGAAATGTCAAAAAAATATAGTGTTGCATAAAGGGTCGTTAAACAACGTCGCCTGGGCTTAACCGGCGATATAGACGATTAATAGCCCTGCACTCACCTCCGTGCATGAGTAAACATTACGCACGGAGCGCCCGCAATCCCCCAAATATATATCCCCGCTGACCAAGAGTCAGTGTCAAGGTCAGTTGAGAGTTCTGAGTCGGGAGAGTTAAGGTCAAGTCAAGTACGGTTCAGCAGCAACAGGCAGGACCTCCACACCGGTGCTGTACACCATGTACTACCGAGGGATAGACACCTTGGAGGGGGAATTAAATCCGTAAGTGCCTCTCACTCCCACCAATTTATTCATTAATCCTAACCGCAACGCCATTAATGAATAATTAGGTGAGTGTCTGCCTCTCACTCTCACCCTATTTAGTCACTATAAATGGCGCTGCGAGCAGGGTAGGGTAGGGCCTCCCTATTTATTCATTAAAAGGAAGTGAGCATGACCTCGCATGACCTTGATAAAGCATTGATGAATATTTCCTAGATCATGAATAATCATGACTTGCTAATCATTTGTTTGATAAACCATCGATTCATCATTTTGTCTAATGAATATTCACTAGATCACTGAATAATTTGCATAGAATGTAGTTGGATTTCTTTCATAAAGTGGGTAACAAAAAAGTTACCAGCCGGACTCTCATCATAAAAACCCGATGAAAACTTGTGCCTTGGACTCACTCTACAAGGGTGCATGCTAGGGACATTGTGTGTTGATGCCCCGGATGGGCACTTACATTGACGAGTGGATACCATGCGCGACCAAAACACTTATAAAAGATGTCTTTTTCAAGATAGGCACGTTACGTATACGTAACGTAATAGGGGTGTCAAAAACACTAAAATAATGAAAAAAAAGGGTATCTATTTCGCTAGGAAAGCTACGTGTTTAGGGAGGGTATAAAAAGAATATAAATGCAGGGGCCGTGGAACGGTTTTCAAAGTGGGGGAGGGGGGTGAGCCAAAAGTGGGGGGCTGACCATGCAAAAAATCACAATCTTATGGTAATTTTTACGTTTTTGTACACAGTTTTGCCAAAAAAAGTGTGTGTGTGTGTGTGAGGGGGGGGGGGTTGAAGGACGCCCAGTCCCCCCCCCCGCTTCCAAGGCCCCTGGATGTACTTTTTGCCCCAACAGTCAATGGGAGTGTGGAATGTTGGGCCGTACTAAACCCAATGATGCAGGTAAAGGTGAAACCGACGTCCGTGACATTTAACAATTAAAATATCGCTGTACTTGTTAAGGGGTTCAATTCAGGGAATACTTGCCAATTAAGGGTATCGTTTTGTTTCCAATACTTGTTAAGGGTAGGGTTTCACACGCCAATACTTGTTAAGGGGTGCATTTTCAGAATGTGGAACATACTTGTTTATGGTGCTTTTCGAGACCCCAAGGTCGGGCATGGTATCCACTCGTCAATGAAAGTGCCCCCCCCCCCCCAAGGAGTTGACGCCGAGCGATACATCAATAAAACCAGATGTTTGCAGTAAAGAGAAAGCAAGTAATGTATTAAATAATTTCCTTCTGGACAAAAAAATAGTGCCAAATGTATTCTATTATTTGTTATTATATTTCAAACATCGTTTCCTATAAATATATAATTTTCAATTCTATGATTTATTTTACATGTTCTATTATGATTTGTCACCACTGAAAAAAAAGTGCAATCTGAAATGTTTGTGTTGAAAAGTAACTCGCACAAATATGAAATGTTTTCGTCAAGGTTTTATTTTTAATTTGTCTAAAATATGACGATCTTTGGGGGAAAAAATGAAACTTTATATTTTTCAGCTCCTGAGGAAAAAGCAATGTGTTAAAGTGGCGTGACGTACTTATTTGTTTGATATCAAATCCGTCATGATAGCACAAATATTTTATAACATACAGTAAATTTTATGACATTTGGTAAGTGTTAATTTGTGTTTATGTATATTTACTTCAGTTTCCGTTCTTCATAAGGCATATACAGTGCGTATCAAAAAAGTTTACACTTTGAAAAAGCCTTGGGAATTAAAAAATGTAAAACATGTCGGTAATTTTTCACGTATTATCATGGGTTTGGGTCTCATCTAACCAATGAAAGTAAAAGTTTTGACAGAATGTTACAGCACTGTCCATTTTTGTAAAGCTCGCAGAAATCTGTTTGCGCAGAATTGCTTGTTTTCACACTGTGTCAAGGGGAAAGGGCGAAATCAAACTTACCCTGCAAAACATTTCTCATACATTTCCCTTGCACTTTTAGTCAATTGAAATAAAAACAGATACATTCAATCATTTTGTAACAATTTTGCCACCCAAATTGAAATTTCAACACTTAGTAAGCACAACCTTTACCCTTTTGTGCCAGCTGGATCTGAGGACGTAACTGAATCTGAACAAAAGTTTATACCAGACATCTTCAGTATTTTTTTCACTAAGTTTTTATCACTTAAAGTGGGTTTACATTTCATTTTTCATGTAATACTTGTTTCTCCACACTTTTCTCAAGTTTGACAATGATTAACAAAATGAAAATCAAGCCTAAGCCATTTCATGTAAATCACAGCTCAGTGCAAAGCAAAAATCGTCACGATGGCCTCGGTGTGTGGGGGAGTGGAGTGGGGCACAATGCACTCTTCGAAGTGTTTTGGGCAAGGAAACAAGTTAAAAGAGGTAAAAGATATCTTCAAATCAATTTTATTAGCAAAACTCCAAGTTGTCTTTATGATTAAGGTCTATTTTTATTCGCACAACTATTTCAAAGTTCTGCGCAATTTTTGTCACTAACTTTTCAAAAGTAAGTGGTGCTCACTTAAGCGGAAACATTTTTCGACAGTTATATAGTCATATCCTTAAATGGATCTGGACCAATGTTAAAAATTAGGAAAAAATATTCAGGATATTACAAATGTATAATTTCACAGGATTTTTTTCTAAGTGTAAACTTTTTTTGATACGCACTGTATTGCGTCTTTTGCAAATAAATGTTTTTTCTCGTTTCCTTTACAAAGAAGTTAAGGACAAATCTATTCCTTTTCACCCGACAATGCTGACTGCGTGGCCGTTTTCATTATTGTTTATTTTCTTCTTTTTCATATTTTCACCTTTATGACATGTCTTTTTAAAATATATTTTCAACTTTATTCAATTTCATGCACTGTGAAAAATATTGGATAAGATCTTAACCAGCACGAGGGTAATTATGTGTCCAACCAATTTGGGGCAGTATTTTACCAAATGCAGGAAGAATATTGTCCAAGGTTAAACAATAAGCAGCAATTACTTTAGAATAGGCAACATTTTCATCAAACTGAATGAATAGATAATTACCCTCATGGAGCATTTTTACCCAATATTTGTTAGAGTGTGGGTGATACGCTGTATGTCATGCATGGCGGAAGGGGCGGCTCTATACCATCAATCGGTGCCTTTATTCTGAAAAAAAATATTCCATTAACATTATTTCAAATATCACAAATAGGAAAAGTAGTCCTATACATGAAATAAAATCACTGAATGATCAATATATTTTGAATGAGCTGTTGCTTAAAGGAGAATGAAACCCTTGAAACCAGCTGAATCCATATCAAAGAGAAAAATCAAAGAAACATATTGTTGAAAGTTTGAGGAAGATTGAATGAATAATAAGAAAGTCATGAGCATTTGAATATTGAGATCACTAATGCCATGTAGATCCTCCCATTGGCAATGCGACCAAGATCTGTGATGTCACACACGTACAACTCCCTCATTACTTTAGTACTTATTTCACTTATATTCTCACTTTTATAGAGTCTATCACAAGGTGAGGTGTTCTCTTTATGAGAGGACAAGTACATAGGTTTCACAACATTATATCATTAATGAATCGTTTGTCATATATATGATTAGAATGAGCAAAAAGAGATGCTTTGGGGTATATTTTCAGTGTCCAAAAGGGGAGAGTTGTTCATCTGTGACATCATAGATCTTGGTCGCATTGCCAATTGGAGGATCTCCATAGCATTAGTGATCTCGACATTCAAATGCTCATAACTCTTCTATTGCTAGTCCTATTTTACTCAAAACTTTTGTTGATCTTATTCTTTGATTTTTCTGCTTTCACAAAAGCTAACTTGCTCCAAGAGTTTCATTCTCCTTTAACATCTTAAATTAAATGCACAACATATTTGCCTCTATGAGAATTCGCTTGACTAAACAGCTGCCACGCCATGCAATATCTGATTTTTAATGCCCATTTCCTAATTTACATTCACCTACTTAACACATGAATAACACATTTGAAAAAAGATGTAAATATAATAAATTCACATATCGAAAAATTACCTTGAATGCCCTTTCCTTTAATTGCATACTATTTATAAAAACAAATCAGGTGACTCATTTGAAGAATGTTTTGCAGAGACAATAAACCCACATGCGGAAAAATGGTCATGCTTGCGAATTCATTGAATTGCATGTTGTTTATCTAAATTTTAATGATTTGTTTGGTAATTATTTTGCGGAAAAATACATTCAAGTGACAAATATTGGATTATAATGACAAACATCCGAGGCGGTCATGGCTATAGCGAAATTAAATGGTCATAACATTAAATTGAATGATTTGTAATTGAGCGGGAAAACCTGTATTATCATTATATTACTATCTTATTTTTTGTGGAGCGTTGTGGCCCAGTGGATTAGTCTCCGGACTTTGATACAAGAGAGTCGTGGGTTCGAATCCCAGCCATGGCGTAATTTCCTTCGGCAAGAAATTTATCCACATTGTGCTGCACTCAACCCAGGTGAGGTGAAAAACTGAGGGTACCTGGCAGGAATTTATTCCTTGAAATGCGTGTGCGCTGTAATCTTAGTAATTACGGCTGCCAAGCTACATCTTGTAATAATATCCAAGTCCTTTGGAAGCGCATAGAGACATTATTCATGATTGTTATATGCGCTATACAAGAACTGTATATTGTTATTATTATTTTTTTTTTATTATAAGTATTATTGTTATTACAACTGTTATTATCATCATCATTTTTCCTATTATTATGTTACCCCCTCATTTTCTTTCCCTTTTAGGGGTGGTGGGTTACCATCATGAAGTCCTTTATGAAATCCTTTATCCACTGGTGTTTTGATATGATCAATAAACGGAAGTTGTCACAACACCAAGCAGACATTTTCTGGAATGAAGATAATCTATTGTCAAAAGCCCCTTATGACAAAGAAGTCTCTGTCCAAATCGGTGAATAAACAGAGAAGTGTCGTCTGTGACTCTGAACAAACGACATAATTTATAGTTTACTGTCAGCTCGGAATTTTACAACGGTCAGCTCTCCCGGCTCACCAATTTTCGACAAGAACTCTCAACTGTTTATTGCGATTTGACGGGCGTTTTTAATAGAATTAGTATAAACTCCGACCATGTTGCAGTTGCTAAAACTCGCTAATGAGTGTGGTGTCATGTGACTAGTTATCACGTGGTCTTCTACCATCATAGACTGCGGGATGGCCAGCGCTAAAATTGTTAATTTTCGTGGGCGGCAAATGCAACCGGGGTTCTTGGACATGATAATATGTAAAATATTATATATAAATACATGCAACCTTATTTTTCCATCGCTGAACTTTGCTCCTAAACTAAAAATCTAAATAATAATATGCGAAAACGTGCAATTGATTCCGCCATTCACCCCGTGTGTTAAGGACTTCCAAAGCGTTTACAAATGCATTTAAGCTTGCCTAGCCCCGTTCGCGTTTATTCGCTGTATATGCGCTATGTTATAGAATCCAAGATTGCGGAAAAGAAGTCGTCGTTGTCGTTAAGTTATGGCAGCGAAAATTACGTTTAAACTAGCAAATGTATGCTGGATGCACGTCATACCTAAGGAGAGAGGGCTAGTAAATTTACGAATCTATTTTTATGCTCTATTATTTTGAAAAATCATAAAATTGCTAGGGTATTAACAATGTATTTGTTTACTGAACATATATGCGCATCACCTCAGTATTACAACTATACAATGTCAAATACCTCTTTCTCGATGCATATATATATATACAGAACTACACTCATTATTTATTTATTTATTACCAGTTTTGGTGTATATGGAACCGAAACAGAATGTTGTTAGCCCCCCCCCCCCCATTTTCGTGAAGTAAATCATTTTATGATGGAAGCATAAACCCCCAAAATTAAAAGAATACAATATGTTTCTTAACAATAAGGATTGTCGTATTCTCATGTGTATGACATTCATTACAGATAGAATTTAAAAAAAAATGAAATTATCAAAGTCAATTTTTTTTGTCTCGCTCTTTAGTATTTATTGTAAAGTTTGTCACGTAGCAAGTGTGAAATGCATGTTTGTGACTTTGATGAATGGAAGAACTTTGTCAAGATCGTTCTTGGATATGAGTGTGCATGTAAAAATTGTTTGTGAATCCCTAGCTTTGGTGTGCAGTTATCAACTCGTGTTGTTCTCACTTTTTTAAGGTTCTAATACTTCTTATTTTTTTCTTTTCCACAATGGGTAACGGAAGTGAGGTGGATTTGCCTTTGTCCTTCCCCTTTTGTTGACATGTATGAAGTTAACATGCATTGGAATGTATGCGTGTTATAATCTGGTGGTTCGTGTTGTTGTGCAAACTAATGTGGCAGTCTAGTGCGTAAGTGCCAGTATGATTAGGAGAATGGGCTTATACTAATCAGTCGGGTCGCGTGCGCGTGTAAAATCACTCGGGTTTTGGATTTTGAGCGATTTTTTGGATTCCGATGCCATTTTTTTTTATAATGGTGTCTTCAATGGGACAAACACGCTGGGAAAATTAAATGAAATTGATATTTGAGTTTCGTTTTACGCCGGCAAGTGCCTTAAATGAAACGTACTTGACTACTGTTTTAACATAACAAACAAACAAACAAATGCATTTTGACTACTGTTTTAACATAATCACATGCGTGTTTGTCCCATTGAAGACACTCTTAGACAAAAAAATCGCATCGAAAAAAAAAAAAAAATCGCCAAAAATCCAAAACTCGAGTGATTTCGCACGCGCACGCGACCCAACTGATTATTATAAGCCGGAGAATAAAGGATCATCTTTGTAACCAGTGGCATAGTTTTCTAGGGCACATGGGACATATCGCATTCTCTCTTAAAAACAAAGTTTTAAACTAAAATTAAGATGGGGTGTAATTATAAAGAATGGTGATCACGATGCACCCCTTCTCCCATTAATCATCCATGGCCTTGGAAATATCCATTTCATGATGCCAGTGCCCCCTTGATTGGAGGAATCATGCTATGCCAATGGTCGTGATGCACACATTAAACAGAACCTCTGAGGGAAAGTGACACATAAAATAAAGCCTCTGATTAAGCTGAACGTTTGTTTAAAATAAGTTTATTAAAATACATATACTCCATTGCAAAAAAGCAAATAACTTTTAGTGTTTGAACACAGATAACAACGACACATCTATCCACGTTCCTTGATACATTAACATTTGGCCACTTAACACAAAAATATAGTTTCTAATTTAGGGCTCCCATCATTCCCCCCGCCCCAAGGGATCTTTCTCAAATATTTTCATTATCCATCTCTATGATACTTTCAAACATTCTTTTTATATAAAATCATGAAATCATAAACTACTTCTTGACTGGACCTCCGGTAAATAATTCCACATCATACGTGCACTAGGTTTTGGCATGATCATTAATCTCCACAAATCTGAGAATATGTAGTTGAAACCTACGTGATGCATAAATTTAAGATTATGAAATTAATATCAATTAAGAATAACTTGGTGCACTTTCGCAATAAATTATATTTCCAACATAAGACACAGCACATGGGACCAGTGTAATATGAAATCTGCACCAAAATGGGTATATACACTGTAAAAAATGAAGTGCTGATTTAGCTCTTACAGTGCTTGTGTAGTGACTGCACTACGAGTGCTGATTTTCTAGTTTAAATTTGAACTAGAAAATCAGTACTCGTAGTGCAGTCACTATACAAGCACTGTAGGTGCTTAATTAGCACTTCACTTTTTACAGTGTATGAGCGCTGTTGTCTTTAAAGGGAGCACTTTTAACATATGGCAACGTTTAGAAGTGGTTTGAGCACCCTTAATTACCCCTAGTAAAGGCCCGTTTACACCGCATCCGGCACGGCGACCGTGCACGGCACCACGGCAATCCGGCACGGCAAAAAAAATCGATCCCCACTAAATTCTATGAAACTGTTTCCACTTCAACGGTGCCGTGCCGTATTGTACAACACGGCGTAATTTGCCGGATTTGCAGATCGATCAGCAAGCCATTTTCAGAGCACGGCACACGGTTTTTTCACTTCTGGCCAATCACAGTCCAGATAAATTACGTCATTGCCCACATATTTTCTGATCAAGCGACAAATCGCCTGCGGTGATAGTCTATGGGAGTTTACGTGTTAAATGCAAAATCGCACATACACGTAGGTCTACGTGTATTATTACCTGCTGAAGAGAGGTGACTGAAGGAGCTAGGACTTGCCTGATCTTGCAATTCTTGGTCTGGTAAGCAACTAATTAAGAACAAGTGTCATTTCGCATACTGTAGAACCGAGCCCCAGAAAGTAGAGCACAAGAAAATAAGGCCAAATAATATAAGGCCGGAAATACTAATCTGGGATAGGGCCTGCCTAGCCCTAGGCTAACTAGGGCCTAAGCCCTAACGTTATGATCTAACGTCTTTTAACGAAGATCTAACGTAAGTAAGCTTAGTCTTAGACTCGGTCTAACAAGATATATCTAATATAGATAGGCTAGATGTTTATCATAGCCTAAGTTACATCTAGATCTAACGTTAGACCTAATGTTAGACTCGATAATCAATTAGACTGGCCTAACGTAATTACTAAATAAAGAAAGTTAGACTTAGTCTTAGGGTAAAGTAAGATAAATGAAAGTAGGCCTAGGCCTAGGCCCTAGTTGCACTTGCAGGAAACACTGATTTCACGAGAAAGTGTGTAAAACCGAGCTTAATTGTCACTATATTATCGAGGATCTAGATCTGGTATAGTGGTACAGTTACATGAACTGAACTTTGTGAAATCTTGAAATCTACGCTGAAAAATGTTCATACTGTCTACTGAAGATCACCAACACAGATAAGCGCACGTGGGACAGTGTACTATTAAAAATTATTGCTTTGAATGTCGCGGGGAATGTCGGCCCGACGCTTGACCCAAATCCCGTGCTTATTTGCTAATTTCTCAGCAATTACACAATTTCTTCCGGAATCCTTTGGCACATATTTTTTATATATACAAACAGACACTTTGGTGGTCATTTCATTGGATTCTATACTATAGACTGTACGAACTCATTTTGAAATCGTTACCACAACTGGCATTTATCTTTAACTTAGAGTCTAACTAACAGTAACATTATGCCTAACGTTACTTATAGTTAGATCTAACGTTAGGTAGACCTATAAGTAACGTTAACAAAAGTTACACCTGTTGTTGGTCTAACGTTAGGCCTCAGTATAGTAGTCTAGAGTCTACACATAGGTCCAACGTTAGTAACAGTACACTAGTACATGTAAGTTAGACCTCTGAACGAATATGATGAATTCCGGGATGAATTATTAAGATATAGACTAGCCTAGCCTAGTATTTTTAGTTTTAGTACTATAGTAGTAGGGTCTTAAATAGATGAGAGCTAGTATAGGCACTGAGTCGTTTTGTCAGCAGCAAGAGTGGCAGATAGGAGGGTGGCAATTAATTAATAAGAGGGGATCTGGAGTGGTGAAACTTGGGTAGCCTGAACTGAAAGAAGTTAGACCGATTGCTCAGTTTGACCATATTTTTGTGGGACCCTCTGGTCGATCTGTTCTAGATCGAAACTGGTGGAAAGTAGATCTAGACCCTAGTAGGAATTTTTGAGTCCTAGGCTAAGGAGTAAGGCTAACTTAGTATTTCCCACAAACTCTCTGGAAAGGACTATAGGCCTACGAATAAATAATGTAAAAACCTAGACTCTAAATCCTCCCCGTATGACGTCATAGGCTTAGCTAATTAACGTTAGACCTTGTTTTCATTGAAATATAGAGTCTAGGCCTAGTCACTAAATTTAGGCTACTATAATTTTGGAGAGAACTTGCATTAAAAAAAGTTATTGTTTCTAGTTTGTCAAAAATTGTCAGTCTGTTATTATGTAAAGGATTTTAAAATGAGCGCACTTTCCTTTATCCAGGGGCAGCTCAATCGTGGGGCGATGGGAAGGGTTTGGGTTGGCACTGGCTTGCCCGAAATAGAAATCCCCCAGAACAAAAGTGACCCTTTTTCAATATGAAATATGTCCTTTGTGTGCTGGCATAACTTTTAAATCTGCACATTTCTGTTCCAAAATTTGATTGCTTTATTTGTGTAATTTCATTCTTTTTTCATTGGTTTATTTTTTATTTAGTATTATTTTTTTTTGGGGGGGGCTGAAGTGATTGGGTACGTATATTATACAGAGAAGACATAATTTGCTGACATTTTATTCAACAAACATTTCATCCCTAAAAAAAAAATCATATGGCTTAGCTTATAGGCTCTCATGGAGGCAAAAAATTGTGCCTCTATCTTTTTTTTTCTTAACATGACCCTATGTTTACATGTACTTTTCAAATGATAAAAAATTATTATTTCAAGCTCTTCAAGGAATTTCTAGACGATCACTTTTCTCTACAACTAAGCAAAATCATTTCAATTAGGAGAATTTCTATTTGTGCATTATAAAAATTGGACCCTGATCAGCAAGCCTGTTAGTTACAATGTAAATGTAAGAAATTGCTGATTGGGCACTGGCCTTTCACTAATCGCTTTTGCAATTCTTTAAACCTTTATTATTATTATTTGCTAACAAAATTTATATGGAATGTGTTGCATGACAGATAACCAACATGGAGGAAGCCCTTATCCTAGAAGTGTAGGAAAATCCAATCCTGTATGACAAGAGATTGGAGATGTTCAAGGATACAGAAGTAAAAAAATGATGCATGACATGACATTGGGCGTCAGCTTGTAATCTCAGGTTGGTATCATTTTACGTCATATTAATTTTTTTCAAACTTCACGATTTTTTCACTATCAATTTGAAGAAAAATATTGAACAATGTAAAAGAGTTATATTTGTATGTGGATGTTTGAAAGCAAATCAAGTTCACAATCTAACAACTGTAGCTAACTTCTGGTTGTTGTAATTCAATGAATACCAACGGTAAGTTTTGGTCATTATGGCCATTTTTAAAATTGTTTGCACATGTGTAAAATAGTCTAGTGTAAAAAAAAAAACAAATTAAATGAGACACAAGAGCAAGGGTATGTAAATGCAGAAAGCGACCTTGCTTTGTGATGTGGACCAAAAACTATATACCAACCCCACCTCTCAAATACGTAATATAAATATCACGTCACTTTTACAAGAAAAAAAAATGGAGGCAAAATTCTTTACTATCAAAAGCATGTTGTCCAATTTCACATTGAAATATTTCGGGGGGGGGGGGGAGTGGGTAGGGCTTGAAATGAGTCATAAACAGAAATGAAAATTTTCAGAGGTTATAGGAATTAGATTTCGTGTTGTTTTTTTCATTATTTTAAGGTGACGTAGCGAGTTGAGGGACAACTTCCTAAAAAACGACAGAAATGGAGAAGAAGAGTGGTGACGGAACTCCCTCAAATGCAGCACGTAAATACAAGTACAGTGAGGCAATGGAATTCCTACTTCCCCACATACATAATCGAGAGTAAGATATTCAATATTTTGTTTTCTTATCCCAGGGAAGAGAGAATATGTGTATATCAATTTGAATTCATGCAAAGAAATGTATTTTATAAATATGAATTCTGATATTGTGCTGCACTTAACCCAGGTTTAGTTTCTGGGTTCTGACAGGAATTCCTTGCACTTTGCACTTTGTGCACTCTGCAGGGTGGATATGAGCGCTGTCATACAAACTATACAAATCATTTTGAATTATACATTGATGATTGGCTCATTCTCTCATGTTTACATTAACCTGTTTCCTGTAATTATACATCCACATTTTCATTCAATATGATTTATCATATTTGTACTTGACTACCTGTGTAAAATAGTACAGGTTAATGGGTGTTGCATTTCCTTGAAGTGAGAGCCATTTGCCTTCAGAAAAGTACCCTTAAAAAATATAATGTAATAAAATAAAACTTAAGATGTTTCGAATATTAATGAAGTAAAGAACAGACAAACTGTATCGACTTGGTACATGAGAGTCGATTTTTTAGTATTCATTATTATGAGTAAAACATATGAAATAAATTTGAACATATGATTTTTCTGTCAACAGAACAAGTTCAATCTTGGATCCTGTGTTTGATGTGGACACACCAGGAGAAGCCTGTACCAAACAGGAAGAAACTGAGCAGGAGAATGGTGACATCTGTCCACAACGTGGGTCAGGCTTCATCGTCATCGTCCTCAGGCACGTCCGCAACATCAGTCCAGTCTTCAAGTCCCAAATTCACTTCAAATCGAGGAGACAATGTTGCAGTATTTTCAAAGCAGCGATAGTCATGGTGACAACATAACTGTAGATCCATTTTTTTCCAGCTTGTCCCCCATTGTCCCACACTGTAAAAGTTACCTCAATGCCAGCTCCATTGCAATGCGGTTAAATTTTGGTCTTCTGAACATTGAACATACTACTATAGGAATTAAAAGTTCTGTGTCTTCTAAATCTAAGTCGATTCCTATTGATGTGATAAACGTCTCACATGTTACAATTTAAGAATCCAAATATGTTTCGTAGATTAAAAAAAAAAGTTAACAGAAAATGTTCTAACTTGCTATGCTCCACCGCTAAAAAGAGAGCTGATATCTCGTTCCCTCTGACATCACTCAATATTCATCTGATTGTTAGCTAACAAAGGGACAGTGGTTTGCAGTTTGCCAGAGCTAACAACCTGTTAATAGTCTCAACATAAAAGATGCAATGTCAGACATGCAGCATCACCAACAAATGGAAAGCGATGTATATATGATTACATCTGAATGACTTATGATAAATCCATATGAAATAAATCATAAAATGTGCTATTCTAATTTCCGCTTGAATTTTTCACTTTAACGTCTCTCATTGTTACAGTTGCAAGTCAGTCTCAATTTGCAGAAATTACGATTGTAAAGGATTATGATCTTCCTCTTTTGTAGATCTCGGAAATATCGGCTGAACATGTTCACCATTTATTAAAAATATATTTATTTCTTAAATTATACTTGAATTTAAAATCAGGATTTGTTCACAGATAAGAGAACTAGAGAAGATGAAAATTTTGCACATCACAGAAATTTGGTTCATGCAAATATTAACATGATTACTAGTAATGCACTATCAAATATCACCACATGCAACCAGTTACTGTGAAAATAAAAATGATGGGTACTGGACGGAACGTGGTACAGGTAATTTCTGGACTATTTTTTTTGGGGGGAAATAGATCTAGGATTGTTTGAAATATGACAAAATGTTACCAACTAAATTTTATCTCTAAACAGAATGGCAATGACACTCCTGGGGCCTGTTTCATAGAGAGGTACAACTATCACAACTTTGTCTTTAATATGGCAACTACCATTATAATATGGCGCAACATCCAATTATAATTGTGGTTTCCATGGTAGTTGCCATAATGTTAAAGCACTTTTGAAATGGGCCCCTGGACATGAAGAATACTGACAAAAGAAAGTTGATGGTGAAATAAAAAGAATACATTTATCTTCAAGAAAGTTTTTGCCGCCCCATGCATTTTTTTTTGTTTATATACAGTGCGTCCCAAAAAAAACTATACACTTTTGAAATGGCTGCCAAATAAAAAATATAGCATTATGGGAATTTTTTTTTACATTTATGGAAAGCCAATAAAGTCAACTTTCAAATGACACCAAAAAAATTGGAAAACTGTTTATGCTTGAGCGAGCACTGCCAACTGAAACAAAGGGTATGAAAATTAGGGTGGGCTGGAATTAGCCTTCCAATTTATGTCAGTTTTTAAGAGGCAAATCCTTTCGAACTTGCAAAGTTAAGGGTGTTGTGATAAATTAATGATCAACCGTAACCAGTTTTGGTTGCTTTATGCAAATTCTATAAATTATTAAATTGAACTTTAATGCATGAGTGAACACAAATTACACTTTTGGGGCAGCATTTCAACTTTATCATTTGGATCTCTTTTTGGGCAGCATTTCAACTTTATCATGTGGATCTCAGCAGTGTGTTCATGGGAGTCGGGAGAATAGGGGGTGAGATAGGACTTAAGTGGGAGAAGTAGGTTGATGGAATAAGGGTCAACAGAACATTCAGCCCCCGCCCCCTCCCTCTTTCCCGCCCTCCCCTCCTGTTGAGAGACTGATGGCTATTGTCATGCAAGCGTGAAGTCCAGAGCGGAATGTTGATTTAATGATTAATTCTGAATTGGGGCATCAACTTTTTCCTATCAATCATTTCATCAACAATTTATCAGTAAATCAACTCATTCAATGTGCAATGTGATCAATCATACATTCAGTTTTTTTTCAATGAATTATTTCATTAATCATCATAATCATTAAATTTCTTGGTAATAATTCAATAAACAAGTGACCATCAGCCACCGGTCACTTGGCAGCTAAGTTTTGAATAGGCTACAATCCAGGAAGTGAGACAGAGAGGGGGGCTGGGAAATGGAGGTGGAGTGGGGAGGGTACATAATTATGACTTTCAATTTGTAAAAGGACAAAAAGAAGAGGAATGCCCTTTTAACCAAGTCTTAGCATATCTCGCCCTCTTGCTTGTAACAGGTACCATCACATTACTCTGACTCTCACGAACACACTTCTGAGGTCCACAAGACGAATATGCTACACTAAAATTACAATTTCTGTTCACTCATGCATTAAATTTCAATTTAGTAACTCATGAAATTTGCCTAAGAAACCAAAACTTATCTCACTCATTAATTTAGCTTAGCAAGTTCCAAAGGACTAATCACTCAAAAAAACTGTAAGGCTAATTCCTGCCCAGCCTAGCCGAGCTTAGTGTCTGAGGAGGAAAGAAGCGGGGCTGGGGGGTTGAGATGGAGGGAGGGGTTGCTAAATGTTCTGTTGACCTCTATCCCATCAACGTACTTCACCTACCTAAGTCATATTACCCCCTCTTCTCCTGACTTTCATAAACACATTGTTGAGATCCACATGATAAAGACAAAATGCTGCACAAAAAATTGCAATTCACGATCACTCATGCATTAAATTTCAATGTAATAAACGCATTAAATTTTCACAAACAACAAACTATCACAACTGATCTTTAATTCACCAAAGAACCCTCAACTTTGCAAGTACCAAACAAAAAACCTGAAAGAAATTGGAAGGCTAATTCCGGCCCACCCTAATTTTCATACCCTTTGTTTCAGTGGGCAGTGCTCGCTCAAGCATGAATAGTTTTCCAACTTTTTGGTGTCACTTGAAAGTTGACTTTATGGGCTTTCCATATCTATAAGTTATTTCCCCCAAAGTGCTATATTTTTTATTTGGCAGCCATTTCAAAAGTGTATAGTTTTTTTTGGGACGCACTGTATATATATATATCGTTTTATTTTTTTCTGTAATAAATTCATGAGTATCACTTTTATTTTCAACAACAAATATAATGTAGAGTACTGATTGTTCACAGATAGACCTCGAGCAATCAGTCATTAACAAGCAAACAGCTAGGAGAAGAAGAACCTAAAATTTAATTGGAGCTGAACTAAACTCAAAGTAAAGATGTCGACAAAATGAAGTCCAGTGTTGCTCTGATTTATTGGGCCAGACCTCACTTGGCATTGATTTTAAAGAACAAGTCCACCCCAACGAAAAAGTTGATTTAAATAATAAAAACAAAAAATCCAACAAGCATAACACTGAAAATATCAAAGTCCGATGTAAAATAAGAAAGTTATGATATTTTCGCTTGATTAAAAAAAAAAACAGTTATATACACATCCTGATCGGTATGCAAATTAGGAGTCTGATGACGTCATCCCTTCACTATTTGTTTTGTATTTTATTATATGAAATGTAATTTTCTTCGCATTGTCAAGAGAAACAATCAATTCCTCCCTGAACATATAGAATTAGCATTGGTTCAGCCAAGTTGGTCCTTGTCAAATAAATGAAAAATTGTATTTTTCAAACAATAAAAAAAAGAAATAGTGAGGGACATCATGAACCGTCTATTTGCATGTCACTGAGGTGTGCATATCACTCTATTGTGAAAATAAGCGAACTTTAAAATGTCATAACTTTTTTATTTTACATCCGATTATGCATGAAATTTTTCAGTATTATGCTATAGTTTGACTTTTTTTCTTCTATTTATTCAAATCAACAGTTTTCTTGGGTGGATTTGACATTTAAACAAATAATATACCGTATTCGAATATGTTCAGAAATAGTTTCGTATAATAAATTTGACTAATAGAAACAGTGAGAATAGAAGAATCCAGAAAAGTGGGAGAACTAAGGGTGAAAAGTGAACCAATGAGCATGAGGTAGGATGATATGAATGAAGAAGAATGTTCTGAATATAAATGAGAAGACAATAGAAACATGTGGAGTTGGAATGGCAATAGAATGTGATGTATAAACTAAGGAATGAGATAACAGGTGACAATGGCAGAGAATGGAAAAAGAAGTATAACAAAAAGGGTAAGATAAAAAGATTAATCATGACAAAATTCAACATTTAAATAAAACGACCCATTCCCGTATAGACGAGTGAATAAAATATAGGAATTTTGTGTCTGTCCAATGAGCAGTCCGTCAGATTGATTGAGGCTTCTTGGTGGAATTCAAGACAAGATTAATTTATACATAGATACACGAAAACCCTTAAAATTACTTCTTGCCACGCCTGAAGCAGGCTTCTTTGCCTTGGGTTTTCCTGGGTACATCGGACGGTTTTTGCCTGCCGTACGGCATCCGAACACGGCTTTATTGCCGTGCCGTGGGGCAGTGGAAACTGGAAAACGGCACGACGTGCCGCATGCCGTGCCGGAATGCCGTGCACGGTCGCCGTGCCGGATGCGGTGTAAACGGGCCTTAACAGTGTTTGTGTGTGGTTGCAGGAGGTGGCACACGAAAAAAAATCCTTGCCAAACCCAAGGTCTATCAGTTATCCTTTTGTTCCATTCATTTCATTTCATTTCATTTTTGGAGCTGTTCTGTATGCAGCTGAACAATCCTTTTGTCTGAAAGTGCATCGTCACATATTTTTCCCAAGGATTGATCATGTTGATCGTGATTGGTCGGTTCATATATCACGTGGATGCACTTATCAAATAACGCTATACAGACTTAGTCTTGCAGGATCAGACCCTCGTTTTCGCAATTCGCACAGTGCGTAATGCAGAGTCTGAAGTAATGAGACTAGATTCACTATGTACTGTGGACGGCTCTTACTTGACACAGACAGAGCCTTTGACGTCTAGTCTTTACTCTAGACATGGTATAATTTGTTAAAGTATCAAATATGAGTCTGTGTTTGCAGACTAATAGAGACTGGGGAAAACCAGAGATGGGGGAAAACCAGGGCTGGGGAAAACCCACGTTGAATTCAATTAGCGCCGAATGAATTGCTTCTATTGACAAACCTTGTATTACAAAGCAGACCCCTCCTACGTGCTCTAATAAATTTATCAAAGAGAATGTATTAGGAGCATAAAAACATGCGGAATTCTATTAGATTTCGCCTACAAATATTTGAAATACACCCTTTTTACACAAACATGAACAAATTATTATGAGAGTCACGGACCATGGGCTAAATATTTTTCGATTTAGTATGATCAATTTGAAAAACCTGTTGGAAATTTCACAGGTGCTAGCTTACAAGGGAACTGAATCAAACTCCACAATTAAAAGGAAATAAGATAATGTTACACATAATCAAACTAGAATCAATAAGAATATTGAGGTTTTTATTAATCTTACGACATAACAAAACAATAATCATACATAATCACAAGACTGTGCAACATCAAAGAACAATAATCAAAAGTTAATCAAACAAACAAACTAGAAAAAGTACAAGACAAAAAACCTCAGAAGAATATTTACCACTTTAAGATAACTCTGGTGGTTTTGATTAAATATAAATTATAAGAATCAGAATATATTTTCAACAGGGGACCATTTCCTAAAGTGTATATTTTCTTTTTGCCGTTGTTAGCAATAACAAATTAAATACGTCTGATCTTGGAAATAAACACTACAAGCCCAACTAAAGTTAGCAATGAATTCTTGCATCTCTGAATATAAATGTATCTCTTGAATAAAATGATTGTGTGATTTGATAACGTTTTATGTGGTCCTTTCTAATCTTTTATGAATCCAAAAATCATCCTCCTTTGAGTTAGATCTTTATAATATCACCAACAAATTTACACACATCTTATAAAAGCTATAGTCTTAAAGGACAAAAAGAGAAAAATCAAACAAGCATAAAAATGAAAAATGTCATCAGAATTGGTTGCAAAATAAGAAGGTTATGACAATTTAAAGTTTCGCTCATTTTTCCATAAAACAGTAATATGCAAATGAGACAGTCAATGATGTCCATCACTCACTATTTTTTTCATTCTTTTTTTATTGTTTGAATTATACAATACCAAGTTGACTGAAACATATCGTATTAAATAATACTAATTCCACATGTTTAGGGAGGAATAAACTGTTGTTTCACTTGACAATGGGGAGAAAATTGGAATATTTCATATTCATATAATAAAATACAAAAGAAACAGTGATATGATGACGTAAACATCTCCTCATTTGCATACCGACCGGGATGTGAATATAACTGTTTTGTGATATTAAGCAAAACTTTAAAATGTCATGACTTTCTTATTTTACATCCGATTTTGATGAAATGTTCAGTGTTATGCATGTTGGATTTTTTTCTTTTTATTCAAATCGACCAATAAGTCTTTAGCAACCTTACAATCATAAAGAAAATGTACAGGGGTTTCAACAGAAGTCTCACAACAAGTGTATGATTCTGACTCCACTTTCATTTTGAATAGTCTCTTAATTATGTACATACTATCATGTAACATTTTAAACTGCAGACACAAAGTTTAACATTTAGTATTGCACATTGAAATTTGATAATTTGTGGCCACTCCTTCTGTACGCCATATTTCTTTGAAAACAAAGGCTCACAGTCAGGTCTTTCAATGTGTTAGCTAACCAGATCAATAAAAACATTTCTATATAGTTTTCAAGTTGTGAATTTCGGCTGCCAAAAGCTCAAACTGATTTTCTTTATAATCTCTTTTATCCAAAAACATTTGTAATAGTGTTTGATTAAATATAATCCCCCTTTTCTTCTCACTATTATCGCAAATATATCATATAATATTTACATGACACTCCCTCTTTCCTTCTAAAGTCAAAAGACAATGATTCCCTGTTAATCAAATAAGTGATATACATAAAAAAACCCTGCTTCATGCATGACTTTACAATAAACTGATGTGTTATCAAGAAGGATATACTGATTGTTCAAAACAATTCGACTGAGTATCATTGGCGGCGGAAGCCCAAAATATAGGGGGGTCCACCTGAAATTTTGGGATGGACACAGGTAAAAAATTTGACAAGCAAAAAAAAAGGTTATTAACCTAAGTTTTAGGGGGTACCACCAACATTTTGTGACAAACCAAAAAAAAGAAAAAAAAAAAATTATAGGGACCGCTCCCACCTCAAATTTAGGGGGGGGGGGGACAGGACCCGTCCCCCCCCCCCCGCTTTTGCCGCCTATGCTGAGTATACTTCCTTGGGCACCCTGATCATCAATAAATTCAGTATGTAAATTTGTCTTTGACCATGCTAAGAATAAATTACGATAAAACATATGAATTCCAAATGACTTCAGATGGTCCAAGCAGTAATTAGTCATACAAATCAATTTTCCACCAAATGTTTACAATAGTAATAACGAAAAACTTCCAATGATGATCAGATTCTTAAAATATCCACTTAACCAGTAGTGCTTCTATCATGCATTTTAATTTTCTGTTAAATCTAGTCCATCATTAAATGTTTTTAAAAGGAGATATAAAACCCAACCTCTCAGTAAATATTCAAATAATGTATGATCAGGTTTTTTTTTTTTTTTAAGTAATTATCGTTGATATATATATATTTATAAATAATGTCATTGCGTTATAATTTGTATTTTCCCCTTTTATGTTCAATGTTTATATCTGGTATTCAAGTATTTACCACATCATGTATTTTACAATATCATATATATAGTTTCCAGATTTTCTAAAGGTGGCAGCGCTAATAAGGCTTTCCCTTTCTAGTTGCCTCCTCATTCATTTATAAATCATGTAACTGTTTCCCAGATTTTATCATTGTAATATCTGCAATTTTCCCATGTAATTTATGTAAACTTTGTATGTGCCTTGTATTTGTTTTTATGATGAATGGAATAAATGCTATCAAATATCTAATTTAGGAAATTTAAGATCACCATCAACATTATCTGCACATTTTTTCTAGCTATCTTGTCTGGACCATTCTACATAAACTCAAACATCATATTTTTTAACGTTCTTAACAGAATCATCAGGTATTTCAATATTTGAAACTGTATACATAATTTTAGACATGACAAAAGTTTTCAGCAGTTGGATTTTCCCTATCAAAGTCAACCCCCTATTTTTCCATCTCAAGAAAGTACATTTTATTTTTTCCAGTTTGTTATCAACATTCAGCTTCTTAACAACTTCCAGATCATATGAAAAATGAATGCCTAAAACGTTAACACCTTTGTCAGCCCATCGTATATCGCTTGGATTTTTCTCCTTTGTGTCTATCTTTCCCAATCCACATACCCTCTGTTTTTGTTTTAGTCAGATGAAGACCAGACATCTTTGAGAATTCTTCAAAGTCAGTGAATATCATCTTCATTGATTGTAAATTACCAAGTTATGTCATCAGCACAGTCAAGCAGTATACTATATAGGTTCCCTTAAACCTCAAGAGACTGGATGTTATCATTATTATTATTAAGTCTTGCAAGAAAAGTTTCTAAGCTCAAGATAAACCGTAAAGGAGAAAGATACCCCTAGACACAGGAAAAAAATCAGTGGTAAATCAGTTCATCAATACACAGCTATATTTGAATGTAATGTTCTAACCCACTGTATAAACGATGGCCCACAATTGAAATCTTCTTAAGAATTTAGTATAAATCTTGACATACTGAATCAAATGCTTTTGTTAATTCAAGGGCTAGCATAATTCCTCTTAATTTCTCTCCTTCGGTACAGTCTAAAAAGTCTAATATCAATATTATACCTACCTTTAATAAATGCGGGTTTAGATCAACTAACTCTCCAATAATCTTTGCTACTTTCCGAGCCAAGCATTTAGAAAGTGATTTAACATCAACATTATAAAGACTTATTGGACGCCAATTACCTAGAATATGTCTATCTCTATCAGGCTTAGGTATGAGTTTAATAATACCCTGTCTTTGTGAAACAGATATTGTATCATTTTAAAATGCAAAAGTAAAAGAATTAACAACTTGTTTTGATATAAATGGCCAAAATCTGTCAAAAAACTTTACGGTTGTACCATCGTTTCCAGGTGTTTTATTCCTGGCCATTTCTACAATTTCTGCTCTAGCATCATTTCAAGTGATATTACCTTCACACAAGTTCTTTTCATCGTCTGTATGTTGTTTAATATTACTGTCATCTATGTATTCTTTTCAAACCTCATCACCAACAGTATCATTATCCTCAAATAATTTTTCATAAGATTTTTTAACGAAATGTTGTGAATTCTGATGGTCTATAATTCTGTTATCACCCCCAAAAACTAGGGGGGGGGGGACGCAGGAAACAAAAATGACGAGCAAAAAAAAAAGGTTTTCAACCAAAATTTTTTGAAAAGCAAAAAAAAATAAAAAATAAAGGTTATCAACACAAAATTTAGGGGGGGGGGGGTCGTCCCCCACCTCAAATTTAAGGGGAGAGTGACCGTCCCCCCGTTCCCCCGCCTATGCATCTGACATCAATACACCAATCAAATAATTCGCTGCATCAAAAGGCAAAAACATACTTGGTGCTCTTCTCTCTTTTTTCATACCACGTGCACCTTGACCTTATTATTGCTCCTTCTGCAAATATTATGTTGAACAACTCCTGTTCTTTTTCTTTTTTTCTTCTCTTGAAGACTTCTTCATTTAACTGGGCATCCTCTGCCTTTCTCTTCATTTCATTTTCTGAAACCTTTCTTTTCTCTTCTCTCTCACATTTCTTCTTCTTTGAGAATGGTATAGTAACTTATCTAATTCTAAATTCAAACCAATCCCATAACCCTCCTTTATCATTGCCATTTGGAAAGTTTTCATAAAAAACATTACATTAACCATGATTGTTTAAACTGCTAAACAACTAATGTAATGAAACAACAATGTATAGGATTATAAACAACATTTTTACTGTGTACCTTTTACAGTGGTAGTCGCGACTCCAGGACCATTCTATGAAGATTTAGAAAGCCATAGAAATTCCTTTTTTTCCGTTCCGGAGACCGTCATATTTGAGGTTCCCAGCCGCCCATACAGTTTCACATTAAACATGTTAAACCAGCGGATCAATGGTTTGATTTCATTTCACAATTGTATCATTGTATAAGTTGTGGAAATGTGTGTGTTTGTGTGCATCTAGGTGTAGGTGAGTGGGTGTTTGTGTATTTGTTTATTTATGGTGACACACATCCTGTGAGACATTTTTTCCGGATCGAGACCCCCATTTTCTGACATGGTCAGTTCCAGAGCATTGCATTTTTAGCAATCGTTGCTCCTGTATACACTTTTAGAAAATTTATCCTTAAAATAAAAGAAGTTCCTGCAGCAGAGTCTCGAGAACACCTGTAATCTTACCAGATTGCGTAATCTAACAGGAAATTGGTATTTGGTGTATGGAACCTTATAGATTTTCTTTCATAAAACACAATTTTCCCTTTTTAAACAGACCTGTTCTGTTAAAGTGCAGAAAAATTCCTGTCTTAAGAATTTACAGAATGATTCTGTTATTGCATTCTACAAAATCCTCTCTTTTTCTGTTAAATCAGGGTTTATCTTAACAGTGTAGGGTAGCTCCAAAGACCCCCGCTTTAAGACCAAGCTTTTGTCTCAGAATCCCTCATTTTCGACTTTGGCGTGGCACATAGGAATCATTATACAGTAGCCCCTGCTGTTACTGGTCCATGCTAGTCATAATGGCATTGGAATGGCATTGACAATGGCATGGGATATCACTTTGGTGGGGGAAGTGTGATATGCACACATATATAATACATTTGTTTTGGGGCTGCACCCAATTATCTTTAAAAAAAATGCTTTGATGTTTTTAGAAGTTTTGGTTTATTGTTGTATGTCCTTTGTGGTTTGTGAAGTTTGACAAATCGATAGATAGATAATTCTAATTTCACACGGTAAGTGTCCAATGAGATACAAAGTCTGATTTGCATCGGGGCCGTGCCATAACTGAAATCAAATAATACAAAGCAAAAGGCACCCAATCGAAATACATGAATAACATACCAAACATAATAATCATAATTCTTACCAGGTAGCAAAATACACATGGGTGAGTTTATATAAATAATTACACATTATCATTAAATGTAAAGTTAAAGACAGACAAAGAAAAACACCTTCTGTATTAATGCACAATATAGATGAAGCAACATCACTATTGGGCAAGATATTACTCAGATACATATTTATAAACTGAGTCATTTGAAGGGCTGCAATAATCCATGTATAACGACACTGCACACCCTCACGCACGTACCCTTGCACACTCACATCGGATAGACCTCCACCACACACACTCTTCTCAACATCCGTCATCATTAAGTCGCACCGGTATTGGGTAGAAAATCATGTAAAGGATAAACACAAAAATCTAACTAAGGCGAGATACCCCTCCCCCACCAATTCGCCCATTTGTTATTCATTTCATTATATCAGCTAATAAAAGACCTTTTAAAACTAATACGTAGTATATCATTGTTGCAGTTGAATTGGGAGTGAGTTCCAGCATTGAGCCCCCTAAACATAAGTTTTCTTACCAGATCAGGGTTTTGCTTGGGGAATATTTAAAATTAGTGGACCTGACCGTGTATTATATGTAAGGCTGTAGAATAAAAATCTTTCAGCTAGCTATATCAGTGTCTGTCCTGTCGTCTTCAACATCAGTGTAGCAATGTTTTTTCCTCTATTTTGTTGAAGTGTTACCCATTTTAATTTACTTATATTTTCTTTGAAAGATGAGTACCGTCATATTTTATTTATTTATTTATTTATTTATTCAGTCTTATTTAAAAACAGGGTAATCCTTTCAGAGCCAAGAGGCCTGCTTGATTCATTATTCGGGCTGCCCTACTTATTTTGAGGCTTTTGAAGAACCTTTCGATTAATTAACCCGCAGTTACCACATACAGCGTCATAATAGTGAAAATGCTACATTATTAAGGAATAAACGATGATCAAGGTTATATCTATTTAATTAACTGAGTAACAATTTGTGACTAACAGTGTCGAACGCTTTGCATTACAGCACATACGACATTCCCGTTATCAAGTATCCATGCAGTCATCGGTGATCGACAGTTGTCAGGGTTGAATTGAGTGGCCTAAAGCCTGTTTGGGAAGCATTCAATAGGGCCATTCTTGATGATGAAAATAATTGTATTGGATGGCTATATTTCATGGAATACCAGAAATATTCGACTCGTAAGGGCCTATTTCTGGTTTTCCATTCTGAGCCATCCAATATATAAATATTGCAGTGATATCTTTTCATTAACCTAAGGTGATGTGAAGAAAACTTGGTGACATATAAGTAATTTATTACGTCATGAAAAACAACATGCATCACCACAGTCAATTTATCTTGAAAATTTGGAATGTTCATACAAGCTCGATATAGCCAACCAGTTCACTTTCTATTTTGTCAATATTGGTAAAAAGAAATATCAAAGTCACTGTCGAATTATCCGCACTCTTTTCAAAATTATGTTGTATTCCCAACTCATGAATCGTTCTTTATTAAACGTGCAACTGTTCATGAATTAATTTAAATGACTTGTTTCATTAAACTTTCAAAGGCTATTGGATCTTATGGTATATCAGCCAAAATTGTTAGAGAATGTATACATTGTATTGCTCAGCCGTTATGTAATATATTTAAAGGACAAGTCCACCCCCAAAAAAGTTGATTTGAAAAAAAGGGAGAAAATCCAACAAGCAAAACACTGAAAATTTCATCAAAATCGGATGTAAAATAAGAAAGATATGACATTTCAAAGTTTCGCTTAATTTCACAAAACAGTTATATGCACATCCTGGCCGGTATGCAAATTGGCAGACTGATGACGTCACCTACTCACTATTTCTGTTGTATTTTATTATATGAAATATGAACTATTCTAATTTTCTCCTCCTTGTCAAGCGAAACAAAGTTTTATTTCTCCCTGAACATTTGGAATTACCATTATTTTAGCAGTTTATGGTTAAGTTAAGTTGGTCCCTATTGTCAAATCTGTAAAAATTGAAATATTGTATTATTCAAACAATAAAAAAAAAAGTGAGTGATAGACATCATCCACTCTCTCATTTGCATATCGCTGAGTTGTGCATTGAACTGTTTTGTGAAAAATGAGCGAAACTTGAAAATGTCATATTCCTTATTTTCATCCGAATTTGATAAAATTTGCAGCGTTATGTTTGTTTGGTTTTTCTCTATCGATTCAAATCAACAATTTTCTGGGGTGGACTTGACCTTTAATCATGTTAATAGGTCTCTCAGTACTGATTCAGTGCCTGAAAACTAAAAATAGCAAGGATTGTGCCATCGTTTAACAAAGAAAATCCAGATTTTATTGAAAATTGTAGACCTGTTGGACTCCTTCCAATTTTTGCTTAGTTACGTGAAAGATTTTTTGTACAGGCTAATTGATTTGTTTTATTTACTAAAAAAGACATTTCAATACAGGAATAGTTTAGTTTTCGCAAGAATTGTTCTAAAGTGTAATATGTATTTTTTCTGATAACAGAAATATAAAAATACAAAAGCGGGCATCAGCGCTGGACATTTTTAATATACGCGGTAAATAAGCGTAATTTATACAGGAAATATGTATAAACCGTGGGTTCAACCAATTTTCTTTAAAAACCACATTTGTGAATTAGGGCCATAAAGTCTTTAGGTGTATTGGTACATGAGTCACTTGACTGGAAGTATCATATTGTTGATATCTGTTCTAAGCTTTCAAGAAGTATTGGTGTTTTATCAAAACTTAGGTACTCTTTACCAGGTAAAATATCAGTTAACATTTACAATGCAATAATCTTTATTGTGTTTAGATATAGGGTAAAACGTATAAAGTTAAAAATGAGAAACTATATTTTTACAAAAAAGTAACTTTCGTAGTCCAAGTCTATCATTATTTTCTTAATCTAAACATTATTATTATTATAAATGAGCTTGTCAAACAAAGTATATCTGTCCTTAAGAACCACAGAGGAATTCTACTAAAACATTTAATAGTATGTTTAAAACCAATCGTTTCTTAGTTACCACACACGTTTTCGAAATAATCTTTGTGTTCCTTTTACAAAGTTTACTCATTTTACAATGCAAACTTATTCTATTCGGTTCAACACTCTCGTTGCAGGCATGGGCGGAAATCCCAGGGGGGGGGGGGCAGGAGGGACACGTACCCCTACCCAAAATAGTAGGGAGGGAACCACAATATCAAGTGTGCCCCTACTAATTTTGGTCTATTATTATGGAAAGAAATACATCATTCAAAATCGAAATAAAACATGTATTTTGGTCGAGATGACCTTACTTTTTGGGTGATTACCCTTATTTTTTTTGCTTGTCAAATTTATTTCGGTCGAAATGACCTTACATTTGGGGTGATACCTTTTTTTTTGCTTGTCAGATTTTCAAACCCCTGGTCCCCCTACCTTTGGGGGAGAGATTTCCGACCTTGGTTGCAGGCTATTACTGAAACGATAAATTTTCGAAAAACTGTCATCCCTGGTTGAGTAGACTCCTCCTCTTTCATTTTATTTCTGTCTTTTTCTTCATCTCATCTTCTATTTTTTCACTCTCACTATGATTCTCACACTCCTCTCTATTCTTATCTCCCCCTCTCTCTTTCTCTCATACACTTTCCTTATTCTTTTATTGCAATGTGTAATTGCGGGTGTATGTGCTTTTTATATGCTTTTTAATCGTGCTAATGTGTTTTTTAAACAAAGTTTATTCAATGTTAATATATTGTTTTTTATCGTATTAGTCATTTACACACTTAAAATGTTGGGCAACATACTGCCCACTGTGTTGGGTAATGTATGTTGGTAAAAAAATATGTATTCTGGGCAATTATGATCTTAATTCAGCAAATTTAATACCCGATTATTTGTGTTTATTACCCAATTTGGACAGATTATTACCAATAATTGTGTGAACAGTATGTTGCCCAGTGATGATCAATAATTGGGCATTATTTGCCCAACCTTTTAAAGAGTGTTGGGCATCAAATATAAGCATAGGCTGGTTTTCAGAGGTCCTGGCTCATTGATATGTATTTGCTTTTTTTTTTGCAAAATAAATTGAATTTGAATCGAAATGTTCAATATTTGAATTAAGTGTTTTGTATTTGAAATTATATGAACGGGCGTCTTCATTATAGGACAGTCGGAATCACAAATGAGGTTGTTGGAGCCACGGGAGACTCAGGGGCCAAGTGATCGGCACTCTCTTTTTGGCCACTACATGCATGACATAGAAGCATGGGCGGAAATCCCAGGGGGGGGGGGGACGTGTCCCCCCCTCCTACCCAAAATAGTAGGGGAGGGGGGGGGGGACACAATATCAAATGTCACCCTACTACTTTGGGTCTTTTAAGAAGGAAAGAAATACATCATTCAAAATCAAAATAAAACATGTATTTTGACGAGACAACCTTACTTTTTGGGCGATAACCTTTTTCTTTTTTCTTGTCAAATTTCATTTGGTCGAATTGGTAACAAAACTATATATTCCTTTAATATGACGACCTAAACAAAATAATACAGCGATTTTTTTTATTTCACGGTCGTGATCACGGGCGTCGGCTTTTACTTACATCGGGGTTAGTACCTCCCACACCTCGCTCAAATCGGAATCTAAATACGTAGTGTTGGGGGCAATAAGCAACTTATACCCCTTTCATAGTGCCCTCTTCATTTTTCACCGGCGAACTTCGCCGGCGAACTTCTCCGCCTCGCATTCCTCACTTCCCCGGCGAAGAAAAAAATGTACCCTTTCGCACTGACATTTCTTCCCCGGCGAAAGTCAACGGGCGATTGCAGAACAAACGAAAGAAAATTGTAAACATTACTTCTTACCTATTACAAAAAAGGTATAAAAAAAAATAATTACAACATATTTTGGAAGTATTACGATAAAAACAAACAATATCACCTTGTTTTTATATCTTAGCGCATTTTATACATGTAAAAAGTGCTTTTTAATAAATATTGTTAGTAAAAAAAAAAAATGTTCGAGGGTATCTACTTGGCCATAGCATTCAGCTGAGCTTGCAACTATCGCGCGCGGAATCTCGGTGCAGGGGACTTTGGGAGAGAAAAAAATTGACCTCTGACGTCATTAAAGAGGAGAAGTTCTCCGGTTTGCTTTCATACTGGCCTTTTCACCGGCGAACTTCACCGGTGAAACAGTTTCGCCGGCGAAGTTCTCCACCTCTAGAGGTGGAGAAGTTCACCGGCGAAGTTCACCGGTGAAGTTCTCCTGTGTACCTTTCATACTGGACACTTTCCCCTTCGCTGGCGAACTTCGCCGGTGAAGTTCGCCGGTGAAAGGCGCAATATGAAAGGGGTATAGGTCTTTTTTATACCATCACAAATTGGGCCGTAAAAACGTAGCTTTTCTACCGAAATATATACCCTTTTTCAGAATTTTGATGTTTTTGACACCTTTATTTCGTACGTGCAGGTACGTAACGTCCCCAATCTTAAAAAGAGATCCTTTTCTTTAAACACGCGTGGTATCCACTCGTCCATAGCCTATAATCTATGCGGAGGCTGCAGTTGTCATGATTATTGTCTTTGCCGTTATGCACAACGCAAGCGATACGTCTGATGTGTCAAAGACAATAACTGCAGCCTCCGCCTAGATTATAGGCTAACTCGTCCATGGAAGTAGCCCCCTGGGAATTCATTTTGGCGAGCCGGAGAAAAAAAAATATTTTGATAGCACTCATTACACAGCCATCTGCCTCTCTCCCGTCCTCTAACGCTTTCCAATTCTTCCTTTCTTTCTATCTTTCCTGACTATCCTTCTTCACCTTTTTATTTAAAAAAAAAACCCTTTCCACTGTTCTTCTTCTCCTCTTTCAGTCTGTAAATCTACTCTTGGGGGAGAACATTTGACAGTTTTTTGACAAGAAAAACAAAAAATATATTTTAGTAACTAAAGGTGATCATCAAGTACTACCAGAGTGTTTAATAGGAAAACCAAGACTTAACATGACTTGAATTCACATCCTGTATGATACAGATTAAAAATAGTAATGTGTCGTACGGACGCAGAAAAAGTGGCTTTTTTAGAAACCTCAAGTTTGCACTCTAAAGTCGATATGAGTTGGACTTCATTTTTTTTTTTAACTGAACTCAAATTGATATTCAATTACCCAAGAATAAACACATCTATGAAAGAAAGCAAAATGAACATTTATGAATAAATAAAGCAAATTGCAATTTTCGAGAACATTGTGGCGTACGGGACACTCAAAATGTGTCGTACGGGACATCTCTAAATTGAAGCCAAACTTTCTTACTTTATGTCTCTTTGACTTCTTCAATCACTTTATTTGGCTGATGATAATGATAACCCTATCAAACTAAAGACATTCATTATGTTAGAAACCGCTATTGGCTGAATATTTCTGTCAATATATCATAAACAAAATAATGTGTCGTACGGGACACTTGTGTGTCGTACGGGACACTTGCGTGTTGTACTAAACAGCCTGAATAACACAATGAACTTTTTATCAATCAGAAGGGGAGCATTGCCTCTAAATTCTTCCTGTTTAATGAAAAGCCTTTTAATCAATAGTCATTCAGGACAATATAATTAAGTAACCTCAATATATATGGTAGTGGATCGTATTACCGAACACTTTTCATAAATTCAATCATATAAAACACGTTATTCTCATAACATGTCCCGTACGACACACACTGTGTCGTAAGGGACAACTTTTAATAGGACAATTATTGAAAAATGAAGGGCAGTAATTAAATCCTTATGGAATCAATCGATCACCCATGGGTCAAAGATAGAGAAACTAAAATTGTGAAATTGCATCATAAAAAATAAAATTGTAGGAAAAACTTTTGCATTTCCATGTGTCGTACGGGACATTGCCAAAAATAGGTTCGGAAAAATCAGGGCTGCCCCTATTATAGATCATGAAAATGTTGTATATATTATTTGGAACCATCAATGATTTATTATTCCATTGACCCGCAATATTTTAAATCTTCTCGTGCTTTGCCAATAATCTTTTCAGGCAGTGTTTGTACTTGACTATCTAGTTAGCAAAATTATTGAAAATCCCATTGTTTCCCCCCCAAAAAACTACATTTGACTTCACTTTTAGTTAAAAATAATTTTCATAAGATTTAGGTATCATAGTAAATATTACACTATTTATGACTTATTGAAAGCATGTTGAAATTTATGATATTTTTGAAGTTCTAGTGTGGAATCGCCCTTTTCATGATTCTTTTTCTCCTTTTTTTTTTTGGGGGGGGGGGTTCCTTCAGCCTCTTCCTTTCTGTTCTCTCATTATCATTCCTCTCAGACACGATTCGCTTTCTCTGATACCGTTTCTTTTTGTTTGATATATCTTTATTTTTATTGTCCCCATTAAGTGCTGGAATTCCCCGCCGATACCAGCGTGGGCGTAATTCTGGCAATCTGCCACGTCACCCGGTCCGACCGTACACCACGTGACTCTTCGTAGATGAGATCGGATCCTCTTGACTCCGCCCCCTTCTTGCTGGCGCCAGCAAAAGGGATAGCTGACTGCGTGATAAAAATGGTCTCGCAGACCCTCGAAAAGCTGAAAAGCTTGTTTCTGTATTTTATTATATGAAATATCCAATCTTTCAACTTTCCGTCAAATAATTTTAGAGATTTAACTGTACAGTTTTCAATTCGAAATAGATTAAGGATTAATTAATTGGGATAAATTGAATTTTGATATTATTTTTATACATTGGAATACAGAAGAAACAGTTAATTTATTACGTCAGTTTATCCAGCTCATATTCCCCACTGCGTGCTTAGTTAGCAGTTTGTTCATAGCGTGTTTATGATGTGTTCAAGAGTGGCTCCACAATGTGTTTATAGCGTTTTTAGGGTGTGTTCAAGGGTTCCATGACATTTGCTCCGGCGACAATTACTCCGATGGAAAATGCACGTTAAGTCAAACATAAAACCTAACCTCCAAAACTAAATACCCCCTATCATTATATTTACATTATTCTGAAATAAAAAAAACTCTAATACAATCCTAACTCTCATCCTATGCCTTTTGAGATATCAAGGTCGGAGCAAATGTTGTGTCACTGTGTTGGTTAGTGTGTTCAACTTTGTGTTTACAACGTGTACAAGTATGTTAACACCAGGGTTACGTAACACAAAGGTTAGCGATTGATCGTACGCTTGATTTTCACGATTGATTGTACATTGTAGTCAATGGAATCAATCGTAGAAAAATGTTCTACGATCATTGCTAAGTTTTGTGTTACGGGCCCCAGGTGTTGACAGTTTGTTTAATAGTGAGTTTCCAGTGTGTTCAACCGCATGTACAACTCAGAGTGTTTTAGGCCCAATTCATAAAACTTGTTCTAATAACAACCTTGTATATAATAACAGTTAAAAGGTACTGAAATCATCCAGTCTGCTTTGCAGATAATAATTTTTTTTAATTCTGCGTATGTGATTATAACAAATGTTTATGAAACGGGAATTAGTAATTTAAGAACCCACATAGAGTCGAAAACAATAACTTTAATACATTTTGTTTAAACGTTTCAACATTTATTGTTTAAACGATTTAGAATTATGAAATTTACTCCGATAACATATTTGTAATAACATTTAAACCTACTGATATCCTTAAATCAGTACTGACCGCACAGAACGCTGCAAGCGCTGACAATGCGCTAACAGAGGCCCTGTTACAACCGGTATTGTCGCAGCGATGCCTAATGTTATAACAATGCATTACTTACACATTAAAATAAATGTTTTGACTTCACAATCCGAAAGATGTGACTGGGTTCACTGTTAGCGTTCTGCTAGGCTAACAACGTTTCTGTGCGGTCGGTGTAGCGGCGGATTTGGTTCCACCGGCGGATACCGTATCCTCCGCCGGCAGATATCGTTCTGAATGACAGATATCGTTCATACTTGGAACCATATCCGCAGGGTTTGACACGGTTTGATGTTTGCAGATTAAGTTGGTTCCTTGGCGGATTTGGTTCAGATTGACTGCGTGTATTCATCATGACTTCAGGGGGGGGGGGGCTAAAGAGTTCGTGCGCCGTGGCCACGTGCCACGTGACGTATACGTACATAATGTATGTGCACGAACGATAGCAAGAACGATATCTGCCGACGAGAAAACGAAATTAGTATACTGAATCCACCGGTGGTGGAACACAATCCACCGGCAAATTGTGTGCCGAGTACCGTATCTGCCAGTCACCAGATTCGCTGCTACATAGGCACTTGCTTTGCAGAGAGCAGATTTGTTTTTGAACTTGTGTACTTGTGATTATAAAAGGTCTTTATGTAACGGTACTTATATACATGGCGAAACTCACAAAGTCGTAAGAAATAACTGTATATCTAAATATTCCTACTCAGAGAATGTGATTTTTAAGAAAATAAAGATTAACACATCGAAGAGGCTGTTCCTGTTAATGTATGATAACTTATAGGTAAAGCATCTTGTTGGCTGCTCAAAAATGTGTTTTCCTCTTAAATTTACTATGCCTCACCTACCGTGTTTACACTTAATCGGCTTTTGGTTCAGAACCAAAAGCCGATGCAGAATCGGCTTTTGGTTTATCTTGCACTGCGTTTACACGCTGTTACAGCTCGCGGTTCAGAACCGCGAGCCGATGCATAAACCTGGTGGGTGTTTCATAAAGAAGAGCGACTTTAAGAACGACCGGTGATCCTTTCTTACGCGCAAAACCATCGCTAAAGAATACCATTCGCCATATTAAACAAAGGATCACCAGTCGTTCTTAAAGTCGCTCTTAACTTACGAACAGCTTTATGAAACACCCACCAGAAATGATACGCACAACAACAATATACGTCATAATAAAGACAACGCTGGATCCGTGCGCTTACAATTACGTCACAATGGAAAAGTAAATGAAGTGCGCACCAATTGCCGATGCAGAATCGGCTTTCTGTTTACACGTAGTAAAAAAGCCGATTCTGCATCGGCTCGCGGTTCTGAACCTACTACTTTGATGGTGCAAATTGCTGGTTCTGAACCGCAAGCCGATGCAAGTTAATCGCGTTTACACGCTATGAAAAAGCCGATGCAAAAGCCGATTAAGTGTAAACACGGTACAGCATTAATAGTAGCAATACTTCTACTTTTTTCTACTTCTATTACTGCTACTACTATAACAATAATAACAATGATAACAATAATGAGAGTAATTTGCAGAGCGTACACATCGTCAAAGACGGTCATTGTGCACGCTAGATCCAGCACAGTTCTCTTGCTTATAAATAAATCTTCAAATTAAAATTATAAAAAAAAATCGGTTTGCAGAAGTTTCCAATATTTGCTAGAATACATTGAATACAAAGCTGTAACAAATAAATCACACGCGAAATTTCAAAAAAAAAATGGATATAGTAATTCATGAAATCATACATACATGACGTACGGGAGGGTCACGTGACTATGACGTAAGTATTCTGTGACTCGGATAATCATAAGCTCTGTTTTATCTCGAATATTACTTTTTTTTTTTTTTTAGTTTTATTTGATCAACTTGGCTTAAGGATAGACTGCACCTTTTATGTCCAAAAGCCATTTTATTTGCAAATTCTTACGGTGTTAGAAATAAATCTACCACTGTCCAGTATCAGTAAAATTAAAAAACAAAACGCTATTCTACAATATGTCTTAACACTGCCCATGGTCTACATACACACACAACCCCTCAAATATATATGTATTTCTATATAGTAACAAATGTTATATATATATATATATATCTTTAACACAAAATAATGCTGATGATAATGCTTTGACTGCCAATGAAGTTTTTATTATTCACTCGAATTTTCGACGGTCCCCCGTCTTCTTCAGTTTACAACCGTCTAAAACTCGAGTGAATAATAGAAACTTCAGGCAATCAAAGCAACATCATGAGCATTATTTTGTTACATTACTATGATACGTGAAACTTTAAGATATATATATATATATATATATATACATATAAACTCCTCAAAAAAGTTTGGAAATCTGACTTTAATCGAAAATCCCTCCTCGGTTTTAGTGAACATTAACGTGTGATTGATACCAATGAATAGATCATTTCATTCTCTTTAAAATGATATCGTACATAAAATGGTTATGGTTCACATGGAGGTGCAGTGTCTTGAAATGTGGGGGCAAGGTCAAAATTCAAAAGTTGCAAAACGACACAATATTGTAAGTCACTGTTCTTTTTCCGTGGTGATGAGTGAGTCTCTCAGCGCTTTCTTTTGTTTTCATGTACCTTAACATCAACATTAACATGGAATTAAACACCACACCTCTGCACTTACTAGCAACGCATAACAAACAAACTTGCATGGGTGTTTCAAACCGCGACTCAAACCATGTTATCTCACAGAACCAGCGCTACCATGACTACATAAACCACAAAAAACATTAAAAATGAAGCAGGGGCTTGATTTGAATGGATTTTCATCTCTATTGACACAGACAAAGGAATCATGTTCCTTATTGAACCTTCATGGCGATGTCTGCTCGTTTTGCAGCTTTTCAACTCAGACCTCGTCCAACACTTTTAAATCCTGCTCTTTTCGTGATGGCACGATCATAACAAGCATGGTATCACTTTAAATGATCTTTTGGATGACATCAAATATGCATTGTGTAAAATTGGGAGTTAGGAGAAATTAATGGCCAAACTCAGATTTCCGAACTTTTTTTGAGGGGTTTATATACATGCATAATGAAAGACATAAGGCACTACAGTCATAGAAAATAATATTTGTTTTGTCAACCTATGAATCAACCAGTCGCTGATCCGGGGTGTTTCACAAACGGTTTTAGTGTGAATTATGAGGCGATCAACTGCAAAGACCATTTTTGGTCCCAAAATATTTCATTGATCCTATGTTTTGCAATTGATTGTGAATTTGTGATTGATTGTTGTTCTGCTTCTTGCAACAAACATGACAAAGAGTGAAATCTGATTTGATACAGCTAAAATTGAAGTAAATTGCAAGAGAATATTTGCAACTAATCATGCTAATTGTAAATAGTTTCTTGTAACGCCCCTTCATATATATATATATATATATATATATATATATATATATATATATATATATATATATGTATATATATATATGTATGTACACACATATATATATATATATATATATATATATATATATATACATATATATATATGTATAAATATATATATATATGTATATATATATATATATATATATATATATATATATATATATGTGTGTGTGTGTGTGTGTGTGTACATACATATATATATATATCATAAACGCCAACGTAAGTTCAAAGGTTTTTAACGTGTAATTCATTCATTGACATGCAGTGAAATTAAAGCGCGTTTTGTGAAACACCCCCTGGGTAAAGCTTTACCATTTAATGACAATGTAAGATACAAGGAGGGACGCCAAGAGAGCGGTGATGCTGATACTCAACCCGGGCGCGCCGTTGCAGAGATTACCGCTGCAAAGGCAAGCATTTCCACTACCAGAGACGAATTCAACACCGGCAGGCAGCCCGGAGTTGATTATTCCTCGCTGGGCGTTTAGTTGTTCTTCGGTGGCTCTCTCACAAGCGTTCAAATTCGCGCCACAGTCCCGGATAACCGTCTCGGACGACACAGATCCAACTATGGAAAATAATATTAACGGAATATATTTCTAATGAAATTTAATCGATACGAAAAGGTTGTCAAGCTTTCAAATAGCGTTCTAGGAAAATAACAAGTGGTATAATGAAAAAAAAGAAATGAAACAGGTGCAACATGGCGTAAATGGTAAAGTTTCTATAATGTTTGCAAACGAAGGAAGCAAGTGAGCAAAAATTTTGGTCTTGTATAATGGAATTGTATTTTTGTGATGTATTTCTTCATAATATTTAACAAATAATAATCAAATTTTGTCCTCCTATCCCTTTCTTTCCATATTTCACTTCTTGTCCTTTCTCGTCTTGGAACTTGGTTGGCAGGTGAAAATAAACCGCCTAAAGGCCTATTTAGATTTCAATTAGTGTATTTAATTTCCAGGCAAGATAATAGCAAACATGACAGATACAATATAAACATAACAATTATAGAAAAATAAAATTGAGCACCAACCAATGCCTGAGGATCACCTAAAGAGTTGAAAATTATGTCAAGAGGTTTCCCACATTGGCCGGTGCATGTATAGTATAACATTAATTATAAATTAATGTAAGCATGTAATTATAATCATACTTCATCATGGCCGTAAGCAGCGTAGGGGCAGTTGCCCCCCAGAAATTTTCACGAAATTAACCAAGAGTATGCACCAAAACCATCAATTTCACTTGACAAAATGCAAAAACGCCCCAATGACAAGCTCGGTCGCTTTGGTCCCTTGCTTTTGAGTTTTTTTTTTCAAAAAAGTTTATGCGTGCTGCCCCCAAGCAACAAAAATCTGCGGCCTTGGCCTTCATTGTAATATGAAATAAAACATGGTTATCGAGTTAAAACAAGAAAGAATACAGATTGGGTCAAATCAGCAATTAATCATTTATCAATAATTTGATTTCCATTATCCACCGTCAAAATAATATTCAAATGACGTACAAAAGGTTAACACACAACGTGGAATATGCATGTGAAAAGATAAAGAGCGATGAAGGGGGTTAAAAGAATCAGAAAAGAGAAGAGATCATGTTTTACTCTACATCTATTTTTGTTGATATTTCTTATTTTCTTCCTGGTGGGGGAACCTTTTTAGGGGTGGGGGCAATAACCACATCCCCAAGAGAGAAAGAAAAAGAGAGAGAGAGAGGGGGGGGGGGGGGGGGTGGCGGGAGAGAGGGAGAGAGAGAGGGGGTAGACTGAGATAAATTTATTTTTATTAATTAATGTATTACTTATTCATGATTTCTTTATAAAAAGCAGGGTAGTCACATTCAAGCCAGATGCTTGCTTTACAAGGGAGCACTGTTTTCATTCATATTTCGAACATTATACAATCACAATTATAATACACAAAACAAAAATAATATATATACAGTGCGTCCCCCGAAAAAAAGGAACCGTAATTCACTGTAGATTTTTGCAATCGTGATCATAATTTTGCTTCATAAGATGTATATGAATAGAAAAATATGCTTCTCTTCTTTTATTTGAGGCCGATTTCAACATTCACAATGCATGCATGAATGAGTTAGAGCAACTTGAATAAATATTAGAGCTACCTAATTTTCATTTGCACGAACAAAATTTGTTCGTGCAAATGAAAAATAATGCGAGTAATTGTTGTTTCTTTTTTGTTTGTTTAGATTTAGACTTAAAATCGGGAATTCCATGCAGTTTTATGTAGTTAAGGAAATTAAGGATATCAATGAATGATGCGAGCGGAAAGCGCGAGCTAAATTTTTTTATATTTTGACTTTTTACACGTTTTTATTTTGAAAACAGTCGGATTCCGCATTTGTAATTGGACAGGCTATGTATCCCAATAAACACGATGCAAGCGCGAAGCGCAAGCTGAAAACTTTAATTTACCGACACGAAAGAGACCATTTTAAGCAATGTCAAACATGAAGAAAAATCAAAGAGTGGATGTGGATTTTACTATACTGTATAATGTTGCGAGCGCGATTTTTTTCGGGACTTAGACCTAAAATCAGGACATACTAATCACTGTCGGTACAGAAGCGCGAGCAGAAACCCTTTCATCTTACAACCTGAAAAATTGTACATACTAAACAATATTTGCAATCATGAACACGATGGGTATATAATCAAACAAGTAGTGCGAGCGCAAAGCACGAGCCAGTTCTTTAAACGTTAGAATTAAAATCGAACATTCCATGCAGTTTTGGTAATCGAAAATAGGAAGGGTATCAATCAATGATGCGAGCGCGAAGCGTTGACTATTTTTTTGTATATATGGACTTGGAATCTATAAATTGTTACACGTTTTTTTAATATAAATAACAAACTCAGATTCCACATCAGTAAATGGACAAGCTGTGACGTATCTCAATAAACATAATGCGAGCTGATTCCTTTTTTTAGTTACTGACCCAAAAAAGATAATTTTAAGCACTGTCCAAGAGGATATGGATTTTATTAAATAGTGATGCGAGCTCGAAGCGCTAGCTGGAAAAAATGGAGATTTAGACCTTAAACAAGGACATAATAATCACTTTCTGTTCAGAAGCGCAACCTTAAAACTTTTTAAAATATTTTTTACTTAAAAATTTTCACAAATTCTTTATATACATGTATATATTGATATATATATATAAATAACTAACAATTGGGGGGATAAGGAATAAATATATTATGACCAAAAAAGTAGAAACATTTATTAGGTTGCTTGGAATTTACGGATATTTGGTTTATTATAAGATAGGTAGGGAAGCCGATAACTTAGTGGATAATGGTAACAAGTTAAATAGTTTTACTGCTGTGTAGGAGAACAACTGTTTTTATACTTTGTTCTTGGTTTTGAGAGATGTGATGAGATTGATCTAGTAGAATAGTGATTGCGTCTCAGAAGCATAACTTGCAATAAATAATCAGGAACAAGACCGTTTAGAGTTTTATACATAACCACTTGGTAATTATAATCCACTCTATTTTTAACAGATTGCAATTTTAGAGAGTGCAACATATTCTGGACTGGTGTATAGTAGTCTGCATCAAATACCAAACGACAATATTCGTTTTGAAACTTCTTTAGTCGCTGCAAATCTTTCACTCTAAATGATCCCCAAACCAATGCAAACAGATGAACAGTATAGTCGATATGGGGAAAATATATATGGGCCAGTACATATTTTGTCAGATTTTAATTCTCCGCAGGCATGCTGAAGAATTCATGATCTTTTTAATGATGGAATTGACGTGAAAAGACCAGTCCAGAATATAACTAAAGGTGACACCCAGATATTTGAATTCAGTTACATTTTCTATGTATTTACCATCCATGTATATATGTGTAACTTGACTGGGTGTACCGTCCGTCCTCCGACTTGAAGATAACAAAACTTTCGTTGTATCTGTATTAACAACTAAACCATTTTCTTTTTTCATTTACTTAAAAGATATATGTCACTTTGTAACTGTGTTTGAGCAGCTTTAACTCCATATCCAGGGGAGAATACTGCAGTATCATCTGCATACAGAGAAATATTAGTATAAGAATGCATGGTTAAATTACCAAAGTCATTAATGAACGTACAAGCGGTAGAGGGCCCAAAGTTGAACCCTGCGATACCCCAGAATGAAAAGGTAGAAAATCACTAGTAGTGCCCTTATACGATACACATTGCTCTCTTCCAGTATGATTCAAACCATAACACGAATTTTTTAAGGCCAAATTAATATAATTTTTGATAAGGATATCGTGGGGGATAATATCAAAGGCTTTTCTAAAGTCCAAAAACAGACGACCTGTTACTCGGCATTTGTCAAGGTTATCGTATAACATATCATAAAACTCTGTTAACAACATGTGTGAGAGAGAAGAAGGGAGGAGATGGTCTTTGTTTGCGCATTTGCGCAGGGGTGTGAGTGTTTTTGTGCGTGTGTGAGGGAGAAAGATACTAAGAGAGCGAAAGAAAGATAGAGAGATAGAGAAAGAAAAGAGAGAGAGAGAGAGAGGGGGGGGGGTGGAGAGATAATCATTATCCTTACCAAGGGCAATGTTGAACTCAAAGCTGTAATCGACTTTAAGACAGCCGCCCTGAGATGAACAGTCCACTACTTGGAGGTTGCCATCATCGCAAGATGGGTACCCTGACTCTGAGGTGGGTAAGTCGACATCTTCGTTGTTCCAAGAAATAGACGCACAACGAAAGCATGACTGTGAGAAGGCTATCATAAAAAACACAATAAATGAGATAGTAATAACAATAATAATAATATCAAAAAATACTAATAACGAAAATAATAATAATGATTAATAAAGAATGATTGAAATGACGATAAAAATTATATAAATTGCTTTAATAATCATGATGATGGTATTAATAATGATAGCGATAATGTCTATAGTACTACTACTACTACTAACACTAATATAAATAGTAAAAGTAATAATAATAATAATTGTAATTATAAAAAAATGTGATAATGATAAAGATAACATATGTTAAAAGTTGAACACCAAATCCAATCTGTAGTGTGCCAAATTTGCAAAAAAAATGAGCTAAGAACTGAAAAGAAATCTATTCTGAGGATATTGTAGAAAGATTCCACAAAATAGGCTTTTTACAATGATTTTGATTTACATGTTTTTATTTTTTTTTTCATCTTCTTATATCATTCTGTTTTATTTTCATTACACAGTGAACTTTCCAAATCTAAAATAAAATTTACAAGCTGTATTCAATCGTCAGGAATGAATTTCAGACGGACATAATATACATGACTTTGTTATACATGTTTGCACATAATTGTTTATAACTGTATAATAACTGCTGCTTTTTTAACATGGCCCCCATGGGAGATCACCAAATATGAAAACAATGAACAAATCAGTGGTGTGGAGATGGGGGGGGGGGGCGCTTCCCCCAAAAAGAAAATTGAGACATAACAAAAAAAAAAAAGAGAAGGGTGAAATATGACATAATTTTATCAATATTATGTCATAAGTTCATAAGTTCATTTTATTTGTCTTCCAACTTTGAGTTTGAATACATGACAAACATATAAGTGTGTATGAAACAATGAGCAGAGTACATGATAAAACATACAGGTATATATAAAACAGAGTATGCAGAAAACATTGTTTTTAAATACATTATACAGCTTAAGACAGAAAAGAAACAATTTTAAAGGAAGACGAGGAGACCTAAGTGAAGCAATGCTTGTAAATTATGGTTCCTCATTACGAATTCAAAGAACATTGGATAAACAACAAAGAAATGGCAATATAATATAATATGATAACTAAATTTGATTTTTGTAATATTTTTTTTGGTCAATATCTGCCCCCTCATAATTTCGACTCTCAACGCCAAAGACGGCTGGTGCTGAAATGGCCTCCGAAATCGGAGTATATAATTTTATGAGAATCTTCAATGCATACAAAATATATCTACCAGGAAGTCTGGACAAATGTGAGAGTAACATTTTTTAGTTTGATTAAGTTTGTTTAGTCAGTCAAGACCAAGAAATGTTAGTCTGATTGACTTAGTTTGTTTAGTCATCTCTTTGACTGACTAAAAGGGAAAGTCGCCTGACTAGCAATTAAAATCCCTTGACTAAAGATTAGTCCTATTAGACATCGCTAATTGAATAACCAATATTTATTAATCAAAATCGCTTGAATTACCAATATTCATTAGTCAAAGTGACTAAGTTTGTTTAGTCAGTCAGACCAAGAAATGTTAGCCTGATTGACTAAGTTTGTTTAGTCATCTCTTTGACTGACTAAAAGGGAAAGTCGCTTGACTAGCAATGAAAGTCCATTGACTCAAGATTAGTCCTATTAGACATCGCTTGAATTACCAATATTTATTAGTCAAAATTACCAATATATTTTAGTCATAGCAGCTGACTAATTAAAATTGAGCCTATTAGACATTCCATACGACTATTTTTTTGTCAAATTGACTATTTCTTACACTGTAGGGGAGGGACAATGGACATCTTTAAAATGAAAATCTATTTCTCACGAAAATGACAATTAGTATCCCTAAATTAGACCTCAAAATAGCCAATCTGGAATAAAATTATTGGAAATGGTTTTTCAACTGATTTGAGTAGGTATGGGTGTCAACATTTACCAAAAAAAGTTAGGAGGAATACGGGTTGGGGAAAGAGGTGTCAAAATGCACAAATTTTTACCAGAATATCAAATAAAATAAAATTAAGTACATAGAATGCACATTCACCGATAAAATTCAAGGTCAAAGCCTTTCAAAGGTCAATGATCTTTTTTACATTATATACCATACTGTATCATGGTGTCTCTGAGATGATAATGTACAGGCTGGTGATCATGGTGTCAAAATGAACAGATTCTTACAAGAAGATAAAATGGAATAATTGTAAGTACCTAGAATGGACATTCACCAATACAATTCAAGGTCAAAGCTTTCAAAAGGTCAATGACCTTTTTACATTATAAATTATATACCATACTGTATATTATACAGTATGGTATATATAATGTAAAAAGGTCATTGACCTTCTGAAAGCTTTGACCTTGAATTATCTCTGAGATAAAAAAGGCACAGGTTGGTGATCATGGTGTCAAAATGCACAGATTCTGCTCAGAAGATCAAATAAAATAAAATTAAGTACCTAAAATGCATATTCACCCATAAAATTTAAGGCCAAAGGTCAATGACCTTTTATACATTATATTCCATATTATATAATGGTATCTCGAAGATAAAACGGCGCAGGTTGGTGTTCTTGGTGTCAAAATACACATATTCTTACAGGAAGATTAAATAAAATATAAATTAAGCATTGAGAATGCACATTCACCCTTAAAACTCAATGACAAAGGTCAATGTCCTTTTTAACATAAGATAATGATAATGGTATCTCTGAGATAAAGCACCGCAGGTTGGTAATCTTGGTGCCAAAATGCAAAGATTTGTACAAGAAGATTAAACGACACCAAAATAAGTATAAGAATAAACTTTCACCCTTGAAATCCAAGATCAGATGAAATATATATAAATCTATATATATATATGAAGAGCTCACTTGCAAAAGGGGTTAGGTCCATTTTTCATCAAATTTGTTTTTTTGGTCTCAATGTATAGATTTTTAGTAGCTCTATCAGATGATACCAAAGAAAAGTTGAAATTCCTATTTAAAAGTGATCAAAAATGGCAAAGAAAAATCACGTTTTTTTCAAAAGGGGTTAGGTCCATTTCAGTTTAGTTGCAAAAGGGATTAGGTTCACACCGAATTTTTTTGGAAAAGAATATTTTAAAAAATATGAATAAAGGTAGATTTCTTTTATACCCAATTTGATGTTGTCATGGTAGGGAATCTTGAAAATTTAGTTCCGCATAAGAATATGCAATATAGGAGAATTAAAACAATGATTTTCTTGGAGTGGACCTAACCCCTTTTGCAAACAAACTCTTCCGAAGAGCTCATTTGTCAAAAGGGGTTAGGTCCATTGTTCATAAATTTTATTGTTTTCTGTCTCAAAACCTCTAAATTTTAAGCAGCTTTGATGAAAACAAAGAAAATTTGAAATTTACATGAAAACGTGAAAAAAAGTGGCAAAGAAAAATCACTTTTTTAATCAAAATAGATTGGATTCATTTCAGTTTACTTGCAAAAGGGCTTAGGTCCACAATGATAATTTTTTAAAGAATTTATAGAAAAAAATTGAAGACAGGTAGATTTCTTTTATTCCCAATTTTATGTTCACATGATAGGGTAGTACATCATGACAATTTAGTTTCTCATAAGAATATTGCAGTGAGTGAGAATAAAAAACATGGTTTTTCTCATAATGGTCCAAAGTGGACCTAAGCCCTTTTGCAAATAAACTCTTCATATATATAATCTGTATGAAAAAAAATAACATAAAAGTTCAATGACAAAGGTCAATGTCCTTTTTAACATAAGATAATGATAATGGTATCTCTGAGATGAAACACCGCAGGTTGGTGATCTTGGTGCCAAAATGCAAAGATTTGTACAAGAAGATTAAACAACACCAAAATAAGTATAAGAATAAACTTTCTCCCTTGAAATCCAAGATCAGATGAAATATATATATATATATATATATATAATCTATTTGACATAAAAAATAACCCCAAAATTATCCTTTGTGTTCATATTATATTTGTGAATAATGTAAATAAAGATGGCTAATTTGTAATGAAAACGTGGATGTTTCATAATACAGTCTGAAATAATGAAGGTCATGGAGAATGTATTTAGGGGTCAGAGGTCAATGTACTCTTTCCAAAATATCAGTGGAAATTAAGTAAAAAAAAGTTGATAACCAAATAACACTTCTTCGTATACTGCGATGCATTGCCAAAAGCAATGACAAAAATAAATGAAATCAAGTATATAATTTGAAATTATTTTTATCTTAAGTAGCAGCATTTAGTGCATCATAATATCTAAATCAAGGTTGTCGTGTTTTTTCTTTCCAGCGATAGGCCACTCACCTCAATGCTATAATAAATACTATTAACTATTAACCATTTCCAATAATTTTATTCCAGATTGTTACTAATTACGGGAAACTAAATAGGCACTGAAAATGATATATCATTTCATATCCAACTAAATAACCTCCGGCCACAAACGTCTCATACAAATTCGATTGAATGATTGAAGGAAAATTCTTGAAAATTTAATTTGTTTACGAAGTTATTTTATACAAGTTTGGCCATTTCCCTTTTCACGATTTCCGAACGGATCACTGTCTATTTTGTCTATGAAAATTCATATAGGCCTAATAAATACAGGTGTGTTTGCTCAGGTGGTAGAGCATAAACGTGGTGGCGGGAGTTCCATCCCTGACCGCGTCAGACCAAAATAAGCCAAAAAGATGGGACTAACTGCTACCCAGTTGGGCGTTCAAAGACTTAAGGATAGAGCAACGTCAATAGTGAGTAGCGTGCTATTTTCTCAACCTTTTGTAGCCGTTTTGTAGACCTTTTGATAAGATTGTTAGGAAAGGCGAATTTTGTCCATTTACATGTCGATTTCTTCATACAATTTAGTATATAAAACGGCTCCAAAGCGACAACAAAACGGCTAATTTTGTCAATTTTGCACTATTCTGCTTCCCTCACTCTCTTAACATTGATCTGTCTGGCCCACGAAAATTTTGGCAAAATGAACTTTAGGTGGATTTCTCTCTCTGATTATTATTTCGAACAATAGACTATGGATCATAATTTTGAAAAGAATGATGTTAAAAAGAGATATAAGAGAGAGCTTACCGCTTCCAAAAGACAGCGCTACAACAAAGATCAGAATTTGGTATTTCATTTCCATCGCGGTATCAAATTTCTCCAGTGCGTTTAGCGATAAATGCCGAATACAGTCAATGCACCAAATCCACCAACAAAAGTAACTGCATTTCAATACTGACGCATCTTATAACTTTACTGGCCCCGCCCATATACTATAAATGCTGTATATTGGTTTAGCCAATAGGATGTCAAGGTCGATTAGCGAGTAGCCAATCAATGTCGTTTATGCCATTGTTCTCCGTATTCGCAATTCTGGGTTCAAGACCTCGTCAGTGGGACGCTGGTGGTGGTGGGGCGGGGTCATGGTAGGGGGGGGGGGCAGTATTTACAGTATATCCCGGGATGTAGAACTCTACCAGTTCGTGGGTTGGAGTGTTGCGAAATACATTCATGCCTTTCATGAAATTTTTTTCGATCAAAATGGAAAATGAAAAAAAAACCAACACATTTAACAGTATTCACAAAATATTTTTAAACTTCCAAATCCATAAGGTGTTTATTTTTTAAACAGATTTTGACTATTATTAGCGTTTTGCACACAGAAGTCTCGTGCCTGGAGTAACTCTTTGAATGAAAGGAAGACTCTACCATTAATTTAAAAGACTATCTTTAAGGTTTTTTTTATAGATACCCCAAAGCGCATGTCACTATTCAAATTCATTACTATGCGTTTGCACTAAATCGGTTCATGATGTAAACAATAATAATAATAAAGGTATATTTACCCAGGGTAGCCACTTCAGTTCCGAAAACTGTTCTCCCAGCGGGCCCTGCTATTATTACCCGGCTAAGCTAGGCTACCTGTTGGGTGCACACAGCTTTTTGAGGAATTACTTCCTGCCGGTACCCATTTACCTCACCTGGGTCGAGTGCAGCACACTGTGGATGAATTCCTTGCTGAAGGAAATTACGCCATGGCTGGGATTTGAACCCACGACCCTCTGTTTCAAAGTCCGGAGACTTATCCACTGGGCCACGACGCTCCACACCAGATGTAAGCCATATGAAGATACGAAAAAAATAAATTATACATGTCTTTTACTTGATATGCTTACCGATCTTACATAAAAAATATTTAGATCGGGTGCCTGATTTAAAAAAGAATATCTGTGCTTTCGTGTCTTTTTAAAATAAGACCTTTTCTAATGCCAAATAAATAATCTTAGCAATTTTTGCTTTCTAATACCCAATGACTAAATCTGTAATCATCGCCAAGATATGACGCTAGATGCCGACTCCACGCTCTAACGACTAAGAAAATGCCACACTTGAATTGTTGACAGGTGAAAATACATACATTGACAACTTAACTTAAATTGTAATGTTGGAGTTTTATCTGCATATATTATGTGTCATTTATAAGAAATGATAAAATAAGGTGGAGGGTAAAACTACTTTACAACGGAGCCCTCCACCTTTATAAATATAAATTTATAACATAAACATGATAATATATGTATAAATACAAATGAAAATTAACTTAAAATCAAACAAAAGTTATTATCTATAAAATAAACATGACAAACAATATACAAATAGCGAATAGGCATGAGTGCGATGGTGCGAGATTTCGCATGATGTGAAAGAAAGATGCTCTATAAGCCAGTTCGTAGTTCCTTTCTGCGCATGATCAAAAGTTTCTACGCATGATCAGAGGAAGGTCATTTGTACTAAAGTGACATGGTGGTTTAAAATCTAATGGGATAAGCACCAACTTTGATGTCTTGATTATTCATATATTCTTTTGAATTGTGGTTTTCATTTACATCCACAAAAAACAACAATGCGTCCACGAACATGACGAACGACTGATATTTCACAGTTTGCCAAGTACATTGTGCAACATGCTATGATATGCATTCAAAGTAGGAATGCAACAAATACCTTCATAAAGTGTTCATTGGTGTGCTATTCTAGTCACCTGGTCTATTCAATTTCTTCATCCTGCTATGTAAGGCAAGCTTACGTAATATCTTGCTTTGAAATCTGCCTATCATAATGAAAGAAATGAAAGGTCATTTGACCAAAATTGTCCATGAGTAACTACGAACTGGTCTATTCAACGAGGCGGTAGCCAAGTTGAATAGAGCGTCTCTTTCCTTCGCCGAATGCGAAATCTCGCACCATCGACCATTGCACGAATAAGAATATTAGCTTTTTGTGTTGTACAACGCCTCGGAATTTAGCGAAAATATGAAGAAAAAAAACAAGTTTATCCCTGTAGTAATCTATGAAAAGGGAGCAAAAATACTGAAAGCGAAAAGCAAAAACCCACAAGCGCACATGACCTTGGGCAGCATTGCGCATTTAGCCAGCAGGCTTATACGCGTATTGCACCTTCATTTTTACTGAGCGCAGTGAATTAAATCGTATTGTGACGTCACCTCCCAAAGCCGTGCAACGGTACATTTTGGATGGTACGTCTTTTGTGCAACGGTACGAATGTTTGACATTCAGCCTCCCATTTGCTCGCGTACAACAAGCTTAGTAGGCGTTGTACAAAACAAACAAAGGAGGAAGGAACACCAGAAAAAAGCTACGTTATAATAATAAAAAAATTGGGTAACTGGTATCCTCGTTTAAAAGAATAAATGTAATCAGTGGATTGAACTGAAAATGAGAGTTTATTGAATAGGGAGCTTGCTTTATACGAAAAGGGTTTTCTTTTGAATTCAGCTTTAGGGAATGGAATGTCGAGGAGAGAATTTAGTTTATAACGGGTACAACATTTAAAGGGGAATCCAACCCAAATAAAAACTTGTTTTTATAAGGAAAAGAAAAATCAGACAAGTTGATAGGTGAAAGTTTGTACAATATTGGACAAACAACAAGAAAGTTATGAATTTTTTAAAGTTGTTAATATTGGTAATCACTATACCCATGGAGACTTCGAATTGGCCGCATATGGGATGTCATAGTGATGTAAGGCCAGTGGCGTAACTACGGGGGGCATGGGGGGGACGTGCCCCCCCCCCCCCCATCGGCTGGCCAAAAAAAAAAAACGAGGAAAAGGAGAAAAAGAGGGAGAAATTAGAAAGAGAAACGTAGTGGGAAAGAAGAAAGTATTGTTCATTATAATACATTATAATTATGTTATGTTATGTTACATAAGAAACATAAGAAACGTGATTTGCTCAGGGCCTATGTCTTCATTGTTCCTGGTGCTCGCATTGTCTGTTTTACGAGATATATAATCCTGTTGTACTTGAACCTACCGTTTTCAAGTCAATATATACACCAAATATATTTCCTCGGCCTCGCACTTCGAGTTATTATTGTTTAATGTAGTGACATGTTTTTTTCATGACTACTTAAATTGATCGCCTCATTTTAAGGTATTAGTATAAAACATTTCCTGTCCGTGCTTACGTTCGCATTAGTGGATTGGTGAGATTTGTCTGCTCTTCATGAATTCCTAAAATCAGTCCTTAAAATATCCCTTTTTCTGATCTGAATATAAAAACTTTTCAGCTCGCGCTTCGCGCTCGCATCATTTGGTTAGTGAAATACGTATGGTCTTAGTGCATTCCTACAAACAAGCCTTAGAATGCCCTCCTCACGTCTGAATTTCCTAAATTTTCAGCTCGCGCTTCGTGCTCGCAATATTTGACTAGTGAGATGCGTATGATAATCATGATTGCAATGACTACAAAAAGTGCTTCATGCGTTTAGATGTAATTCTAACAAAATCAGCAAGCGCTTGGCACTCGCATTATACGGCTATGGTGAGATATGTATACTCTTAATGGATTTCTTAAAAAAATAGTCCTTAAAATATCCCTGTTTGGGGTCAATATATCGCATCATTTGGTTGGTGAAATACGTATGATCTTCGTGAATTCCTACAAACAAGCCTAAAATGCCCCTCTTCAGGTCTGAATTTCCTAAATTTTCAGCTCGCGCTTCGCGCGCGCAATATTTGATTAGTGAGATGCGTATGTTAATCATGATTACAATGACTACAATTGCTTCATGTGTTTAGATGTAATTCTAACAAAATCAGCAAGCACTTAGCACTCGCATTATAAACTTTGGTGAATATGTATACTCTTAATCGATTCCTAAAATATAGTCCTTTATCCCTGTTTGGTGTAAATATATATAAAAATTTCAGCTCGCGCTTCGCGCTCGCATTGTTTGTTTAGCGTGACAGCTAGGAACGTATCATGATTACCAAAATTGCTTATAATGTCCCTTTTTAGGTCTGAATATAAAAAAATTTCGCTTCGCGCTCGCATTATTTGATCAGTGAGATCAGTGAGATGATTCTATAAGGTCAGTAAACCTGGCAACAGCGCGCTTCGCGCGCTCACTAAGTGACTAATTTTTTTTGCTGGTGCCCCCCCCAATGCCGCGACCCACGGTACGCCACTGGCAAGGACTACTCTTCCATGTACTCCAATACATATTATGGTTAAAATGTCATTTTTCCCAAAAGTTTTATTTTAAACTATATTTTTCTTTCATGAGGACATAAAACAATATACTACCAAGGTTATATTTAGATTACTGCCCCAGGGGAATGGGTACTTATAATGCCACACTTTTACTTACCCAGTTGCCAATTTGAAATCTACATAGTATTAGTGATCTCAATTTTAAAACAGCTATAATTTTCTTATTGCTTCTCCGATTTCTTTCAAACTTTCACCATTCTCTTTTATTTTTCTCGTTCCCAACACAACATTGTATGGCCAGGGCTGGATTCCCCTTTAAAGGTGCAATGAGTTATTAGCGATTTTAAACAACCTGGGGCTTTTATATTAATCATTTTGAATACTAATAAACTAGTTAATATTAGTCTTTGTTCAACGGGTTTTAGGGATTGTAAGAAGTGTACACTGTGGTGTAATCTTTATTCAAAGAGGGTGGATAGTTTTGGAGATTCTCAAAAATGCGTTTGTCATCATTTCACTTCATTTATGCATTATATGATTGCATATCACTTTTTTGTAGATTGGATATAAAATATAGGTTTGTTTTTTAACAGTTTCCCCATGTAGTGCAACAATAATTGACGTTCCGATAATAAACTATTTTGGTTAAAATACGAATACAATAAGCCTGTTCACGGTTGTAAACTGCGCACGTGCAGAAAAAGGTAATCGGAGACAACCATGACGGTGGCTTTCAAATTCACTGACATAGGCATTTGTGATTTGATGATTATTCATGTATTCCTTTCAAAATATTTATCACGTCCAAGCTGAAGAGTAATAAATAGAGCCTTCATAATCACTGGTATTTGACAGTAGCCTAAACAATAGTCAAATGTGCCAAAGGCAGACAATAAAACAGATTTCCAAACTTTATCCCTGATGTACTATTCTAGTCACCTGGTCTATACAATGCCTTTTGTTCTTAGAATTTGAATACTCTACCGGTAAAGCTTACGCAACATCTACATTTGAAAATTATAGTGCTTATCCTAATGAAAAATCACAAAGGTCATTGGAGAAAAGTTGATCATGAGCTAACCGTGAACTGGCTTATTGTTTGTGTACTGCTTTCTCAAGGATTTTTGACACAGAGGGCAGTACTGAAAAAGTGCCACCCTTGTGAATTGACGTGATTTAGGGGACCTTGAAATCAGATGTAATTTGTGAAGTTTTCAATGACAAGTTAAACAATTTAGCGAGTGGTTCCACAATGATATCCGCAGGTAATTTAAGGCCGTGTTTATGCTTCCACTTTTCAGGCCAGAATCAGCGTTTCCATACGTGATTAGTCCAAAACACGGTTGCGTCCATGCTTAGTTTCATTTAAACGACGTTTCAAAATGCCAATCGTAAACTCACAAAAAGGTGCGTTTGTAAACGTCGTTTGACCAGAATCAGGCTTTCTGGGGAAGTATAAACAGAACCACGATCGTAAACGTGTTTAAATGACGTCACTTAATACATGCTTCCAGTGAGATGAAAGTCCGCGGGCAAATACAGTTGCATTGCTCCATGGTCGCATGGTACCTTCACGGAATTACCTCTCATCTCCCTTGTTACATTTACATGTGTGATAATTGATTTAAGTACTATCACTAGTAATACTCTTCCAATTTGTCATCACGATGAATGTTGAGGGATTTACAAAAAAAACTGGAACATGAGTTATAATGAGGAGACATCACCAGATGCCCCAGTAGCATAAACAAATATATGTTTTATTATTTCATTATGTATACTTTAATATTCTTTATTTTTTCTCACTATTATCCTCACCATGGTGGAAATTATATGGCTATGTCAAGTAGCTCCATGCAATGACTAATTTTATCGGAAATTGTTTGATGTTTAAATTACAGTCGACGTACCTTCCCCATAACAACACTCGGAAAAAAAACTTTCGAAAAAGGGCGCGCCCAATTTGACCTCGCTTTCCTGCTCAACGAAAATTACGATGCTAAAGCCCCTTTCACAATTGTTGCCAAACAGACTACAACGGCTTGCGACTCGAAAATTTTCCCGTTGTACGACTCGTTGTAGCCGTTGTACCACTTATTGTACGATCCAGATGCGACAAAATGGTCGCATCTCGGTCGGGAAAAAAAACCGTGCTGCTCCGATATTTTGAGCGACTGACGCGATGAAAAATAATTGCACGACAGGCAGTACGAGTGTTGTGCGACTTTGCACGCACTCGTAAGACCCCGAACGAGTGTTGCACGAGTATTTTCATGTCGTACGATGATGCATCCTGTCGTACGAGTCCGTTGTACCACCCTAAGACTATTGGAAGACCTGTCTTGCCCCCTTTGCAACGTTGTACGATTTTTTTTCACCCCCAATATAAGATCGAGAACTCCTGAGCTTTCATCCCAAATGTCTGGACCATCCATACTGTAAACATGGCTGCTGCTCGACCAATAGCTCCTGGGAGGCTCTTGCATTTGCTAAGTCTGAGAAGGCAAATCCAAAACGTTCAAGACAGACATGTCATATTGATGGCCTTACTCATCCGTAGACGTCAAAGACATGCAAGGCAAAGAAGAAGGTGGTGGGTCAAACCCTGGCTTGAGAGACGTGTGCTGTTTGGACAGTATGATAATCTGATGACGGAGTTGCAGAGAGAATGTCAGGGTGACTTCCTGAACTACATGAGGATGCCACCAGAAACGTTCCTTGAACTGTTGCAGCGCATCACTCCGAGGATAGAGAAGTCCTATCGCTACCGGTAGCCACTGGATCCTGGGCTCAAACTGGCCATCACCTTGAGATATCTTGCGACCGGCAACAGCTACAAAACCCTGCAGTATGCCTTCCGTGTTGCCCATAATACCATCTCTCTGTTTATACCAGAGGTGTGCCAGGCCATCATCAGTGAATACCAAGATGAAGTATTTTCCTGTCCAACTACTCCAGATGAATGGAGAGAAGTGGCACGGACTTACGCTGACAGATGGAACTTTCATCATGTCTGCGGAGCCTTGGACGGAAAACACGTGGCCATCAGAAATCCACCAGGCTCTGGTACGATCTACTACAACTACAAGGGTTTCTACAGCCTCATCCTCTTGGCCCTAGTTGATGGCAATTACAAGTTCCTCTGGGCTGACGTTGGTAATCCCGGTTCTTCATCGGATGCCCAGGTCTTCAACCACAGCCCGCTGAGACGTGGACTGGATAATGGTACTCTTGGCCTGCCAGATCCAGAGCCCCTGCCAGATGATGACCGAGACACCCCTTACTTCTTAATTGGGGACGACGCCTACCCTCTCAAGACATTGATGCAAAAGCCGTACTCCAACCGTGAGCAGACCGACGAGGAGAGAATCTTCAACTACCGTCTCTCGAGGGCTCGCCGTGTGGTGGAGAACAGCTTTGGCATCCTTGCCCATCGCTGGAGATGCTTGTTGAGTACCCTACAGCTTGATCCAGAAAAAGCCAGGACAGTCATTATGGCCTGCATGTGCCTCCACAACCTAATGAGAGATCGTTTTCCTGGGCTTCAGAACATTGACGTTGACCATGAAGATGAGTTGGGCAACCACATCCCTGGGGCATGGAGAAACGCAGCAGTTCTGCAGGATGTTGAACGAGTTGGCGGAGGCTACCAGGCAAACAAAGAGGGCAAGAAGCTGAGAACTTACCTGAAGCACTACTACAACAGTCCAGTTGGAAGCCTGCCCTGGCAACAACACATGATATAGACTGCCACTTGGCGCACTACTTGGGATACAGCACAGACTCTGCCATAAAAATGGCATGTAAACTTCGATCATGATTTTGTGGAATGAATCATTTCAAAGTAGAAATGAATGACCATGTCAACAGTTATTTTAAACATACATTACTTTTACATCGAAAGGTAGTTTGAAATTTAAAAAGTTAACTCTCCTTAATAACATGTGTTTGAAATAAAATAATGAAGGAGAACATGTTTGAAAAAATGTGATTTATGAAAATAAAAAAGATGTACAGATATAACATATTTTCTTTTGTCATTAATCATGTTGTTTTAAACATGATATATATTTTTCAAAGACATTTTATTAACGATAATTAATTTTATTGACCATGTTAATGTTTAAAATAAAGTTTGAAATAAATGTTCCAAAATGGGTCAGTTGTAAATTAAATTGAGAGAGTTCATCAAGTAACAATAACAATCCAAACAAAAGTTCACTGTCCATTTTCTTTATTTGACAAGTCTGACAAGTTCAAATGGATGATGATTGATGTGACGGCGCTGTTGCTGTCTCCTTGATTTAGTGGAATGAATCATTTCAAAGAAGAAATGAATGATCATGTCAACATTTATTTTAAACAAAAATTTCTTTGACAATGAAATGTTTGAAATAATAAACGTTGATTCTCCTTTAATAGCATGCATTTAAAAAAAAAAAAACATTTTTGAAAAAACGTGATTTATGAGAATAAAAAAGATGTACAGATATAACAAATTTTATATTGTCATTAATCATGTTGTTTTAAAAATTATATATTTTTTCCAAGACATTTTGTTAACGAAAATGAATTCTATTCACCGAGTAAATATTTAAAAAAGTTTGAAATAAATGTTCCAAAATAGTCAAATTATAATTTGAGTTGAGAGAGTTCGTCAAGTAACAATAAAAACAATCCTAACAAAAGTTCACTGTTCATCTTCTTCATTTGACAAGTTCAACTGGGTGATGATTGATGTGTTGGCGCTGTTGCTGCCTCCTTGCTGCTGCTGCTGAAAGGGGGCCTGCTGTTTTTGCTGGAAGTGGGGGTGCTGCTGCTGGAAGGGGGCACGCTACTGCTGGAAGGGGGCCTGCTGCTGGAAGGGGGCCTGTAAATTGGGCTGCTTAAATCCTCCCTGAGGGTTCTGAGGGGTCCAGGTGCTGCTTGGCCCGAGCATCCCAAGGAAGGAAGCAGGTGGAGCGTCCTGGGTGAAGCCGATCGGCGCTGACTGAGGCCTGAGTGGCTGGATCATCTGGGGAGTGCTGGGGTGAGATACTGGGGTGGTGGAAAGGTGGTCCGCCCGATCCTGGTAGCGGCTCACCAAGTTGAAAGTGTCCCTGGTGAACTCTCGCCAGAGGGGTCTTGGGAGTGGGCGGACGGCCTGCAGCATCCATTCTAGCCAGGCCTGCCTCTCGCCAGCGCCTTGGGTGAGTGCCGCATCCACCTGGCTCCGGATGGCCGTCTGCTCGGTGGATGTTCACCCTCATCACCAGCTATGACAGAAGCAGTAGCTTTCTCCTCGGCCACGGGTATAGGCTGGGGCCCTTCCTCCTCATCAGGCTGATTTTTCCTCTTTTTCCTTGACTTCTTTGGGGCCATGCCGATGCTTGTATTTTGGTTGTGTCTTGTTCACTGTAGCAGCGTCTCGTCAGGCATCAGCGGTTGTAATGAAGAAAGTCGCATCGCGTGTCGTATTTATAGGCCAACACCTCGCGCGACAGGTGATGCGGTGTGTCGCACAATGGGTCGTAGCCTTGTACGATCGGTTGTAGTAGTCGTACAACGGGTCGCTAGGTCGCGCGACATATGGCGCTACAAAACGCATATGTCGTGCGACTTGGTCGCATCATCGTTCAACCGTTGCAGCCGTTGTACGACTGTTGCACCCGGAAACATGAAAATAATCGCACGATTACGTCTCACGACTGTTGTATCCTGGTGCAGTGGTCGTTCACCTCTCGTACGATTTTATATATTGCTTGCGACTCAAAGACAACACTTCTACAACAGGACGGAAAAAATATTTTCGAAAAAAAAAATTATCGCACGAGTGAGGCGCCAATTGTGAAAGGGGCTTAAGCCAGCTGGAGTTCGTGATTTCGCCTCTGAAAAGTTAAGTATAAACAGCACTCCCAGAACCACGTTTACGATCGGCGTTTTGAAACGACGTTTGAAAACGCTGATTCTGTCCTCGCAATGGAAGCATAAACACACCCTAGTAAGTTAGGATGTAGCCCGTTCATTCCTACAGCCTTTTTACAATCACCTCGATAGGTAGGTATTAACCAAGCTTTGTCAAAGTTCGCTCCTCTTTGATATGTGTAATGTTTTTTTTTTTCTCTTACACCCTCTCGAAGTCACATTACACCCTTCTGTAATGTAATGTCAATTGGCGGCGGAGCAGAGGATTATCTTTTGTGTTTGGGGGGGGGGGGATGCGTATTGTTGCGTCCCCCCAAACACAAAAGATAATCTTTTGCTCCGCCGCCAATGGTAATGTCCGTTATGTTCAAACAGAATAATAATATCTATCCCTACATCTCTCTCTCTCCTTCCCCTTTCCCCTACTTTACTTCCCTCTCCCTCTCAGCCAATCAGATAGCATCCTGATGATTTGTTTTTCTTCTTCTCCGCCCCTCTTTCTTTCAAATGTTATATTGTACTCTGCTTAGGCCATACCCATATCACAAAAAACTGCCATTTACCCACTGAGCAGCGGACTTGGTTTAATTGCCAATTTATATGTTATTTACTTTGTAAAGTGTTGACTCGATTGATCATTGTATTACATTTTTATTTTTTATTTGCTACCTTTCATTAATAAAGAAATGATATCATCATGATTGATGAAGTGGTACTTTGTATGTTTTCCTAGTATGGTGCCTGGTCAACCCGGAATCGGATGGTCTAATATCACTTGGTCTAATCATCAGATGGGCTAACAACATTCGGGCTAAACCCACTTAGTCCAATTCTCTTTTGGTCTAATGACCACTTGGTCTAATAGCCAATTAGTCTAATGACCACTTGGTCTAATAGCCAATTGGTCTAATGACCACTTGGTCTAATAGCCAATTAGTCTAATGACCACTTGGTCTAATAGCCAATTGGTCTAATGACCACTTGGTCTAATAGCCAATTGGTCTAATGACCACTTGGTCTAATAGCCACCTGGTCTAATGCCCGGTTGGGCTAATCGTCACTTGGTCTAATTTCCATTTGGTCTAATTGCCATTTCGTCTAATGTATTTTATTGTTACTTGGTCTAATTGCATTTGGTCTAATACCAGTTCGTCTAATAGTCGGTTGGTCTAATACTAGTCGGTCTTATACCAGTTGGTCTAATCCTCACTTGGTCCATTATTTAGTTGGTCTAATGTGCAGTTGGTCTGATTTCCATTTCGGCTAATTTTATTAGGTCTAATTTCCACTTCGTCTAATTTCCAGATAGTCTAACATTCATTTCGTCTACATGACACTTGGTCTAATTTGTAAAGTTTGCATGGTGACTTGTTTTCAATTTTCTGGTGAAATTTTTAAAGTAACTTTCCGCGCGCCGGCTTCGAATCTTCACACGCCGCCCCTCGATTTTGGAGTACAGTTAAAGTGACTAAATTTCCATTCCCAAATTTGGAAAAATATGGAAATTTTCAAAGCCTGTGGAGATGAAAAAAAAACGTTTGGAGATTAAACAAACTTTGGGATTTTTGAAGGTTAAGATTTGGGGAAAAACAATAGATTTTGCTAGAATAACGCTGTTATACAATCATTGAGGTGAAAAAATATGATGTTTATTTATCCACCTCTATGTATATATGATCTACTGTAGATAGTTAACGGCTGGCTTAACCCAATCAGGGTTCCCAGCTTTTCAAGAAAAACAAAAATCCCTGATTTTTGTCTGAAGAAGTTTAAAAATTCCATGACAATTATTTAAACCCATTCCCAGTTTCTCATGCCTCTAAATTGTTGCAGTGAATTACATGTATTATTATTTTTTCTAATTTTACGTGTAGGCCTATTATTGTTTTTAATTGTATATACCAGTAGGCCTACTTGTACGGTAGTAAAAGAGGCTGCACTAAAAAAACAACATAACATGTCTTTCAATGAATGTTGTTTTCATATACAACAAAATATAACAGAGTCTGACTGACTATCGTGCATTCGACTTTTGGGCATATCAAAATTCCCTGATTTTACCCTGACTGGAAAAACGTAAAAAATCCCAGATTTCCTTGATGGGCTGGGAACCATGCCAATCCATTTTAAGGAGGAGGCGAAGATGTAGATAAAAAAACAGAATGAGGAGATGTATACGATGAATGACTACCGTGGTTATAACTGATAAAGGTCCGCAAACGTAGACTATACTATGTTATTAAAAAGTCAATATCGCTGCTATACCAATATGGTCGCCGTGATGTTGTCGCAGCTAACCCGATAAACCTGTATAGTGTCATCAAACTATAGACAGGTGGTCTGTTATTTGCCTCCAAACTAACTATTGGAATAACTTAACAAAATATTCATAACAAAATTACATGATCTAATGGCTTTGTAACTTTTGGAATCCCCCAAACTGCATAACTATCGCTTATTTTCCATCAAGTTCAAGTATCGTCCGTGCATGCGGTGATGTAATGATTATGAATATGATATAATTTTCATCATCATCTATATCGATATGTAGGCTATAAGAATTATATTTGATTAGAATAATTCACTTGATGATCTACTATCTCGTCATCGATAGTCTTTCATGGTGCAGGTTTTGCGCCCACCAGCCCTACCCCGGCTCTACCCTTCCGGATCCTGGCGACATGTATTAACTGATGCATGGTATTTTTCCACTACGTACCATATTTTTTAATTCTAGATCAAATGCATAATAATGAATGATGTTATGTTCGAATTAATGGACATTAGCCCAACTGTGTATTAGACCAAGTGGCGATTAGACCAAGTGGTCATTAGACCAATTGGATATTAGACCAAGTGGAAATGAGACCAAACGGTCATTAGACCATGTGACATTTAGACGAAATGAATATTAGACCAAGTGGAAATTAGCCAAATTAGAAATCAGACCAAGTGGTGTTAGACCAACTGTAAATTAGATTAAATGGTTTTAGCCCAACTGCTCATTAGACGAATTGGATATTAGACCAAGTGGGAATTAGACGAATTGGATATTAGACGAACTGGTTGTAGACGAAATGAGTTTAGACTATGTGAAGTTGGACGAACTGATAAGTAGACCAAGTGGTATAAGACCATCCGGTAATTCACCAATCGGATCACCACGGCTATGCACCTCTTGGCCTGGTGAGATTCGAATTATATTACACACAAACTTCAGCTCGGATGTAATTAAACTCTGTCTCCGAACTATAATATGATTTGTTATTGCACACCTTACCACTTACCATTAATATTTATCATTTATATGCAAACTATCCCGGAAGCGGTTTTCTATTTAGAATTACCGAAAATCTTGACTACTTGAACCAGGCAACTGGATTTTCCGAGTTCAACTAGTCTTCTCGTGATTTATTCCGTCTTTTCGTCTACGCACAGTTTGAAGTCATTTTTAATTTGAGAGACATTTCCCTATTTTTGAGCAAGCGGCAAGCGAATGCCAGTGCAATATCAAGAACCCATCATCACCGTCATCATCATCATCATCATCATCATAACCAACTTCATCATCATCATCATCATCATCACCATCATCATCCTCATCATTGTGATCCTTATCTTCATCATAATCAACTTAAACTTCATCATCATCATCATCCTTATCATCATCATCTCTTATCATCACCATCTTCATCATTATCATCCTTCATCATCATCATAATCAACTTCATCATCATCATCATCATCATCTTCATCATCACCATCTTCATCATTATCATCCTTCATCATCATAATCAACTTCATCATCATCATCCTCATCACCATCCTCATCCTCATCATTGTGATCCTTATCTTCATCATAATCAACTTAAACTTCATCATCATCATCATCTCTTATCATCACCATCTACATCATTATCATCCTTCATCATCATCATAATCAACTTCATCATCATCATCATCACCATCTTCATCATTATCATCCTTCATCATCATAATCAACTTCATCATCATCATCCTCATCACCATCCTCATCCTCATCATTGTGATCCTTATCTTCATCATAATCAACTTAAACTTCATCATCATCATCATCTCTTATCATCACCATCTTCATCATTATCATCCTTCATCATCATCATAATCAACTTCATCATCATCATCATCATCATCATCTTCATCATCACCATCTTCATCATTATCATCCTTCATCATCATAATCAACTTCATCATCATCATCCTCATCATTGTGATCCTTATCTTCATCATAATCAACTTGAACTTCATCATCATCATCTTCATCATCATCATCCTTATCATCATCACCATCTTCATCATTATCATCCTCCTTCTCCTCCTCCTCACCATCATCATATGGACGATGTCATGCTTGAAAATGTGTGGAGAATTAAGCAAGTATGAAAGGAATCAGATTAAGAATTATTTCAAGATTTATTTGTTTTCCATCGACAAAATACTAACAGACATTACAAAGTCAAATAATTACAGAAGTTTCAATCTAACACAGAAGTACAATATGATTAACATAATAAAAATATTAAGTATATTAAATCACGGACTGAATTTAGAACGAAGCGGTTTTACTAAAACAAATCTGTCTAAGCAAAAAAAAAGTAAACAAGCGGAGGAAGGGGCTTGCCTGAAAAGCAATGATTGTAATAGAGGCAAGCCCCCCTGTGATTAAGTTTTAACGTAAATATGGTAAGAATCTTTTGCACAATTTTTTTACCAAGAGAGAAAAGGGATAGAACAAATAAGACAGAGAAAAAGAGACCAAAACAAATAGACCCGTACTCAGAAGTCGGGTTTGATAATCTGATCTAAAGTTGTGATTTAACTATGGATAGCAAATATTGTGACATAAGAGTATACAATCATACAATCAGCTCATTTGACTCTCAACCCATTCTTAACTGTCTAAGAACGATGTCATTAAAAAATAACTGTCTTCACCATTGAAGAATTAGGAAGGAGCACACTAAACATAAGAAATATACCATGTGAACAAATTGGGCCATGTTCGGCTTGCCATAATTTTAGCAGAGTTAGACCTTGGTCTAAGTTAAGCCCTAGTACAGAATACAAATGCAAATAAAAAGCAAATAGAGGGATGCTGAACCCGTTGCCTGCTGGAACCTGATGAACCCTGTATAAAGCCTATGGGTTCCACAGATTTCAGAAGTCAACGGGCTAAAAGAGGAAGAGGGGAGGAAGTTAAAAAGGAGAATCCTTAAATGTAAACCCCTTTTATGCTTATCAAAGGACAAATTGTGAAATCATCTATTTTGCAAACCAATTTCTACGAGTTTCATATTAAGAGGACATTACTCAGACTCCCAACCATGCCAACTGCAATATTCTGCCAATAACCAAACTGCCAACCAATATAAGAGACCGTAGCCTAATAACATTGTTACAAAAAATATCCCAACTGCATCTAGAAAGAAAATAATATTTCATTTCTTCCACTTCAAATAAATGAATTGACAATCACAAATCAAATGAAGATCTTGTACATTGATATAAAACAAAGATATATCTTACTATCAATGAGCCTGCAGATTTCGGATTACAAATGAAATGTTACTGTACAATTTAACAATGCCACAATATTTACAACTGTGCGATAATTCACCAATATCAAAAACATACAGGGAAATTGAAATCTTTGTCATGCTGTTTCAGCACTTGCGCCATCTACGACCAGGGCTTGATGAAACTAGAATTTCTTGAATATGCAATCATACATTATTAAATGGCCAAAAGTTATTTTGCAGTGAAACAATTTTCACATGAGATATATCAATGGTTATTGGGAAGTGAAAGATAGAATGCCATGAATGAGGTCGGTTCATGGCTTGAAATTTAAATGTTTACCTTAGATCTACCACCAGTATTGGTAAGATTTAGAAACAAAACGCTATTGTACAATATGTCTTAACACAGCCCATGGAATTTTTAAATATTTGTTTTGTCAACCTATGAATCAACCAGCCGTTGTCGAAGGATGTTTCAAAAAGAGGAAAGTGTGAATGATGGGCGTTGCAATGATACACTAACGATTAATTGCTATAGTCTTTGCTTCTTGCAACATTGCTACAGCTAAAATTGAAGTAAAATTGCAAGAGAATATTTGCAACTAATTGTAAATAGTTTCTCGTAACTCTCCTTCAGATTCATTTTTCATAAACGCCAACGTGCAACGCGTGATTTGATTTATGGATACGCGATTCTAGTGCGCGTCCCGTGCGCATTGATTTAACCAATGCGGTGAGGCGTAAATATACCACACGCAACTGAAATCAAAGCACGCTTTGTGAAACACCCCCTCGTTAAATGTTTACCATTTAATGACAATGTAAGACACAAGGAGGGATGCCAAGAGAGCCGTGATGCTGATACTCAACCCCGGTGCGCCGTTGCAGAGATCACCGCTGCAAACGCAAGCATTTCCACTGCCAGAGACGAATTCAGTTCCGGCAGGCAGCATTGAGTTGATTATGGCTCGCTGGGCGTTTAGCTGGGCTTCGCTGGCTCTCTCACATTTGTTCGCATTCACCCCACAGTCCCGGAAAACCACATCTGTTGACACAGCCCCAACTATGGAAAAAAAAAAACATAATAACGGAATAGATTTTTAATGGATTTCATATATTCGAAACGAAAAGGTTGTCAAGCTTTCAAATAGCGCTCTGGGAAAATAACTATTGGTGTCATAAACAAGACAAAAATCAAAAGAAAAGAAAAGTAAAATAGGTGAAACATTGCGTAAGCGGTATAGTTTAAAAAAGGTCGCGAACGAAGAAATCGAGTGAGTGAAATTTCACGGCAGAGACAATTTTTTCGGCATCACCAATTTTTCCAAAGGGTAGATAGCTCTGGGGAACCTTGATTTAAGATACGCCTACCATTGTTCTCTTCATTCATTTCTTTACAATATTTAAAATAAAAAGAGTTACCAAAGCTGTTGTACATGTATAACTTCACACATTTGTATACTTTCTCCCATACGTGTACTGTATCAAAGCAATAGCTTTGATCCAGCTGAGGCATGGCGGCTTGTCATTGTTCAAAACCCACCTTCACCCGACAAAGGAAATTATAATTGGTATAGTGTCGAAAATCTGTCTATCTGACGGTCAATCGAATCGGGGTCGCCCTAGCCACTAACCCGTCTCTGTGGTCTAGTGGTTAAGGCACCGGCGTTCAAAGCTGGGGGCCCGGGTTCGATTCCCGGCAGAGACATTTTTTCGGCATCACCAATTTTTCCAATGGGTAGATAGCTCTGGGGAACCTTGATTTAAGCTACGTCTACCATTGTTCTCTTCATCCATTTCTTTACAATATATATATATATATATTTCTCTTCATTTCTTTCACAACATATTTAACCCTTTGCGTGCGACGGGCTTCCACAGAAGCCCAGTGAGTCGTTCACTTAGCTACGACGGGCTTCTACAGAAGCCGAGATTTGTTTGGTTTAATTCGATGAAGTTTTTCAGCTTTTTCGTAATTGTTATGTACTAAAACCTTTCCCACTATTTCCTTTATAAACCTATTTCGACAATCAAATGAAAAAAATACACAGCTACGTGGAGAAAAATCCCTAAAATAGGAAATCATTTCAACTTTACCCGAATTTTTCGTTGGAGTCAGACGGGGAGGATAAATTTTGTGACGTGCACGTACGCGCGCGCACACTAGGCCTGATCACGTGATTTGATCCATATCGTTGTTTTGAAAGATAAGCTAAAATCATTTCTGGAAGATCGTCAGGTAATAACCTACGCGTTTATTCACGATTTTCGTCTTATTTGTTTCATCAAGACGATATCACTCTAGATAGAATGATATCTCCTTGGTTTCATCGATCGATTGTATTTTCAGAAAAACAAAAAGCTTGTAATGTCTTTTTAGTACTTTGAGCTGATCGCGGTGCACTTTTGAACTTTTTCCCTCCCCATCATCCCTCATTTATTTTTTTCTAAAAAAAGAAGAGAAAAGAAAGCAGTTTAGCACACCATTTATCTTATGCTCTTTTCAAAAGGGAAACGTCCATGTAGTTCATGATATCGGCACTACCGAAACAAAAGAATGTCTGGGCGGCAACTCAAACAAATTCCTTCCGAAAAGAGCAGGATACAGATGGTCAACGCCCCGAACAAAAGGAAGATTAGCGTTTATCGGCAAGATTACCTATTGAATGCCCTTCGTACTTAGCAATACAACAAGTTTTTATGAATACTTTTCCGACCAACATACTTTATCTAAAAAAAAGAAAACAAAGTTGTCTCAATTACCAACAAAACAGGTGCTTATGACATCGGTCAGTGATCCATTTTGCATAAAAGCGCTTCCCCTGGGTTATGATGCATATGAGGATGAAAGAAGAATCATTTAGGGAAATTATAGAAAAAAAAATGTTTATATGTCACGGTGAACGAGAGAGAATGAGAGACAGAGACGGCTAATAAAAATATATTATTTAATTCATGTCAATATACAGAATGAATTTATAATAGGTTAGGTTCTAAAAGCTCTTTATCTTATTCTCCTTTTTTCTCCCAGATGATTTTTTTTGCATTGAAAAGTTGACGGAAACATTATCACTTCAAATTATAAAACCAACAATGAACTAAGTTTCCTCGCCTGAAATGGAGGAGATAGAATGATATATGATGAGAAATTACGTTAAGGCACCCACTATAAAGAAAACGCGTTTGTCTGGCGTGTCACCAGACAGAACCCGCTCAATCCTACAAACTTTTATTCATGTGTGACCTACACCCCCCCCCCCCAAAAAAAAAGGTTGATACCGACCCAAATTTTATTGATTTTCCTACTTTTTCGCGAATTTCTTTTTTTTACCGGCGAATTGCGTGGTAGAAAAGATTTCATATAGAAAAAAATTGTTTCCTTTACTGCAAACATTTGGGGCGCTTACCCTGGTTAGCATATAAACCAAAATATCTGATTTTTAAAATAAAAAACAGGGGCCGCTGAGCGCTTTGATAATGGAGGGGTTGAGCTGAATGTGGGAGGGAGTGGACTTGCCAAAAAATCACAAATTTATATAGACTTCGGATTTTTTTGTACATGTTTGCTGAAAGGGGTGAGGACTGAAACTTCCTACCAACTCCGCAGCCTCTGTACTATTAGATAGAGACAAAAATGAATTCTAACTATTAGGAATGTTTTTTTTATTTATTACTTTGTTTTCGGTTGTGAAACCAATGAGACAAATTGAAAATAGAACAAAACGAAAGAACAAATAAAAAAAACCTTTTATTGCGTAGGCTATAATTTATTCAAGAAAAAAATACTTTCTCTTAATTTCAGTAATTGCTAGCATGGCTCTTTTTGAGGGAATAGTAAGATAAAGAAAGAAACGTAGAAAGTGACAAGAAGAGAGTTGGGAGGTATGATTTTTTACTCATAATTTTAGTCACTTTTATTCGATTTAACTCTTTGAAATAATTTCAGGATATTACAAATCGAATACCGGTGCGCAAAGCTCAGGAACAAAATTATTTTATTATTATAATAGCTGCGTGGAAAATCGAATTAAATGAGACATTTGATTTATGAAAAAAAATATAAAAAAAGAAAATTACTTTTAGTGAAAGATTGAGGTCTCTGTCTTGCCATAACCCTAAGCCCCAAGTTCACAAAAAATAGTTTAGTTGTGCATTTTCATACGATGATGATCATCATCGTATTGTCTTTTGCGAAGATATCTACCCACGTTATCAATATAGAAAATGGAAGATGATACAGAATTTATTATGAAATGACAGTAACAATAGTAATTTTAAAAGGTTTTCGGGACATTATTTGAGAAACTGGGGGAAAACCCCCCAAAAATTTCGACATAATGACCACAATGCAATAGGACGAGAGGCCCATCTCCGATACAAGTTGGTAAAAACGAGGCATTCTCTCGGAAGCGTTTCCGATGAAGAGAGAGGGAGAGAGAGGGGAGGGAGACGTTAGATGTAATGTAAAATGACAGGTACTGAGAAGGAAAAATCAGAGAGAAAGGATTGGGGGGATGGGGGCGGGTATATACCTCGTAATCCAAATCGGGAAGACGGAAGACGATATGTACAGATATAATTTAAATGAGAAGAACTCAGAGAAAAAAGGTGTAGAAGGGAGGGGCATAGAAAGACGATAGATATAAGGGAATGAAAGCGGTAGATAATACATTCAGTTTATAGGTTAGAAACCAGAGAAAGGGAAAACGAAGAAATCCCTTATTGGTACCGTTTTATAAATACATTATACATGTACATTTTATATTGACAAATGCGCAAAAATTAAACACATTTACCATCCGCCAGTCAAATAGGAGGATTTCAGTAGCTTTTAAGTGTTATTGAAAATTAGTAAACAAATTTTATATAAAACGGGCCCCTGGTAATTTTTTGAACCCCCACCCCCTCCCGCTTTCCCTCGTTCTCTCATCCGATATTGCTCTTATTTTTGTCTTCTATTTCAAAGGAAACAAACAGAAAATAAAGGAATTTAGAACACCGTCTATCCTCCGCTCTTTTGAAAATGAAAACGTCCATGCAGTTCTTGGTCTCGGCAGTCCCCAAACAAAAGAAATTCATGGCGGACACTCAAACAAATTCCTTATAAAAAGAGCAGGGGACAAATAGCCAACACCCTGGATAAAGGAAGATTAGTGTATTTCGTCAGGATAATATTTAGCAATACAAAAAGTTATTAGGAATATTGCTTTTCATATTAGGACAGCAACATTAAAAAAGTAAATGATTACTCAATTTATATTGACAACACATGCAGGCGCTTAAAACATGGCAAGAACATTTTCTTCTTGAGCATGACAGTGCTTTCTTCACAAAAAAACACAATTTCCCCTGGATGATGATACACATAGGGATGGAAGAAGATGCAAGTGAGATTAAAAAAAGAATAGAAAATGCAAATCGAGATACATCTATAGGAGAATAATAAAACGACAGAAAGGATGGAAGGGAAAAAAGAGGAAATAGACCAAAAAGGTATAATGTAAACCATAATGTGCGCTTTTGCTATTGCATGAATATTTACTTAAAAAGAATTATAGAATACTAGTCCCCCACCTCAATTTGTAATTCACGCCATTTTATAGAATGAATTTGTCATGTTAGGTTTTGGAAGCTCTTCATCTCATTCTCTCCTTCTCTCCCATGTGAAAATGTTTGCACTGAAAATTCGACAAAGCATAATCAGTTCAAACGCTAAAACTAACAATGAACTAAAAGTTTCCTCGCCGGAAATTGATGAAATAGAATGATAATTTACGTTGAGGCATCCATCTGAAAAAACCATGTTTGTTTGACGTGTCCCGACAAACCCCTCTCAATCTTGCACCTACCCCCCCCCCCTAAAAATGTTATTATTTTTTTTTGTCTTTTGTTTTTCTGCCGAATAGCGTAGCAGAAAAGGATCCATTTAAAGAAAAAAAAAGACAGGTTGACCTTATATTTTTTACGGCAAACATACTATTGGGGCGCTTACCCTGGTGAGCTTCAAAACTCAAATATTTAAAAAAAAATTGATAAATAAAAGGGACCGCTAAGCGTTTTTTATAATGGAGGGGTTGAGCTGAATGTGCGAGGGAGTGATCGGCCCCTAAAAATCATAAATTTATGGACTTCGCGTTTTTGTATACGTTTGCTGAATGGGGAGGGGGGGGTGGACTGACGCCTCCTACCGACTCCAACGCATCTGTATTTAATTGAACGATTAAAAAGATAGAGACAAAACGGGATACAAATCTTTCTTTATTTATTACTTTTGTTTTCGGTTGTGAAAAAATCCAGAACGGTTAAAAACGAATAAAATGAAAGAACAAAATAAAACACTTTTGAATTAAAAGCATCTGAATTAAATTTAGATGCTACCATTTCAGTAAATAAAAATAATTTACTTTCTCTCATTGTGACAAAGAGTAATCGGTAGCATGGTTGTTTTGGAGGGAAAAGGGAGATAGAAAAATGAAACGTAGAACGAGACAAGGAGAGCGTTTGGAGGTATGATTTCAGATCCACTATATATTTGAGTCATATTTACCCCCTTCGCTCTTTGAAATTGCAACAGGAAAACAAATCGAAGACAGGTATGCAATCTTCAGGAACAAAATTATTTTTTTATTACAAACTATAATTCATGAAAAGAAGAAGCCAAAGGCGATTTTTAGTGAAACATTGAGGCCACCGTCTTGTAGCCCAGAAGCCAAAAATCACAAAATAGTTTCGGACTTTCGTTGCGCAGCATCATCATCGTACTTGCAAGGGAATATTCACCCTTTTTTATTCATTCTGGAAAATGAGGTATTTGGTATGCTGTGATTTTACCCAAAACGGATTATCGTCGCAATTATACACTTTGCAAATGATCTGTATACAAGGGGGTAAAGAGACCTTTCATGAGTAGCGTGACAATAGACAATGAAAAAAGCACCAGAGCAGACAACAAAGCGGTATCGATCGAACCCGACTCGTCCGCGAGTGCTGATTGCCCTTACGCATTTTTGTACACACTGCCTATTGACTTGGGAAAAAGCGAAGATTTTACAAAAAAACACGACTTTTTCCTCATAAATTTCTTAACTATTCTGTTGATTTGAGAAGCGAGACCTTTAATTCTAGAAAGAAAAATATCTGACCTTTCATCTTTACATTTACTAAAAATCCTGAAAATACTTCAGTTTGTCGCAATTAGCAATAGATTAGGAAAACACCGCCACAGATCCATATACCAGCAATGTACAAAAACAGCTCCGCCGCAGGGAGAGGTATCCGGTTTCGCGGGCCCGCACGCAAAGGGTTAAATACAAAGAGTTGCCAAAGCTGTTGTACATGTATAATGTATCATACACACACACACACACACATATATATATATATATATATATATATATATGACTCATGAGAAAGAGACATATCTCACCAACAAATTAATGCGAGCGCGAAGCGTGAGCTGATTTTTTTTTAATATACTGACGTGACAACAAGAAAAGGGTGCCTTTTTAGGACTGTTTGTATAACTCATGAGGATAGATACGTGTATCTCACTACACAGATAATGCGAGTGCCGAGAGCGAGCTGAAATTTCTTTATATTCTGACCTGAAAACTTGATATTCTAAGCATTTTTGGTACCAATGATTAAGATGGGTATCTAAAAGAACAATAGATGCGAGCGCGAAGCGCGAGCTGAAAATGTTGATATTTCGATCCGAAAAAAATGACAGTTTAATGGACGTTTTTAATAAAGAACAAGATCCAACAAAAGAGTATTGCAAATCGAAGCGGGAGTTCTTTTGAGGTTTAGAACTGAAAGCGGGACATTTTATTCACCCATTTAATCATGAAAAGTATGGGTTTTTGCTACAGAAATGATTCCAGCGCGTAGCGCGAGCTGATTTTTTTTGTTTTCCAATCTGAAAAACAGAAAGTTTGAGCAATATTTTAAATAAAGAACGAGGTTGTTTACCAATCTCGCTTGCTGATTTATGTGTAACAATACAATCTTATTTTATTTTTGCACATGCAGAATTATTTTGAGGGGGGGGGGGGGGGCAAATGATATGTTTGCCCCCCCCCCCATATTTTCATTGGTAGGGCGATCGCCCCCTGCCCCCAGGATCGACGCCTCTGGTTATGAATATTGATTAGGCGGGCTGATGATGTTATATCCCCACTTGTTCTTTTGTATTTTAATATATGAAATTAGGTTTATTCAAAAATTGTCTATCAAGAACTAAAACAATTGTATTGACAACGGATTAAGCGCATTAGTTATTTTTGCCACAACGTATTTCATCGTAATAGAGACACATCATTTACACATGCTTGAAAAAATGAAACATTTATGATTTCATGTAATAACATAAGAAAAAAGAAAGTGGGGATGTGACATCATCAGCCCATCTAATGAATATTCAGTATCTTGTGGATATAACTGTTCTATAACTTCGTTATTTGTTATCCGATTTTGATGACATTTTCAGGATTTTGCTCTGTAAATGTAACTTTTTTTGATTTAGATATAAATATTTTCAGTCTTGACCATCCCTTTAATTAAAAAAATGCATTCTTTTAATGTATTTCCAGATAATTAACAAATGATAATCAAATGTGGTCCCTTTTCCTTCCCTCTCTTTCCACATTTCGCTTCTTGTCCTCTTCTTGTCTTGTAACTTGGTTAATAGTTAGAAATAACCGCCCAAAAGGCCTAATTAGACGATATATTTTACTTCATTTCCTTTCCAATATCGAAAAATCAGACACAATTCGAGTGAGATAGAGGAAAGAGAAAGGATAACGCAAAACGTATAATAGGCATGTGATAAAAGCGGTGAAAGGGGGGGGGGGGGGTGGAGGGGTTAAATGGATACTCCGGGCTGAAAATATTTACATAAATAGTTTAAAAATTCACAGAGCAAAATGCTGATAATTTTTATCAAAATCTGATGAGAAAAAGGGAAATTCTTGCATTTCAAATTTTAGCAATATAATGTAAAAAAACAGTTCTGCACGACGTCATTAATATTCATTAGATGGACTGATGACGCCACACTCCACTCTCCTTTTTCTTATGTAATTACATGAAATTATAATTGTTTCATTTTTTCATATATATATATATGTGTGAATGATATGTCTCCGTTGTAAGGAAGTTGCAACAATGTATATCTTATGCACATAATTGGTTGTTATTCCAATATTTTTTATTCTTTAAGAAAAGAAAAATGAATAAACCTGATTTCATATACTAAAATCCAAAAGAGCAAGGGGGGATATGACATCATTTTGTTCATTAAATACTCAAGATTAGCCTAGAACTGTTTCCCTGTACTAATGCAAATCTTTAAAAGGCATAACTTTGTTATTCTCTGTCCGAGTTTTGATCACATTGTCAGTGTTTTGTTTGTCAGATTTTTCTTTATCTGTTCAAATCATATTATTTTCAGCCTGGAGCGCCCTTTAGAGGTAAGAGATGATCATAAAAGCGAAGATATAAATGTTTTAATCTACATCAACCATAGGCGGATCCAGGGGGGGGGGGGGGCGAGGGGCCCCCCCCCCCCTATTGGCGGAGCAAAAAAAAGAAAAACAAAGAAAAAAAGGGAAAAGAGGAGAAAAAAGAAGAGGAGGAAGACGAGTGAAAAAAATATTAACATGAGGGGAAGACATGGAAAATAAAAAGAATCTTTCGTGTCACTATATAAAATTTTGCTCGCGTTTCGCGCTCGCAATGCCTGTTAGGTGATTTAAATAACTTGTTCAATATGGAGCTTAAATATCAAGTTTGGAAGTCAATATACAAAACATATTTCACCTTGGAAATCAAACTTTCATTATTTTGTGTGATTTACAAATTGATTTGTATAAAGTGCTCTGTAAAAACGTCAGTTTTATGGTCTGAATATTGACATTTTCTGCTCGCGCGCTCGCAAATTTTGATTTATCAGGTACTTATTATTTTCGTGTATTCCATAAAGTTTAGAAAAAAATCCCTTTTCAGGTCTGATTGTCAAAACGTATCAGCTATAGCGCTGCGAGCTCGCATTTTGATTGGAGAGTTATGTATGTGTTAATATTGATTACACAACAAACTACTTAAAATCCCCTTTTCATGACAGTTAATCAAAAATTTCGGCTTGCGATTTGCACTTGCATTAATTCCGCACCCTCATTATGCATTAATAGATAATATATTAATCTAATAATTAAATTGTCCCTTTTGTTTCATCTCGCGCTTAGCAAGAGGAATATATGATGACATATGACATGTCCTAAGGATGTCCCGGTCCTATGTCAAAACTCAAAATAATGATAAACAATATCAGCTCTTTATTAAGTGCGATCCATATCCACCCCACAATTTTCCTACAAAGTGCTAGAAATACAGAGCTGAAATTAACCTTTTTGTTAGATCGGAATATTAAATATTTTATGCTCGCGCTTTGCTTTCGCTTTGATTTTCATGATAAAAGATGTATTTAGAATGCCTAGATTCTAGGATAAATCTGAAACACGCACGTGCTTCTGCTCGCACTTTGTGCTCGCATTATTAATGTAGGAAGAACCCCTTTTACTCATCCTTTTCATGATTTACAAAACATGAGTAGAGTGTCCCGTTTTAGGTCTAAATCTCGATTTTTTTCCCGCGCTCGCATCATTTGTTTAGTTACATAGCTATCCTTTTACGAACACAAATATTGATTAAAATTTTCAATTTTTTATGTAGAAATGTAAAAAAAAAAAAAAAATTATGTAGAAAATTAAAAAATTCAGCTCGCGCCTAGCGCTCACATTATTTGATTGTTGAAATATGTAACGTCTTCATGGCTAACTGCAAGCAGTAGGTAGGCCTACCTTTTCGATCAGTTCAAAACGTGTATCGACAATTTCTGCTCGCGCTTCGCGTTCGTAGTTTAGTTGCATACACATCTTTTTCAGGATAACAAACATTGCCTTGAATGTCCAAATTTTAGGAAAAATAAATACGCATTATATAAATAAGGATTGATGGTATATATTTATGTTGATTTATAAAGTTAAAGCGAAGAAGTAACTATTACGACTACCCCTTAAAGAAACAACAAAAAATCATTTCGGGCCCCCCTATTGGCGAAGGCTGGATCAGCCCCTGATCTACGTTAGTTGATTTTTGTCACTTTCTTCTTTGTGGATGGAACCATTTTTTTTTTCGAGGGGGGGGGGGGGTGGGCCCAAAGCCCCAGAGACAGAGGGGAGACATGGGATGGAGAGAGGGAGAGAAAGGGGGCAGACTGAGAAGGAGAGAGAGAGAGAGAGATAATCATTATTCGGCTTACCAGTGTCAACGTTGTACTGGAAGCTGTAATCGACTTTCAGGCAGCCGCCCATAGTTGAACAGTCCGCTGTTGCTAAGTTGTCACCGTCGCAGGAAGGGTAGCCCGTCTGTGAGGACGGTATGTTGAGCTCTTGATTATTCGATGAAATGGACGCACAACGATAGCATGACTGCGAGAAGGCTGTCATAAAATAAAAATAAAATGATAATAGTATCGGAGACCGGGGCAAATTGTAACACGTGTCAAATAGTCGGGTAGATATGATGATCAAAATTATATGAATATATTTTATCTTGTGTACGGAATAAACATATATGCGAGCAGCATTTCTATGGCGAATGGTAAAAAAATCAATGAAATACCTCTTTCTGTGGAAATTGAAAATGGTTTTCTCTGAACCTTTTGTATATCAATAGGCAAATCATTTCACACCCGATAATGAAATGAAAACGAAAGTCAATGGCCATTGAAAAAAATCAAATCCAAGCATTTCATATTAAATAATTAATGGTGCAAATGCTCGCTTATGACGTCTAATCCAAAACTTGAAATTCTAATAACTTTCTTAATTTTTAACGGATTTTCGTCAAGACTTCAGCATATTTTTAATCATTTTTTTCTGCTATTCTCACAAAAACATCTTTCTTCAAGGTGAAATTCCTCTTTAAGCTTAGAAGTAAGGTCTTCATAACTTAATCATATCTGGGAAATTTGTTTTGTCACCATATCAAATATCAGTTTTGTCCAATAAAGTTTGCGTATACACTCTAAAAATGGTTTACCCAATATTTGGTAAAATGGGAACATGTATGTTGGTTGGGTAAAAAGATACCCAATATTTTGTCAATTTAACGCAATGTTGCGTTGAAATAGCCCAATATGGGGTAAAAAATACCCAGCAAACATGCATGTTCCCTTTCTACCCAATATTGGGTAAAATTTTACTCAGTGTTTTTAGAGTGTAGTTTGTTTCATTGAAATCAGAAACTTCTGTGTTTTCATTCTTTTTATTTTTCTTATAATTTATATCACTTTAGTAGACATTAATAAATTAAGGCATGGTGAGAGTGTACCGTAATTTTATATTTTCTTAGTTAAAATTGTAAATCTGAGTAGGCCCATACTTCGAAAAAAAAGCACAGCTTAGAGTCGCCACGTCAACTAGCTCAAACATGAGAACTAGTCCAGTCAATATAGGGTTTGACCCACCACTAATTGCAACACTAGATATTCCACTGCAATGCTTTCAAGGAAGGTCCCCTAAACAACATACTAAAAGTCCCAAGAAATCCAAGCAGTGGAAATTTATGAAATTTGCATATTATGCAAATTGGCCCTAAAAAATTAGAAAAATAAGGAAAATAGCCCAAAGATTACAAATTGAGTGTCCAGAACAATTCAATTTGAGCAAAAATTCATGATAAATAACTGTTTTCAATGTCTTTTGTCAAAAGTGCAAAAAATCTACCTCATTTGCATAATATGCAAATAAGCATCCTTATACTGAAAAATGTCAAGGTATTGTGATTTTTCTCTCATTATCTGCTTGAAAATATCATTAATGTTCGAATTTACATGCTGCTATCACTAAGGACGTTGAATACATTTGTATTCAGCTTAGTGTATGTAGTGTAATCTGCATATTATGCAAATCAAAGTATCTAACATGTTATAAATATTCAAGGAAACACACTGGTGATACATCCCTCAAAAATTGCATGTAGATTATCTATTGAAATTGAAATATGGCAATACCTTACAGGAAGGTTTTCTAAACACCATATTAAAAGTCCTTAAATATACAAGCATATAGGAATATATCAAAATTTGGATTTTATGCAAATTAGCCATAATAAATTACAAATAAGGAAAATAATCCAAATATTGGAAATCAAGTGCATAAATCAATACGAATTGAACTGAAGCCCATGATAAGTTTTACAAATCTATTTATTTTTTTAATGAAAAAAAAATCGTAAATAAATCTACCTCATTTGCATATATATGAGCATCTTTATATGGAAAAAAACACTTCTTGCTTGGCTGATATTGACTTTTGTCACGAGCAGTTACCCCACTCATATTGTACAATGATGAGTCCATTCTACATGGATCCCACTGCTTGAATGCTTCATTATTTCCATCCAAGTCTTGCTCTCATCTTGACTTTATATAGACTTTGCGTTTCTTGCGAGTATAGTCCACGCTAGCAACTCCTGGATTGCCAAGTGATCAGCACAAGATGTCACACCCGTACAAATAAAAGCCCATTAGCTTCGAATATTTGGTCCTTGTAGCACACCAATTAGCTTATAAACTTGGGGTCCTTGTATTTAAAGCGCTAACGATAAATCTCCACCCTACATCTCAGAGCTCTTATCTCAGCATAGACCAACACGCAGTCTCAGATCAGCAGCTCAAGCATTGCTGAGGGAATCTCTCAGCCACACAACCTGGGGTGACAGAGCCTTCTATATCTCTGGACCAAAGCTGTTGAATAGCCTTCTCCAATTTATCAGGACAGCAGAGACCCAATCAACTTTTGAGTCTTACCTGAAGACCTTTCTGTTCCCCACTCCAACATTATCCCAAGACAAGAATATCTCAATAGTAGCATTACTAGGACAGTACTTGAACTGAATGATGATCCTAAGCACTGTTTGAAGACATTGAAATTTGTGAGATATTTCCTATTTTTGAGCAAGCGCCATGAGCGCCCAGCTGAGGCGGATACCGGCGCTTTACAAGAACCCATCATCATCATCATCATCATCATCATCACTTGTCTTGGTGGTGAATATGAGTACTTGCTTGGATCACAAGATCTCTGGGCATGCTTAATAAGAGTAACAATGGGCATCTGCCTATACGAGCGACATGAAAGCCATTCATAAATTCATGATGAAGGCTTAAAGTGTATTATAGGCATCTTCCTCAGATACAGGAATCGAGATTAGACGTTCTTGCTGAATCCAGTTGCTGCTTCATGATGAAGCATCCATTTTCTGTTCTTTCCTCTTTGATAAATCTCCTATGGCAACCATCTCCAAATATTAAAGCTATAGTTTCTAAGTAAGTCGTATGAAAATAATAATATTAATTTCCTGATATCTATGGTAAAAAGAAATTCCTCAGTGAGACAATGAACAAACCAGATGGAGGACTAAGCCAGATTATTGCCTTTCCAACAAGAGGACACAACATAATGGAACACCCTTAACATCACCATCAAATACCATCCAACATTGATTAGACAGTGTGACCACTTCCATGATTTATTTGCCACAATGTGCTACTCATGGGTATACTGTGAGGTTATCCAGAGGAATAAACATTTTATGGTACGACTAAGGATGTTCTTCTGGAGGAATGCTAACTTTAATAGTGTCATGCAGATGTACTTTGAACAATCATACAACTCTCTGTACTGAAATCTGACAAGTCGAGCATAGGAGACTGAATGCCAATCAAGAGGACTTTAACAAGAGCAACACCATTAACCATGTCTTCTTCCGACACAAGTTGCCTCAATGAGACAATGGACATAAGTTGTGTCGGAAGATGTCAAGAGTTTTAGAGAAAGGCTAGGAAGGCTTGCACATTTTAGAGCTCCAAAAGCATCAAAGAGGACCATAAGAGGGTTTGTAGACAAGCCTTTAATACATATTTGTTGACCGGATTGACAATGATCCAGGCTGTAACAATTAGCATGTTGGGAGCCCTTAATATCTATGACTATAGCTATGACTACATTGGAATATCATTATTAAAGGAAGGCAAAGATTTTTAGTCTTAGTATTCACCACTGATCATGATGATGATGACGCTGAAATCCTGGGACCCAGTCCTGACCCAGATATGGCCAGATAACATATTGTTTAGTCAAGCAGGTGTAGCCAGACTACTGAAGAAATTGTAACCTGCATGAAGCTACTAGGCCAGATGGAATCTCTGCTGCACTTCTTAATGAGACTACTCATCAGATCTTACCTGCCATAAGTTTGCTTTTCCTGGCCTCCCTTTATCATGTTTATACGGTGAAATTTAAAGAAAGTCTATATCGTTCCCATCCACATAAGAAAGGGTTGTCAACTCTAACAAACTACACACCAATTAAAAAACTGTGCTTTGTTCTTGCCAATCCCATCATCTTGTCAGACTAACGCTTAGGAAGCGAAGAACATATTTCCAGTATTTTTCCTTGAATATAAATCATTTTAGGATAGATTTGAATGCTTAGTGATATCAGCATATTAATTTGAAACAAGTGGAATTCCTCTGGCCGTCTCACCTGCATCACGCGATTCAATATAGCAGCAGTGCTGATTTTGAAAACTACTATAACTCGCACAAGATGTTCAGTGATACTTGGTTACTCTTATTTCCACGTTTTATGAACTAGACCCATACACTTATAGAGATATGATGGTAATTCAACAAATACCCCCAACGTGGCCAAAGTTCATTGACCTTACATGACCTTTGACCTTGACCATGTGACCTGAAACTCGCACAGGATGTTCAGTGATACTTGATTACTCTTATGTCCAAGTTTCAAGAGAAAGATCCATCAACTTTCCAAGTTATGATGGTAATTCCACAGATACCCCCATTATGGCCAAAGTTCATTGACCTTTGACCTTGGTCATGTGACCTAAAATGCGCAAAGGATGTTCAGTGATACTTCATTACTCTTATGTCCAAGTTTTATGAACTAGACCAACACACTTTCAAAGTTATGGCGGTAATTCAACAAATACCCCAATTTGACCAAAGTTCATTGACCCTAAATGACCTTTGACCTTGATCATGTGACCTGAAACTTGCACAGGATGTTCAGTAATACTTGATTACTATTATGTCCAAGTTTCATGAATCAGATCCATAAACTTTTAAAGTTATGATGGTAAATCTACAGATACCCCCAATTCGGCCAAAGTTCATTGACCCTAAATGACCATTGACCATGGTCATGTGACATGAAACTCAGGCAGGATGTTCAGTAATAATTGATTAACCTTATGGCCAAGTTTCATGAACTAGGTCCATATACTTTCTAAGTTATGCTGTCATTTCAAAAACTTAACCTCAGGTTAAGATTTTGTGTTGACGCCGCCGCCGCCGTCGGAAAAGCGGCGCCTATAGTCTCACTCTGCTATGCAGGTGAGACAAAAACTGAAATGTTTTCAATGCAGTCAATGTGATAAAAATCAAAATTTCTTGACATTTTCCATATAAGGATACTTATTTGCATAATATGCAAATGAGGCAGATTTGCTAGCTTTTTTAAATAAAGACATTGAACTTATTTATTTATCATGAATTTTTGTTCAAAATTACTTGCTGTGGATATTTACTTATTAATCTTTGGATTAATTACCTCATTTTCTATTTTTTTTAATGGCTAATTTGCATAATATGCAAATTAATTTTCAGGCATTGGGATGAATTATCATGCTTAGTGATATAGTAGCATATTAATTTCAACATTAATGAAATGTTTTCAAGCAGTCTATTTGAGAAAAATCACAATATCTTGACATGTTTTCCATATAAGGATGCTTATTTGCATAATATGCAAATGAGGTAGAATTTTTTGCACTTTTGATTAAAAACATTGAATTCAGTTATTTATCATGAATTTCCATTCAAATTAAAATGTTTTGGACATTTAATTTGTAATCTTTGGATTATTTCCCTTCTTTTTCTAATTTTTTCATGGCTAATTTGCATAACATGCAAATTTCATAAATTTCCACTGCTTGGATTTCTTGGGACTTTTAGTATGTTGTTAAGGGGACCTTCCTGGAAAGCATTTCAGTGGAATATCTCGTGTTGCAATTAGTGGTGGGTTACCCCCCTATTCTGGCTAGATTGACTGGACTAAACGTTTTGTCAATCATAGTGCTTGTTTACAACATGTTACAAGGAGAATTGCAACATCTTCTATAAGCTCAGACATGATAAATTAATCATTTTGATCATATCTGTCCAATGAATATGGATTATGAAATCATATTCGCAGCCATATGCTAAAATGCATGAATTTGTACAGAGCAAAAATCAGTATAAATACAAACAGGTAACAAACATGCCCATACCCCTACGTTAGGTATCATCTGGGATATACAATGAGGATAGGAAGTGAATTGAAGTGGGGAATATGTCTTTGTGCACATGATATCGGGATAAATAAGAAATTCGGTATTGGATACGTTTGTTACTAAAAAGGTAAAGAATATTTGATTTTATCCGAAAAATTTGCGTATTTTTGTATTGATTGGTTTTAGACAGAGCTGTCATTTCCTCCCTCTTTAAGAAATATCATTTTATTTGAAAAAAAATATATTAAAGTTAAAAAGCATAATGTACATGTATAGTGTTTAACAAAGCCGTCCATTTAGAAAGATGTCTGGGTAGATATTAGATACAGACCCCAAATAGAATCTACAGTTAGGGTGAAGCCACAACAACCTAAAACAAAGTGATTCATGAGTTTCACAGTTGACATCGCGATCAAATCTATGCGATGATCTTCTGACCTTATCATCGTCATGGACACATATGTGGCATTACCCCATGGTTATGTGTACACTACGTGCATAATACTACCATCGTTCACTCGAATGAAGGAATATCACAAGGATGGTTAAATTGCAATGGATTCGTTGTGACGTAGACTACTGGATTACAGTTAGTATCCAAATGAGACCGAGCAAAGTGAGCGAGCATATTTCCATATTTGGAACAGAAACAGAATGATTATCAAATCGTCTTTGTAGGGATTGTAATTATGAGAGAAATTGCGGTGGTAAGCGTATTAATAAGCGAGCCTCAAAAAAGTTGCGTCAGTCGTTTAATGCAATAAATACGGAGGATGCTAAGGGGGTATTATAAATAACGTAAACCTTAGAAGGACTATGAAGAACAAATATATAAAAAGGGCAAATATGGATTTAAATAGTCGAGTTTTGTTAAATGAAAACTCATTAGCTCACTGGTGAGATGGGAATGAAAAAAAAGGATAATTATCGGAAATAAAGGTACCATAATTATGAAATGATCATAGGCCATCACAGGCTACAATATAAACTTCAAAAAACGTGGAAATATCACAATGATGAATACGAAAATGAAAGATTTCGAATAATCTTAAAGATTATATGGGGAGATGATGCAACATTCCAAATTTTGAGCAAAATTCATTTATGAAATATTTATTACATTTTTGTGTTAATTACTTTGATCTTAAGTCCCCTATAAATTGATGAAATGGTAAAAATAAATGTTTTATTAACGGCATTGATTTGATCAATGTCTTCAATGATTCATCGTATACTTTTTGAAGAAATATGCGGTAGGCCAAATATTTTTCGTACAAAATCCCCGCTTCCACAAATATACCAGATGGTCCCCTAAAGGGATATTTTAATTAGTTTATGATAGAAGTTATAATCATAATTATAAGTCATTCGAATCACATATTCATAAATGAACTTATTATAACTTAACTCCCATGATGTGTAGTGGATATCACCCAAACCTTTTGCTTTTTCAAAAATAATAATTAGGTCAATTTAAGCTCTTTAACTGCATTTAAAGATAAATCCACACATTAACATTAGTATAAACCATTTAATGATTAAAACAAATATTTTTTCTTATCTTTTGGAGTGGGGGGGGGGGGTGATTGTACATGCCATACCCCCTCTCCGAAAAGTGTGGGGGATGTATTCCCCACCCCTCGATTTATGCCCGTGAAATGAGCCATTCGTCGAATAAGCACGGTTGTCATATCGCGAACCAATCTTGTCCAATTTTTTCTGCGCAATCTGATTTTGACATTAATATTTCATACTCGTCTTGCTCACCTACGCGTGAAGTGTTCATTAGGTATCAACATGTAGAGGAATAATTGGATTGCATAAAGATGCAAGTAAAATATCGTAATCGATTTTCCTTTGAATAAAAAAGATGTGGGAATCCCGATTCTATTTTTTCTGGGACGCACTGTATATTTCTCCATACAATTTAGTACAACAAAGCGGCGAAATTTGTCTAATTTGCACCCAGTCTGCTTTGATCACTGCATGGAAGCGTTGATCTTGCATCCCTCACTGACTGTCTGGCGGCCCACGAAAAATTGGCAAAAATAATTTTAGGTGTATTTCTCCTCATGATTACTAGTTCGAGCAATGAATTATGGATTAGAAATAGAGTTAAAAAAGAAAAATTATATAGAGGAGAGATATAGGAGAGCTTACCGCTTCCAAAAGACAGCGCTACAACGAAGATCAGAATTTGGACATCCATTGCGGTATCAAATTTCTCCAGTGCGTTGAGCGATAAATGCCGAAAACAGTCGATGCACCAAGTTCACCAACAAGAGTGATTGCACTTCGATACTGAGGCGCACCTTATAACTTTACTAGCGCCGCCCATTTACGGTACATGCTGTATACTGGTTTAGCCAATAGGATGTCAAGGTCGATTAGCGCGTAGCCAATTAGCGTTGTTTATGCGGTTGGCATCCGCATTCGCTTCTGTGTTCAAGACCTAGCCAGTGTGATACTGGTAGGGCGGGGCGGGGCCATTGTGGTGGTGGTGGTGGGGGGGGGGGGGTGATTTACAGTATATCTCCGGAATTCGAACTCTACCAGCTTGTGGATTAGAGTGTTGCGAAATATATTCAAGCCTTACATGGACAACTTTTAGATGAAAATGGAAAATGCCATGACATCACCACCCGCGTATTACACATTCACGAGGACATACATATAATGATATTCACAAAATATTGGTAAACTTCCAAATCCACAACATGATTATTAAAAAAATAAACTAATATTAGCGTTTAGCACACAGAAGTTTCCTGCCCGGAGCGACCTATTGTATGAAAGAAAGACTCTACCATTAATTCAACAGACTATCTTTTAAGGTTTTTTTTTTCAAATACCCACAAAGCGCATGCCACTATTCAAATCCTCACTATGCGTTTGCACTAGAACGGTTCATGATGTAAACCATATGAAGATATGAATAATAAAAAGTATACATGTCTTTTACTTGATATGCTTACGGTTCTTATATCAAAAAAATATTTTGATCGGATGCCTGATTTAAAATAAAATATCTGTGTTTTTGTGTCTTTTTAAAGTAAAACCTTTTCCAAAGCCGAGAATGGGCGAACATTTTCAGGAATTTATCTATGCCATTAGCTTTTTAAATACCCAACGACTAAATATGTAAACTTCGCCAAGAGATGGCGCTAGATGCCAAAATCACGCTCTAACGTCTGTGGAGGTGGCGTGGCCGAGTGGTCTTAGGTAGTGTTTAATACAGGAACACTACCCAGAAGGAAAAACCAGTAAGACCAGTAATTTTTTTTACTGGTTTCCAGTATATTTTTACTGGGCCAGTTGATTTTTAACTGGACCAGTAAAAATCAACTGGAGACCAGTTCCAACAATTGCATTCCATTTGAAGCAATTAGTAATACCAGTTAAATTGTTTTTCATCAAACTGGTGTTTCTGGTCCAATAAATGGTTTCCAGTAGATTTTTACTGGTTTCCAGTATATGTTTACTGGACCAGTTGAATTTTATCTGGACCAGTAAAAATCAACTGGAGACCAGTTCAAACAATTGCATTCCAGTTGAAGCAAAGTAGTAATACCAGTTAAATTGTTTTTCATCAAACTGGTGTTACTGCTTACTGGTCCAATAAATAATGACTTTATTGCAAGTCAAATCATTTGACGAATTATGGAAAATGAATCTTGCAATTCAGAGAAAGTTATTATGATTCGTTATCATTGTTATCATCATTCTTCTTATAATTATCATAATTATTATTATTATGATTATTGTTATCATTGTTATTACTGTTATCATTGTTATCGATATTGTAATTATTATTATTAATTATCATAATTATCAAGTATTAACATTATCATTGAAATAATTATTTATTAATTATTAATTATGATTAAGATCAAAGCAAGATATATTCCTCTGATATAGTCAACTGGTCTAAAGTAATTCATTGTTTGAAATTGAACTGGTCAAGACCAGTAATACCAGTAATTCTGATGATGCTGATCACCTGGTTTACCTCATTTGCATATTTCCTGTTTTAAACAGAAAAATCAGGATTTAGAATGGAATATCCTTGCAATGGCACTCATTGTTGTTTAAAAACTTTCCAAATAAGTGTGTGAACTAATTCACAATGAAAGTGTGTAATTTCATATATCACATTTAAAATAACAGCAGAAAGATTAATTTACTAACCATCTTTTCCATCACATTTCACTGACCATGGTATATAACAAACCAAATGCATGTAATAAATTGATCCAGTAAGACCAGTACGAGGACCAGTTTGACCAGTTCGAGGACCAGTTCGAAGACCAGTAGAAAATACCAGTAAAGACCAGCTTGATCGGAGACCAGTATGAAGACCAGTGAGACCAGTAACAACCATCAGAAACAAGACCAGTATAAAATTCCAGTAATTCAAGACCAGTTTAATTTTTAACTGGACCAGTAAAATTTTAACTGGACCAGTATGACCAGTTAGACCAGTAAACCGATGTTCCAATTTCCAGAGTTACCAGTTAAAATTTTACTGGTCTAACTGGTCCAGTGGAACTGTTTTTTCCTTCTGGGTAGTCTTAGGCGCCTGCCCGTGAGCAAGGCATTTAATCTACAATGCTCTTTTATCCTGCTTTGAAATAAATGGAAATGCTATATGCATTATTGGTAGCTAGGTGTGCACTTGTTAAAAAAAACGACTGGAAAAAGACACGCGCATTTTTTGACGGCTAAAAATGCATTTATTGACTACTACACTTTTGTAATGTTGGAATTATATATATATTATACCTGAATCTAATGTACATCACCGACCCTTTGTCGAAGTTTTAAAAATGTTGGACGGGGATAACCAAATATAAACCTGCAGCCTTGCCTTGCATAGCACCTCAAGCCTTCTTGTCAGGTTCCTAACTCATAATGTAGTCTTGTAAAATAGACCTTCTTTAATGAACACGCACTAAAACACTACTCATAGCATTCATACCGCAATAATATAATGTATGAATTCTTGTTCATTTTTCAATGGATGTGAATAAAATGAATTTGAACTTGAATTTGGAGATTTCTCCAAGAAGCAAGGTGGTAGGGATAAGGGAATGCAGAACGTTGTTTGGGGGGCTCCCTTCCGTAAACGAACGTAAGCAAATTATTGTCCGCAGCATCCGTACCTGTCCGTAAACAATTCAATTCAACTTCCATTTCAATTCAATTTCAAACGGACGTTAGTGTTTGGATACGAGTACTTGCGGTTAACTGCAAATACTAACGGTGGACGCAAATGGATGCGATGTAAAAATTTCACGGATAATCTGCGTCCAAGCTACGGATATTTACGTTTATTTACGGATAATTACGTTCATTTACGGTGACTTGCTGAAGTTAGCATCCGTGGCGACTCCCTGTGAAATTGTTAACATTTCAAAATTTAGGAGGGTTGGCGGCGTATAAAGTCTATGTCTCACCACGGATAAGTTACTAAGAGTTTAGTTTACTTATAACCCTGCGGATGCCTGCGGATGGCTGCGTCCACTTATCCGTATCTATTTGCGGCGGACGTAACTCAACTTAAGTGACTGTGGCTTGAGTAAACGTAAACTTCGGAATTAACCAGTTTTAAGTTAACTATGGCATTAGTCGACATTCGACAGGTCAAGATTTGAAATAAAGTTAATACCTTGGACACATTTGTTACGGCCGCCGTAGATTCTAAAATTTCTACGGCGAGTAGCAATTCTACGGTCGCCGCAGAATTTCCATGGCCACTTACTCTAGCGGTCACATATGTTACGGTCGCCGCACGGCGTATTTTTTAATTTATGGAAAAAAAATCTGCAGCTGACGTATGTCCTTGAAATCATGACGTACGGTCGCCCTAGGGCGACCCTGCGCTGACCGTAGGTTTTTGATAAATACTACGGCAAACGCGAAGTGGCCGCAAGGCGCCCTCACGGCGGCCGCAGGGGGACTATACAGTGAGTATACCATGAATTGCTTGTCACATGATATTTTACATTAGACATTTCATTTCAGAAAGTTTTTAAAGTGTCGCACCATGCCCATGCGCGTATTCTGGGCGGGAGAGAGGGGTGTGTTTTCGGGGTCCGGGCCCCCGGGTAGGCGGTAAGGGGAATTATCGGATGGTCTAATACCACTTAGTCTACTTATCAGTTCGTCCAACTTCACATAGTCCAAACTCATTTCGCCTACAACCAGTTCGTCTAATATCCAATTCGTCTAATCCCAACTTGGTCTAATATCCAATTCGTCTAATTTTCATTTAGGCTAATAACCAGTTGGGCTAATTTTTACATGGTCTAATATCCAATTCGTCTAATTTCCACTTGGTCTAATATCCAATTCGTCTAATGAGCAGTTGGGCTAGAACTATTTAGTCTAATTTCCAGTTGGTCTAACACCACTTGGTCTAATTTCGACTTCGGCTAATTTCCACTTGGTCTAATTTTCATTCCGTCTAATTGTCACATGGTCTAATAGCCAAATGGTCTAATGACCACTTGGTCTAATAGCCAAATCGTCAAATGACCACTTGGTCTAATCGCCAATTGGTATAATACCCAGTTGGGCTAATCGTCACTTGGTCTAATTTTCATTTGGTCTAATTCACACTTGGTCTAATTAGTGTCCATTTATTCTAACATAACATCATTCATTATTATTTATTTTATCCAGAATTAACAAATATGGTACGTAGTAGATAATTACCATGCATACATGTCGCCAGGATCCGGAGGGGTAGAGCTGGGGTAGGGCTGGTGGGCGCAAAACCTCACCGTGAAGGACTATCGATGGCTATCGATGACGCGCTCATCAAATGAATTATTCAAATCAAAAATAATTATTATATTTAGGCCTATATATCGATTATATAGATGATGATGAAAATTACATCATTTATTCATAATCATTGTAGCTCATAATGGTCGAATGGCGGGGTTTCATCAAAATAACATTATTATGAAGAAATGAACAAAAATATAATGTAATTGATTGTGTGGATACGTACCTGGTAAACATGTTTATGCCTCTTTTAAGGTTCCATGACAATTGCTCCGCCGACATTTGCTCCGCCGACAATTGCTACGCAAAATACGACAACTGCTCCGCCGACAGTTGCTCCGTCGACAATTGCTCCGCCGATATTTGCTCCGTCGACATCTGCTCCACCGAAAATTGCTCCACCGACAATTGCTCCACCGATGATTGCTCCGCCGACATCTGCTCCGATTGTACGACAATTGCTCCGCCGATAATTGCTCCGTCGACATCTGCTCCTATTATACGACAATTGCTCCGCGACAATCGCTCCGCCGATAATTGCTCCGCCGACATCTGCTCCGATTATACGACAATTGATCCGCCGACATCTGCTCCGCCGAAAATGGCTCCGCCGTAAATTGCTCCGATAATGTGACAATTATTTATTCATTTTTTTATTCGTACTTTCATACGCATAACAATTGAAGCACAGGCTGAAGGCGTCAATTTACAAATTTGTAATATATTACAAAGTAAACTTAAACTATGCTTGCATGATATATTACATGACATACACAGGGGCCGCGGAACGGTTTTCAAAGTGGGGGGCTGAGTTAAAAGTGGGGGGCTGACCATGCTAAAAATCGCAATCACATGGTCATTCTTACGTTTTTGTACACGGTTTTGGAAAAAAAAAGTGGGGGGCTAAAGCCCCCAGCCCCCCGGTTCCGCGGCCGCTGATACATGCATATAGAAAGAAATAGTAAAAAGGTGTAAGCACAAAGGAGGGATAGATATTCTTAATACTTATTCATGGTGGGGGGGAGCATTTGTGTGAGTTTTTTTACGTGCCTGGTGATTAAAATGAAGAAAAAAATACACGATTTCATGTAATTATTATAACAGTACAAAAAAAATAGATATACCCCATTCTTAGCGTCAAAATCACTCAGACTGGCGAAATATGCTCCGAAGTTGAGACATTTACTCCAGGTGAAATTCAACGGTACCCCACCTTATTTGTCAAAAACCTGTACTGTAGTCACGCAAAATGTTTACTGTCGGCAAATTTTGTTCCACACAAACATGACCAAGACATTCAGTAAGTTAAAATTAATATTCAAGAAAATACCAACTTGTGAAAGGCTACATGTCGTGTCACCTTCTCGGCACACCCCTCCACTCTGGTTTCCATATCCTCTCGTATACACAGTGCATAGGCGGATCCAGCTTTTGGCGAAAGGGGGGGGGGGGCGCACTGCCGAGCGCCGCACATATTTTTGCACTTCACCGGCGCCATAAAAGAAAATGTTGAAAAAGGGGTTAAGTCTGACCCTGTCAAATGCTCTTTTCAAAATGTAGGATTTCCAGTCATGCCATTTTGCATGACCACACGCAGATAATATTTCCGGGGGGGGGGGCAAGACTCGAACATATTTTTGAAGAAAAAAAATGATAAACGGACCGAGCCGTTCAATGGGGCGATTATTTTTTTTGGTGCACATCTCACATTTGCACAATTTTCATAGTTTTCATGAAATGTTAAGGAAAAAAATGTGTTTTCACAACAGCTGATCGGGAATTTGCCCCCCCCCTTCCCCCTTGCTGCGTACGACCATTCCCTGAAGTCCACTTAAACATATCTCATTATGACAGAAAATACATCAATCTAAACATATAATCTTTCTAAAACATATATAGAGAGAGAGGTTGAAAAACTTATTAAAGAAAGAAACAAGCAAAAATTAACACAAATTATGCATGTTATGTGCGATTTCAAAATCTCGTGTACTAACCCTTTTATTACGACGAGGCCAATACTTTTGTATATTAATTGAGATACAAGTTTTTTTTTACTATGTATATATACACAGGGGCGTCGATCCTTTTTTAAGATTGGGGGGGGGGGGGAGGGGGGCAAAATCATGAATCAACTTTCCAAAGGCGCTCGATCACACAAAACAAACAAACTCACACACACAAACATGCACACATACATATGCATATATATATATATATATATATATATATTTATTTATTTATTTATATGACTCATGAGATAGAGACAAATATCTCACCAACAAATTAATGCGAGCGCGAGCTGAAATTTTTTAGTATACTGACCTCAAAACAGGAAAAAGGTGCCTGTTTAGGACTGTTTGTAGTAACTCATGAGGAGGATACATATCTCACTACACAGATAATGCCAGTGCCGAGCTGAAATTTCTTTATATTCTGACCAGAAAGCTTGATATTTTAAGCATTTTTGGTACCAATGATTAAGATAGGTATCTAAAAAAACAATAGATGCGAGTGCAAAGCGCGAGCTTAAAAATTTGATATTTCGATCTGAAAAAAAAGACAGTTTAATGGAAGTTTTTGATAAAGAACAGGATTATATCCAACAAAAAAATATTGCAAATCGAAGCGGGAGTTCTTTGGAGGTGTAGAACTGAAAACGGGACATTCTATTCACCTATTTAATCATGAAAAGTATGGGGTTTTGCTACAGAAATGATGCGAACGCGAAGTGCGAGCTGAAAATTTTTATAATCTGAAAAGCGGAAAATTTGAGCACGATTTTAAATAAAGAACGAGTTGTGTAGCTCAATCTCGCTTGCTGATTTCTGTGTAACATTACCATCTTATTTCATTTTTGCACATGCGGAATTATTGGGGGGGGGGGGCAAAACGATATGCCCCCCCCTATATTTTCATTGGCGATCGCCCCCCCCCCCAGGATCGACGCCTATGTATATACAATGATACTACATCATGAATCATTTGGAATACATCACCAATCCAGGTTTATATTATCATTCAATTTTCATGTACATGATGTATAGGCCTATACAGATTTGGTATTTATATATATATATATATATTGTGATGCTTTTCACTAAATATAATGCAATTTGTAATGATGAGTAATTTTCATCTAATTACTTTGATGAAACTGGATATAATGCTTTTGACCTGAATTCGGAAAGAGATCCTTCAAGACAGAGCTTTGGAAATAGTTCTCCAGTTTTACAGGTATCGTTATTTTTTAAAAACTTCTTCCTGAGTGATCAGATGAATAATATTTAACTTAATGGAAGATGAAAATAAATTTAATTTTGTGGCGTAAACATTTAAACGTTAAATCAAAGGTATTGACAAACTGTATTTATACATTGAAAATGATATTTATACGTATGGTTGCGTAATTATACACTCCCGGTATTAGCAACGGGTTTTAGCAAAGCTTTGGATTAAAATATCGAATCATCTTCATAAAACACTATAGTAGCTGTCTTACACTAAAGGCCATAGAGGTGGCACAATGTGGAATGTGTAAAAAAGAAAAGTGACTGACCTTTTTTTTTTATTAAAGCATTGGAAAATAAGATCAAAATTAAGATATTATGTTTTTTTTTCTCATTGAATTTGTGATTATATGATGTTTTTAATATTTCTTTAACTTTAAGTACAATTTTTGTTATGGGTTGGCCTCACACAAGGTTTCTTCCTTTCTTGGTCATTACCTCCCTCACTTTCTTTAAATTTGATGTACATTGTATTTACATTGTCTATTTTTTATGTATTTTTACCTTGATCTCTTGAGGAGAAATAAATGAAACTTGAAACTTGAAGTAAATCTCCCTTAACCATGTTAACTTGTTTGTATGAATAAAGTTAAGATGTTAATAAACGCTTTAGTCTTAAGCATTGGCGGCGCAAGCCAAACAATTTAGGGGGGGGACCACCAAAATTTTTTGATAAGCAAAAAAAAAAAAAAAAAAAAGGTCATCAACGAAAAATTTAGGGGGGGACCATCCCCCCACCTCAAATTTAGGGGGGACACGTCCCCCCTGTCCCCCCCGCTTCCGCCGCCTATGGTCTTAAGTAAGAACTACACACTAGGAAACAACAACAAAAATCAGCATTTAACTCCTCATAATAATAAATAATAATAATAATAATAATAATGATAATAAGGTCATATTTTACTCAGGTTAGCCGCTTTAGATATAAACAGTGTTCTCCCAGCGGGCCATGTTTAACAATATAATTATTACCCCGGCTTTAGCACGGCTATACCTTGATCGAGCGCTCGAGCATTCAAGGAATTTCTTCCTACTGGGTACCCATTCACCTGACCCTGGGTCGAGTGCAGCACAATGTGAGTAAATTTCTTGCTGAAGGAAAACCCGCAATGGCTTGGATTCGAATCACTCTGATTGAAAGACGAGAGTCTTAACCACTATACCATGACGCCCGATCGGGAAAATATATTGGATGAAAATACCCCCTCCTCCCTATTTGCGAAAGCAAAATCCACCCTTGGTAAAGAAATAAAAAGCGCCCATCCACATAATTCTAGTAGGGCTTACTCCGATGAAAGGGCAATATCTGTGCTCCCTGGTCACATTTGTTCTTTAAAAAAGTGGTATTACATCATATTCATGGATAGTTTGCTTTTTATCAAGTCATCATTAAAAAAGTGGTCTGCAGTTGCCCTTTTTCATGTAATTATGAAATAAGATAATTCAACATGCATTCAAGGCACCTGTTTGCCTATAAACGAGGAGGGGGTCGCCATTTTTTACACAAGTACACAGGGGCCCAAAATTATAGGTCGGGCCCCCGAGATGCAAAATTCTAGATACGCGCCTGGTGCCTCCAGGGGTCCGTTGCAGAAAGAGTTGCGTTTAAACGCAAGTCAAAAAATCAAACGCAAGTCCCAAATGCGCGCTGTTGATTGGTTGAAAATCCAGTTGCGCATGATTTTTAGAGTTGCAATTGATTGCAACTATTTCTGCAACGGGCCCCAGAGCAGATAACACAAAGGAAAAGGGGAAAGGAGGAAAGAAAAACACAAGGGCAGCCGCACGGCCACCGTACGCTCGACGTACGGCCGCCGTAGACCGTTCTACGCCATGCCTACGGCTAGTTTAATTTCTACGGCCTGTAAAAAAATGGAATCCGCCGTACGTCGACCCTGCGGCCACCGGAGATTTTCTGCGGCCGCCGCAGAAATCTCTCGAATTCAGGTATCTACCGCCGCCATACGCCCGCCGTAGAGCAAATGTGACCAAGGTATGGCCTAGCCTAGGCTAGCCCTATAGCCCAGCCTAACATTTTGTATTGTCATTAATGCCAATTTAATAAGTGAATTGAATTGGATCTAGATACAGACACTTGACAGATCTAAGCCTAAGGCCTATGTATAGGGCAGGGGCGGATCCAAGATTTTCAAAAGGGGGGGGGGGCAATTTTTTCCGATAAAAAAATTGACAAGGAAAAAAAAAAGGTTTTTAACAAAAAAACTAGGACATTTTGTTCCCCAAACAATTTGACAAGCAACAAAAAACAAGTTTTTTAACAAAAATTGCGTTATTGCGTCCCCCAAAAAAAAATAACACAAAAAAGGCATTTTTACATTACATATCATAATTTTGCTTCTCAAGGGGGAGGGGGGGGGGGGGGGCACGGGCCGGCTGTCCCCCCCCCCCCCTGGATCCGCCAGTGGTAAGGTATACCGGTAATTTGAGGGTGCTAATTCATTCGTGGCAACATGTAAAGATCACGTCCCTGGTCCATCCAAGTCCATGCGCATGCGTACTCTTATTCCGAGACGCAAGTCATGAATATTTGTATTGGGGTCCGGAACTCTCTCTCTCTCTCATTTCAGTTCCTCCGCTGTTCGGAGATCGGCAGGTATCACTGCAAAAGTTGAGTCAATGAGTCTGCGGATGAAAAAATAATTTCGCGTCCGGGCGCCGACGTTATCGAGCAGTCGATTTAGGTCAAAAATTGAACTCCTTGGATCAAAGGCTGTGAGGCGGTCATCGGTCGGTTGCTGGCCGCTCAGAGATCGGTTGATGATTTCGCGGCGAAGTCAAGATCGGCCGGACAATTGCTTCAAAATAGGCCGGTGGTCGATGGGAGACCGCCGGTAATCGGTGGGCCGTCAGCTCTGGTGCCAATAGGAAAAGTTCCCCGATTTAATTTGGCTTGTTACGATCGTCTGCGTTTGCGGAGCGGGGATGGCCGCACCCTTTCTAGAAAACCGGGGGAGCTTTTCTCGAAAGGGTGGGTTGAGGGAGGGGAGTCAAATCAACGCACCTTTTCGGGAAAAACGGGGGAGCTTTTCACGAAAGGCTGTGTTTAATAGTTTTCTGAACCAGTCGCTTCTATGAAAATTATTCATCGAATAATAGCAACGATATAATATTAATAGACTATTGGTAAAGGTGCACAGATGTGGAGGGCTTTGGGGTGCTTCCCCCTAAAAAGAAGGAAAGAAAATAAAAGAAAAGAGAAAAGGTGAAATATGATATCATTTTCTAAATATTTTTATGTCAAAATCTGATACAAACTTTTTTTTCCAAAAATGAAAATGTAGATTTTTTCTTGCTCCCTCACAACTTTTAGTACATTTTGCCTGATACGACATATCTGACCCTTTCAAAATGTTTGGCTCATTACGCCACTGATAATTAGGAGAAACAGAAGAGAGCCTGCAGTTTTTGTGATTTTGAATAAAATTGCATATTAATGAAGTAATTATAGAGACCAACAATTCCACAAAGCCATATAAAACAATGGAATTATTAGGAGAAATAGCCTTTTCTGTTCTGAATAAATTGGCATTTGCATAGAATTGTGATGAAACATATATCAGTGGCGTAATAAGTCAAATATTTTGAAGGAGCTCATGGAGCTGGATATGGCGTATCGGGCAAAATAAATAAAAAAAGTTGTGAGCAAGTAAAAATTTGGACATTTTATTAAAAAAAAATTATGTATGGCATAATATTCGGAAACAAAATAGTTCACCCTTCTCTGACTCTTTTCCTTTCTTTTTTTTCTTCGTCGTGATTTTTTTTTTTGGGGGGGGGGGGGTGAGGGGGGGGGGGGGTAATCGCCCGAACTTTCCCCCCCGTCATCTGTACACCAACATGACCACTGAAGCAATTACTTTGAAACTGGCTTTCCTTTACAAACTGCTAGCTAGCATTAATATCGTAGTTACCATGTACTGCAGAACCCGGTCGACGCGTGCACCGCCGAGATTATTGAAAATAAATAAGCCTGAAATTATAATGCACAAAAATTGTGTTTTTTTCCTCCTTTCTTTCCCTGTTTAATGCAAATGTCCGTCGAAGTGTTCCAAAGATGATACACATGCACCCACACACACCCTCGCCTCATACGCGGCCTCCATATACCCTCGCACAAATTTACACAGACTACTCGGCACTGACTTTCGTGAAAAGCTCCCCCGGTTTTCTCGAAAAGGCGCGATCACCCCCGGTCCATCTCCGCTCCGCGAACGCAGACGATCGTAACAAGCCCCCCCCCCTCCGATTTGACCTTAATTAGGGTTTGAGTAGTGAGTAATCGACAGGGAACCACTCGGCTACCGATAAGTCTTTTTACAGCTCGCTGGGCGATATCTCTATGGCGATGCCTATTAATTAATTCCAGCGGCACCCAAGCTACTAATTAGTCGGTCGCTTCTCATAATACATGTCGCAATAATTTTACATCATTTGCTTTGGATATTTTTTTTATATCATTGTACTTTTATTGTTAATTGTACGTTTTTTTTACTTGCCATTTTAGCTTTAAGATTCCTTCACAAGTTATACATATTTTTGCCTATGCTACATTAAGCAATAAATTAACTGTCACAGGGCCCCATGGGCTACCAACATATTGTTAAATGTGCTTCCTTTTTTCTTCAAATTCTTATATAATTATTTTCTATTTGATATACAGTGCGTATCAAAAAGAAGTTTACACTTAGAAAAAATCCTGTAAAATTATACATTTGTAATATCTTGAAGATTTTTCTACATTCTAACATTAGTACAGATCCATTTAGGCAAATGACGATATAACTGTCGAAAAATATTTCCGCTTGAGTAAGCACCACTTACTTTTGAAAAGTTAGTGAAAAATGATTTTCGCAGAATTTTGAAATAGTTATGCGAATAAAAGTAGACCTTAATCATGAAGAACACGTGGAATTTAGCTAGTGAAATTGATTTGAAGACATCTTTTACCTTTCTTAACTTGTTTTCCTGCCCAAAACACTCCGAAGAGTGCATTGCGCCCTACCCCACTCCCCCACACACCGAGGCCATCGTGACGATATTTTGCTTTACACTGAGCTGTGATTTACATGAAATGGCTTAGGCTTGATTTTCATTTTATTAATCATTGTCAAGCTTGGGAAAAGTGTGGAGAAACAAGTATTAAATGAAAAATGAAATGTAAACCCACTTTAAGTGATAAAAACGTAGTGAAAAAATGCTGGAGATGTTTGATATAAACTTTTGTTCAGATTCAGTTATGTCCTCAGATCCAGCTGGCACAAAAAGGGTAAAGGTGGTGCTTATTAAGTATTGAAATAGCAATTTGGGTGGCAAAAGTGCTACAAAATGCTTGAATGTATCTGTTTTATTTCAATAGACTAAAAGTGCAAGGGAAATGCATGAGAAATGTTTCGCAGGGTGAATTTGATTTAGCCCTTTCCCCTTGACACAGCGTGAAAACGAGCATTTCTGCGCAAACACATTTATGCGAGCTTTACAAAAATGGACAGTGCTCACTCAAGTGTAAAATTCTGTCAAAACTGTTACTTTCATTGGATAGATGAGACCCATACCCACGATTATATGTGAAAAAATTACCCACATGTTGTATATTTTTTAATTCCCAGGGCTTTTTCAAAGTGTAAACTTTTTTTTGATACGCACTGTATAATTACTTTAATTACAAATAAATAAACGGTTTCATTCAATTAATTTATACAGATATATACCATTATAAGATTACATAGTCAAAAGTACACATGTATTAATTCCATTCCCAACTGGTCAAAGCGGAAATAAATTTACCGGATTGTGACCACTGGTCAAAGCGGAAAGAAATTTACCGGATTTTTTAAATCACTGCTTGAAGCGGAAAAAAATTTACCGGATTTTTTAAATCACTGCTTGAAGCGGAAAAAAAATTACCGGTTTGTGATCACTGGTCAACGCGGAAAGATATTTACCCGATTGTGACCACTGGTCAAAGCGGAAAGAAATTTACCGGATTTTGACCACTGGTCACTAAAGCGGAAAGAAATTTACCGGATTGTGACCACTGGTCAAAGTGGAAAGAAATTTACCGGTTTTGGATCACTGGTCAAAGCGGAAAGAAATTTACCGGATTTTGATCACTGGTCAAAGCGGAAAGAAATTTACCGGATTGTGACCACTGTTCAACGCGGAAAGAAATTTACCGGATTTTGATCACTGGTCAAAGCGGAAAGAAATTTACCGGTTTGTGATCACTGTTCAACGCGGAAAGAAATTTACCGGATTTTGACCACTGGTCAAAGCGGAAAGAAATTTACCGGATTTTGATCACTGGTCAAAGCGGAAAGAAATTTACCGGATTGTGACCACTGTTCAACGCGGAAAGAAATTTACCGGATTTTGATCACTGGTCAAAGCGGAAAGAAATTTACCGGATTTTGATCACTGGTCAAAGCGGAAATAAATTTACCGGATTTTGATCACTGGTCAAAGCGGAAAGAAATTTACCGGATTTTGATCACTGGTCAAAGCGAAAAGTAATTCATCTTCGTTGTAGTAATTCTTTACATCAGATGTAAAGAAGTACTACAACGAAGATCAGAATTTTGACATTAATTTCCATCGCAGTATCAAATTTCTCCTGTGCGTCGATCGACAAATGCAGAAAAAAGTCAATGCGCCAAGTTCACTGACAAGAGTAGAAATTGCATTTCGATTGTAAGACGCATCTTATAACTTTATTAGCCCCGCCCATTTACTGTACATGTTGTTTATTGAGAGTTTAGCCAATAGGCTGTCAAGGTCGATAAGCGAGCCAATCAGCGTCGTTTATGCCGTTGGTGTCCGTATTCGATTCCGGGTTCAAGACCTCGTAATGTGATGCTGGTGGTTGTGGGGCGGGGTGCGAAGTTATTTTTCCCCCACATGAGTAATCCATGAACATTCATGACTTCCGTCTTCGGAATAAGAGTACGCGTGCGCGTGGACCCTACACAATAGACCAGTTCGTAGTTACTTCTGGGACAATTTTGGTCAAATGACGTTTCATTTCTTTCATTATGATAGGCAGATTTCAAAGCAAGATATTACGTAAGCTTGCCTTACATAGCAGGATGAAGAAATTGAATAGACCAAGTGACGAGAATAGCACACCAATGAACACTTTATGAAGGTATTTGTTGCATTCCTACTTTGAATGCATATCATAGCATGTTGCACAATGTACTTGGCAAACTGTGAAATACCATTATAGGAACATTAATTTCCGCCAACTTTACAAAAGTGAGCATTCCTAAGACTCCTCACTCATCAGTAATAATCTATCAATATCTATACTGTTATATATATATATATTTTTTTTTTAAACAAACAAGTGCACACCTAGTTACCAATAATGCATATAGCATTTCCATTTATTTGAAAGCAGGATAAAAGAGCATTGTAGATTAAATGCCTTGCTCACGGGCATAGGTGCCGCGGCCGGGGATCGAACCCCGGACTTTCCATGTATAGCCAGGCGCCTTTGACCACTCGGCCACGGCACCTCCACAATATAATATAAGGGATCGTTTGGCCCAAGAACTTTGTGTGAAAAAAAATATCCCGATGTTGTAAGATTTGTGTAAATGTTTGTATTGATATGCTTTTTGTGATGCATGTAGACACTTCGGTTAAGTATCGTATATCACACGTGAACTTTTGGTTTCGGAAAGAAATTATTATGCAAATACATGATCATCGAAACATTTCTCTAATAATTGCTTTTAATTTTCATCAGGGATATTCAAAGATTCAATCATGTGAATTGATCGTGCTTTCGAATAATGAAATTTGTATTTCCTTGTTTGTCTGGCACTTTAATGGAGTATGATGTGAAGTAGGCCTATGACTATACTGCGCAGTTTGACCAATCACAAGAAATTACCATTCTAATCATGTGTAGGCGTCCACTGCGAGAGAAAATCAAAAGAAGGTTCAAAATTCAATCGTGTTCAGTGTCGCAATTGCCTTGCTGAAGGTCGTTAAATCAGAGCTGACCGCGTTTCCAAACTAGTCTGCTGTGAAAACCCTTCACTCGAATTAAGGGTCTGAATGTGCAGCCTACTCATTCCTTGTGTACTGGAGGCCCTTGAATGTGCTAGTCTTTGCGTGGAGACACACTTGCTGATCAAACTTTTAATCAGGGTCTGTGCCTGCAGACGATTTCCAAACGTACCTCTTTTTTGGCGTTTATTATTATTTTTTTCTCCCGAGTATCTGAAAGACGACGATTACTTTTATGACCGGGAATGGATGTGGTGACGAAACTGTCTTTTCTGGTAACGGAACAAATGAAGTTGGCCCGGAAGGGGGGGGGGGGGGAGGGCAGTCAAATATATTGCTGTACACACGCGTTACAAAAAAAAAACGCGTTTAAAGGGGTGTTTTTTAGTATTGGACGCGGTCCGCGCGTGGACCCGTTAAGGGTATAAAAAAACACCGATTTTCAAGAAAAAGGGTGGTTTTGAAAAACTGGTCAATGGTCAATCGCGGGGTCAAACGTATTTAGGGTATGTTTTTTCCCCAAAGCTTTTTTTTTAAGACTAGCCAAACGCGTTTAGGGTATGTTTTTTCCGCAAGCTTTTTCAACGAGGTCATATTTTGGCGACAACTTGTTTAGGGGCCAAAATGTGTAAAATAAACCCCGCGAAAAACTTGTTTAGGGGGATATTTTGCACACACAGAAAAACTCGTTTAGGGGGTGTTAAGAAATGTCTTGGTCACGCGTGTGTACATCAATATATTTGACTGCCCCCCGGGGGAAGTTGGACGATGATGGCATTGGACAAGATATGGTTGGGCCAAAGTGAATACACACACATATCACCATTGTGATTAGTAAGAGGTAGTACAAATGATTGAAATTAGAGAGAGAGCATAAGTCTTTAAAAAAAGGATAAAAATACATCCGAATACTGAAAAAAAAAACGCGAAAAATAACACACAGACAAAAAAAAACCGGACTAGATAACGAAGGAAATGAAGTAAAGTTGTAATTAAAAATGCCTTGATATAAAGATTGCCTGTTGTTCGGACCAGGGGCCATTCCATCAAGCTGTTCGTAAGTTAAGAGCGACTTTAAGAATGACTGGTGATCCTTTCTTACGCGCTGAACCATCGCCAATAAACATTTTGGTGCTTATCATTTACCACAAGAAAGAATCACCAGTCAGTCTTAAAGTCACTCTTTACTCACTTTACTCACTGAAACAACTACCAGAAACGAATCCTTACGATCATAACGAATAAATAATAATAATAATATAGAGCATTTATAAAGCGCCAAATCCACATTGATTATGTGCTCAAGGCGCTGACTTACACTTGGAATATTATTATTACCCCGGCTGTAGCTAAGCGGCCATATAGGCGCTAAAGCGTTCAAGGAATAAATCCTACTGGGTACCCATTCACCTCACCTGTGTCGAGTGCAGCACAATGTGGATAAATTTCTTGCCGAAGGAAATTACGCCACGGCTGGGATTCGAACCCACGACCCTCTGTTTCAAAGTCCGAAGACTAATCCACTGGGCCACAACGCTCCAACGAATGTGAATTATTGTAGGATGAAACAAACAATATATATATATATATTATATAAAGTATGATAAAGTATGGCTGTATGACCACATGTACAGTATTGTGATTGCTAATACATCTAGGGGCCTGCATCATAAAACTTGTTATACTAACAAATTTACAATAACTGTTAAAGGATATACTGAAATCTCTAAATCGGATCGGATGATATCAAATCTATTATATACAATGTGCATTTTTTTTTTACTATAACAAGTATTTATGAAAATGGGCTTAGGAGAGACGGACCCCTGAAACCAGTAAAAAATGAAGTTCGAACAGGACACGATCAGATCAACAGGAATGGTTCAAGGTTTTCAGTTTTAATGGAATCTTGTATGAATGTGTTTATATATCATGGTATCACTTTCGAAACCATTCTCGAGCCTTTCTAAAAAATATGCATTTCTTCCCCTTAAATCACTCAAGTAAATCACAATAAATCATATTAATGAAGATCTTGTACATGTATATAAAACAAAGATATATCTTTATTATCAACGAGATTGCAGATTTCAGATAACAAAGGAAATCAATTTACAGCTGTCCAATATACCAATGTCAAAAACATACAGGAAAATTGAATGTTTTGTCGTGTTGTTTTATCAACTGCGCCATCTACGGCAAGGGCCTGATGAAACTAGAATTCGTTGATGTTTATCCAATGATAAATGGCAAAACGTTCTTTAGCAGTGGAATAAGTTTATTACGATAGATATTAACGGTTACTGGGAAGTGAAAGATAAATGCCATGAATGAGGTCGGGTCGTGGCTTGAAATTCAAATGTTAACCATAAATCTACCACCAGTATTAGTTTGTAAAAAATGGTATTCTACAATATGTCTAAACGCCGCCTATTGAGATGCTTTAAACAGTCAAACACATGTAATATTTGTTTTGTCAACCTATGAATAGACCAGCCACTGATACAGGTGTCCCAACACGAGTTTAGAGTGAATTATGGGGCGTAGCAACTAGCAAAGAGCTTGCGATCATTATTTTGAAAGTGTATTTTCGGTCCCAAAATCATTTATTGGTCCCATGCTTTGCAATTATTGTAAATCTGTGTTTGATTGCCGATCCAGTTCTTGCAACAAGAAATGTAATCTGATTTGCTACATAAAAATGAGGTGAAATTGCAACAAGAAAACATTTGCCACTGATTCTGAATAGATTGTTGTTGTTGTTGTTGAATATAATGGCGCTCTTCAACCTCTCCAATATATACCCAGTCCATAGTGATGATTATATGATATATCAATATTGATTAGTCACCCATGCATCTATTATATTAAGTCCTAAAAAGTTATATATCTTCCCCGAATAGTAAATTAATACATATAAATATATAACAGACAAAGTAAATAACGCGCGTGCCAAAATGATCATAATTGTTCGTGGAAAAGATTCGTTCAACACCAAACGAACGGAGAGAGCAACAACGCACTGCAGTGTTGCTATAATAAAGAATAATTGAATTGCGCGCACAATTAGGTAGACATGTGTTCAATACCAGTCCATAACTACAGTAGAGGTCTAAATAAGACAAGAATTCACTCTGCAAATTCCAACACAAACGTTACTTTAATCGGCATCCATTTTACTACACGATTTTCTTGTGCACCCTATTTCGGGTCTCCTCGCACTAGTCTTCATTCAGACTGTATACACAACATCTCCCCTCTACTTGAAATAGGGTATCGTATCAATTTTCAAATGATCAAATAACACTAATGGCAAATAGAAGTATAAATATACCTTCTAGCATATACATGTGTTTTGAAAAAATAACCTTATACTGAAATCAGTTTGTAACATTATGTACATTGTATTTCAAAACATAACTCTGTATTGTTTGCATATGTATCCTGGTTGCATAATAAATATTTTGTATCTTGAAAACCGATGTGTACAGTGCAATTATTTCAAATATGAGTTTCTTCTCTTTACCTGGTAACTTTATTAAATATATTGTTTTTATATGCATATGCAAGTGTTTAACCTGTGTAAGTTGTATTAAGGAATTTCAAAACAACTGTTGCAAGTTTCTTTACCTGTATAAAACAGTACACCACATAATAATCACTTTCAACTTGCAATGAAAATAACACAAATTGTTGATTTTTCATTTGTTTTTTTTCACATGTATAACAATTTCCATGAAGTTCAATATCTTTCCTTCTTTTTTTTTTAAACCCTTGAAGCATAATTTGAACAAACATAAAATATACCTGTTCTTTAATCAATGAACCCTGAAAACAATTTACGCCCTTCTGTCATGAAAATAATTTCTTTTTCAGGCCTAATTACCAAGATTCAATGAGAAACATAATCATATGTCCAGACTGGTACTTTTTTGTCACGTTTAGGTCTTTCATTATGACTTCCAGTCTGTTCACTAGCTGTGTTTGATTTTCTCTGATCAACATGACCACTATCCCTGAACAATGTCAGTTTTGAGGCATTCCAAATACGTCCGTCTTCCAAGACAAATGTGTACAAACCCTTTTTGGCTACAATTTTCTGTGGTGCCTTAAACCATGAATTGTTCTTTTTCTTGACTCTTTTCACTCTAACCTTATCACCAATGCTAAACTTTGGAATGGAAGCACCCCTAGTTTTGTCAGCGTACTCGCGTGCTTTCTTTTGCTTTGCACCAACACGCCTTCGCATTTCAGTATCCTCCCCGGCACGCCTATTGCCATCATTAGCATCATGAATATGTAATGGCGTGACCATGGGTCGACCATGTAACAACTCTGCTGGAGTTGTACCAGTGGTCTGATGAGGGGTAGCGCGGTATGCCATAAGCAATTCAAGGACTGCTTCCTTCCATGGTTTACCTTGCATTGTTGCAATTTGAAGCGTTTGCTTCAACACCCTATTCCAACGTTCAACCTCACCATTTGAACGCGGGTAGTACAGTGATGCTTTGGAATGTGAAATACCTAGCTTCTTTAGGAAATCTTCAAATTCACTAGATACAAATTGAACACCATTGTCAGTAACAACTTCAGAAGGAATACCTTCCCTAGCGAACACTTGTGTAAGAAATGTAATGACTGAATGTGTAGTCACTTCAGAAACAAAAGCAACCTCTGGCCATTTGGAGTAATAATCTATGGCTACAATGGCATATTTGTATGAAGGTTGTGTAGTATTGAATGGACCTGTTATGTCAATACCTATTTTCTTCCAAGGTCCATCAGGAAGAGGAACACTCTGTAAGGGAGTATTACGAGTATTTGAAACCTTATCACTTGATTGACACAAACTACAATTATGAATAGCATCCTCTACCATCCTATCCATACATGACCACCAATAAATATCACGTAAGCGTTGCTTGGTACGCACTATTCCTTGGTGTGCGGAGTGCGCATTTGTAATCAAGATTGCTTGAAGTGATTTGGGAATGACAACTCTATTACCACGAAACACGCAATCATCAATGATTGTAAGCTCATCGCGAATCATGTAATATGCTTTCAGTGAACTATCTTTGCTCGATTCTTTTGACCAACCATGTAATATCTTCTCAATCACACGTTGTAGAATTGAATCAGAAGCCGTTGCACGTTGTAACTCGGCTTTTGATATTGTAACTTCCGCGAATATGCTCTGGATCACAACTTCATGATCATCATCTTCAAAGACTGAAGGCGTTGGTTGTGGTAATCGCGATAATGCATCAGCAGCATGATTCTGTAGACCTGGAATGTACTCGACGGTGTAGTTGAATCGTAGCAAACGCGTAGCCCATCGAGCGATCCTCATAGACTGACGTCCTGTCCCCTTCGTTGACAACAATGTAGTAAGAGATTGATGATCTGTGCGGAGAACAAAATGGCGGCCCCACACGTACTGGAACCACTTTTCACAAGCCCATACACATGCGAGAGCTTCTTTCTCGCCCACCGAATAGTTTTTCTCAGCTTTAGTGAGCGTACGGGAAGCGTAAGAGATAGGAACCTCCTTTCCATCCTTCATCTGCATAAGGACAGCTCCTAACCCGTATTCTGATGCGTCAGTTGAAATAACTACTGGTAGATCTGGATCGAAAAGATGCAACGTCGAACAATGTAGGATCTGATCTTTGACTGTAGCAAATGATTCGGCAGCAGCAGTAGACCACACGAACGAAACGTCCTTCTTGGTCAACTCTCGTAGTGGTGCAGTTACGCTGGAGAAATTCGGAATGAACTTTGCGTAATACGAAGCCAGTCCCAAGAATGATCGGAATGTTGCAGCATCCTCAGGAACCGGAGCATCTCGTATTGCAGCAACGTTATCTTCATTAGGTTGAACGCCTTTGGCAGAGATAACATGCCCTAGATAACTGATCTCCTTCAGGTTGAACTGGCACTTCTGTAAGTTCAGTGTAAGTCCTACACTCTGTAGCCGTTGTAGAACTGCCCGAAGATTTGTGTCATGGGTTGATAGAGTATCACCGTAGATGATGATGTCGTCAAGGTAGCACTGGACACCAGAAAGTCCAGCTAGAATAGACGACATAAGCTTCTGGAATGCTGAAGGAGCCGAAGAAAGTCCAAAGCAGACACGCTTGAACTGAAAGAGTCCTTCATGCGTAATGAAAGTTGTGAGATGACGCGAATCCTCATGAAGAAGAAGCTGATGGTATGCACTTTTGAGATCTAAAGTGCTGAATACAGTTGCTCCTCGCATCTCACTCAACAGTTCTTCTATGTGAGGCAGTGGATATTTATCCTCAACTATCGCTCTGTTCACATCTCGCAAATCGACACACAGGCGGATGTCCCCATTCTTCTTATTCACGACGACTAATGAGGAAATCCATTCACTTGATTCTACTGGTTCAATGATATCAGCTTTAACCAAACGCTGTAACTCTGTCGACACTTTGTCTCTAACTGCAAAAGGTAGGCGTCGCAGCTTGTGTTGTACTGGCGGCACGTCCTGTTTCGTCTTCACACGATGCACGTAACCCTTCGCAAGTCCAACATGGTCACTGAAGAGCTCGTTGAATTCACCACAAATCTCTGAGTTCACTGCATTAACCTCGTCTGGCATCTGTGGTAGCACATGTAACAACTTCATGAGATCACGTCCCATGAGACAGCTTCCTTTTGTAGCAATGAAGAATTCGCACATGACTGTAAGGTCACCATGAGAAATATTGGCCTTGAACATCCCAACCACTGGAATTTGTTCATCTGTGAGGTAAGTAGTGAGAATACAATTAGCTCGTGGTGGCAGAAGAGCTTTCCGAGTAAAATGTTTGTAAAAAATGTCAAGAGGAATGGTTGACACGCGAGACCCTGTATCAAATAACAAGTCAAGCTTCACTGATCCGTTCACCGTAACTGGAAACAAGATTGCATCCTTGGATGGGTGAATAGTCAAAACCTCAACGTTATGTAGTTGAGACTGTTCTGAAGAAATTTGATGAACAGCTTGCTGTCGGGACCTACACACTTTAGCAAAATGTCCCTTTTTCCCACATGAATTGCAAGTTGCTTCTCTAGCTTTACAAGAGACATCATTAGCTTTGTGCCTCTTATCACCGCAACGATAACAAGTTACAGTTTTCTGTTCAGGTGGACTGGCAGTTGACTGTTTCCACGCACCAGGCTGTTTCTGTCTACGCTTTGGCTTAAACTTCACTGCGTTCACACTATCTGCAGGTGTATTCAGTGCTCGAGTCTCTCGTGACGCAGATTCCATCTGACGTGCAATTGTCATAGCAGACTGAAGAGTAAGATACGGCTCGATCAGAAGCCTTTCCCGAATTCGCTCTGAGTTGGTCTTCTCCACCAGTTGATCCCGAATGAACTCATCTCGAAGATCACCAAACGCACAGGTAAGTGACAGAGACCGGAGTGCACAAACATATGTTTCCACAGGCTCGTCTGGCATCTGGCCTCTCTGTCGGAAACGGTAACGTTCAGCAACAACATTAACCGTTGGTAGAAAATGATTATCTAGTCTGTCTATGGCTTCTGCATATGAACAAGACTCACCAGCACCGGTTTCTGTAGATGACCCAGCAATAGCAGCAGAGGTCCCCGATGAGGTAGATGGTAATGTATGAAACACCCGCTGGCCCTCCGCTCCGAGACAGTGGAGTAGCAAGGCACGGCGACGGTCCTCGTTAAATTTGTTGGCAGCCGATGCAACGAGATACACGTCAAAGAGTCCTTTCCATTGTTTCCATGGCATAGCAGGAGTGCCTGGAGTAGGTAAAAAGTATGGCGGGGGTTGCAAATTCGCCATCCTCGTCGCCAATGTTCAATACCAGTCCATAACTACAGTAGAGGTCTAAATAAGACAAGAATTCACTCTGCAAATTCCAACACAAACGTTACTTTAATCGGCATCCATTTTACTACACGATTTTCTTGTGCACCCTATTTCGGGTCTCCTCGCACTAGTCTTCATTCAGACTGTATACACAACAACATGCCAACAAAACCAAGAACCAACACAACACATTCACAAAATAATAGCGAAATAGAGATAAAATAACAGATTATGACAATTCTAGATTCAAAGAACAGAAATACAAAAATATACAAACACTGGAATAATAATGTACCACATCTTAGAAATAAACCCATCACTTAATTGTTGTCTTAAATCAGTTCAATCCTCAGTAAACAGGATACAATTCTTTCATTAAATAAACCAGTCTGTAACACGGATTTAGCCAAGCTCAATTTGTGACCTACGAAATCTTCTCAGATAACTATAAAAAAAAGAAGATTGTAGAGTTATTTTTTTCGAATTCCTCATTTTCAACATTTTTTCTTAAAAGCTTTTGCTTTAAATATCTATCATGTTAAAACATATATGATATATTTAGATCAGATTTTGTATTTTTCCAAAATATTACGTAGTTATGATAACAGTTTTATGACCTTGCATATCACTTATGATATAAGAGAGATACATGAGGTTGATACATTGTTCATCTAAATTTCGCTGCTCCACATTAATGCGCATACACAATCCAGCGCCATGGTTTGACCGTACCTATCGTGTCCGGTGCTCCGGCCGCGCCGGCCAGTACGAGATAGGGGTACGGTTGGCTGGTAGCTGCATTTCTGCATGCATGCCCCGGGACGAAATTGTTTTTCCCAACGCAGTTGCGAAGCCCATATGAATATTCATGACTTGCGTCTTCGGAATAAGCCACTAACAAAGTGAACTGGACTTAATCGGGATAAATTAGCAAATTGGTTTATTCAATGACAGAACTCAATCCTATTTACCGAAGATTTTATACAAATTAACACTGACAATAATTTATTTAAAGTTTTATTTATTTAAAGTTTTATTTATTATTTATTTATGTGGTTAATTATTATTCCATTGTTTGTATATTTTTGTGTAAATTTGAATCTAGCATCGTCACAATCTTTTAGTTTACTTTTAATTTGCTATTAATCCCTGAGTGTATTGTGTCGGTTCGTGGTTTCGTTGGCATGCCTATCAAATTCGTGCACTTCAGTTGTATGCGTGTATCGAATGGACCCTCTACGTTCTTTGGTCAAAGCTTCACCATTTAGTGACAATGTAAGATACAAGCAGTGATACAAAGAGAGCCGTGATGCTGATACTCAACCCCGGTGCGCCGTCGCAGAGATTTCCGTTGCATGAGCATGATGAGCAAGTAATTCTGCTGCCAGATACGAATTCAGAACCACGAGGCAGGAGATAGGCGGCTAAGAGTTGCAGTTCTTGTAGTCGTTCATTGGTTAACCGCTCACATCTGTTAAAATTCTTCCCACATCGCCGGTCAACCACGTCTGACGACACAGCTCCAACTATGAAATATAATAACGGAATAGGTTTCTAATAGCATAAATGGATTTACATATTCGATGCGAAAAGATTGTCACGCTTTAAATAACAAGTGCTGAAATAAAATAAAAAAGGATCAGGTTTAACTTCGCTGAGCAAAATTTTTTGTCTTTTCAATATTCAACTGTAATTTTTTAATGTATTTATATATTATATTCAATAAATTATATCATATTTGGTCCTATTACTTTCTTTTTCCTTTCGCATTCCACTTCATGTCCTTGTTTGTCTTTCCTTTATGAATTAATACAGACCAAGCAGGTTTTTCACTGTTAGAAAATTTATCCTTAAAATGAAAGAAGTTCCTGCAGCAGAGTCTCGAGAACACCTATAATCTTACCAGATTGCGTAATCTCACATTATATCATGTAAATTTACAGGAAATTGGTATTTGGTGTATGGAACCTTACAAATTTCCTTTAATAAAAAACCCTTTTCCCCTTTTTAAACAGACCTGTTCTGTTAAATTGCAGAAAAATCCCTGTTTTATTATTTTTTTATGAATATGACTCTGTTATTGCTTTCTGCAAAATCTTTTTTTTTCCTGTAAAATCAGGATTTTTTTAACAGTGCGCTCATTTACTTCTGGCTACTGTGTTATTCCAAAAGTTTCAAAAACTTGGGGGGGGGGGGGGTCATTTGCTAATGAGTGTCATACTTTGTGGAATAGCCTTCCCAAAGACATTAACAAATGTATATCGAGACTTTTAAAAATCTTCTGACAACTTTATTTAACTTTTAGCTCTTTATGCACCTTGAGCACTCTACAGAGTGGATTTGGCGCTCTACACGTCACATTACTATAATTATTATCATTATTTTGTCTTTGAACTTGTTTGACAGGTAAAAACAAATCCTAGGCCTATTGAGATATCATTTCATTTGCATTATTCAATAGTGAAATATAATTCAAGTGACATAGGGGAAAGAGAAAAGGATAACACAAAATATAGAATAGACATGTAAAAAAGGGAGATTATGATAAAGAAGAAGATCATATTTTACTCTACGTCCATTGATTTTTCCTTACTTTCTTCTTGGTGGAGGGGACCCTTTTTTTTGGGGGGGGGGGGGGGAGGGGACAACACAATATCCCCCAACGGTGTGTATGCCAGTAAGAGAGAGAGGGGGGCATGGGGTTGAGAGGAAGAGACAGAGAGAGAGGGGGAGGGAGGGAGAAGAGAGAGAGAGGGGCAGACAGAGAGGGATAGAGAACTTACGTAAGGGGGGGGGGCTCTATTTCCTCTCGTATCTGGAATGAGTGTATGTGAGAAATACGAAGAGAGCAACAGGGGGGGGGGGGCAGGGTAGATGATCATAACCCTTACACTTGTCATTGTTGAAATTGAATGTATAAACCTCTTTCACACATCCCTCGCCTCTTGAACAAGTCACTGTTCGGAGGTTGTCATCGTCACATCCTGTGTCCTAGCCTGATGGATCGACCTTCGGGTTATCATACGAAACGGACTGACATTCATAGCATGACTCTGAGAAAGCTGACATAAAAAAAAACACATAATGAATAAGATGGAACACATATGGAAACACATACTATTTCTTCTCAACTCAACCCTGGGGGAAGCAGCGATGTGTCCGAGTCCAGTCAGTCTGAGTCCGAGACCAAGTCCGAGTCACGCCTTCCGAGTCCGCGTCCAAGACCGAGTCCGGCACAACGTATTACATAGTCAATCAGAAACAAGTTTCGCATTCAAAATATCATACTTTAAAAATATATATATTATACAAACTACAAAACAATTATGAAACAAAAGTATGTTGTTGATTTTGAAGTTTAATAGGAACGTCCTTGGTTGTTTTCCCTAAAATTGGTTTTCACATATTTCACATGGGTTCAACTGATAATGATTCACAGGAGAACTTAAAGAAATACTAGGTGTTTCAATGACGGAATAACAAAGTGCACAGGAAAGATTATTTGACTGAGTTTTTCAACTTAAAATTTAGACATACCACTCCTACACACTGTTGTAAATCCGGTCCGAGCAGTGTGTGTGTGTGGGGGGGGGGTGAAAATAATTGAGATGGAAATTAAGTATATAACCGTCTACATAATCCTTTTATCTTTCAGTTAAAGGACTCTTAGGATTTGCTTTTGTCTCGCCTGCATAGCAAAGCGAGACTATAGGCGCCGCTTTTCCGACGACCACGGCGTCCGCGGCGGCGTCGTCGTCAACATTGAAAACTTAACCAAGGTTAAGTTTTTGAAATGTCATAACTTTAAAAAGTATATGGACCTAGTTCATGAAACTTGGACATAAGGCTAATCAAATATTACTGACGCCCGAGTTTTAGGTCACATGACTAAGGTCAAAGGTCATTTAGGGTCAATTAATTTAGAACATGTTGGGGGATCAATATAGAAATCTTAACCAAGGTTAATGTTTTGAAATGTCATCATAACTTTTTAAGTATATGGGCCTAGAGCACTGATGCTATATCGAATCACGTAATGCAGGCGAGAGTGCCAGTGGCGTTCCACTTTTTTTCAATGGCTATAATAATGAATTTATTGTGTTATAAACTACTGAACTACAGTTAACATCCAAATGAGAGCGAGTAAGCAGTTTTTCAGTAGTTGAAAACATGATGACCAGAATTGTCTTTCATGAGGTGTTGATATTGGATAATGTGGCGAATGAGGAATGAGCCTATACTAGCGACCGAGCAAATTTTCAATAGGTGGAAGAATATTGCCCCCAAACCTCTTTTAAGTGGCGTGAATTATCTCATCACAGGCTATATGTACAGGGATACTACCATCTTTCACTTGAAGGAATATCACAATGATGGTTATATTGCAATTGATCTGTTGTGATGCAAACTACTGGATTGCAGTTAGTATCCAAATGCGAGCGAGCGAGCAAATTTTCCATAGTTGGAAGAAACAGAATGATTATCAAATCGTCTTTCAAGGGAGTGTAATTATGGGGGAAATTGCGGCTGTGAGCGTAGTCTAGTTCTAGACGATTTTAAACGAATCTATTTGCACCACGATATAATACGTTCTATTCCGTGCGTACGCCCAGCCGAGTGTGCGCGCAAAACCGAGAACCTGTACTCCGAGGAAAAACGGAGTACAGGTTCTCGGTTTTGCGCGCACACTCGGCTGGGCGTACGCACGGAATAGAACGTATTATATCGTGGTGCAAATAGATTCGTTTAAAATCGTCTAGAACTAGACTACTGTGAGCGTAGTTAGCGAGCCTTAAAAGTTGCTTCAGTCGTTTAAAATAATATTCATCGAATACAGAGGGTGATAAGGGTATATTAGCAATAACGCAACCTTTAGAAGGAAATGAACAAGAAATATACATAAACAAACAAATAGGGATTTTAATAATCGAGTTTTGTTCAATGAAAACTCATTTGCTCAGTGGTTAAAGATGAGATGAGAATGAAAAAAGAATAGGATCATGATTATCAGGAATAAGGGTACCATATGAACTTATCAGAGGCCATCACACGCCACAATATTAACTTCAAAACTCGTGGAAGTATCACAACGATGAATACGAAATTGAAAGATTTCGTAATATATTTAAGATTACGTTGGGAAATGAAGATGCAACATTCAAAATTTGAAGAAGAATACATTTATGTGATATTTATTACATTGTTGTGTTAATAACTGTGATTTAAAGTCCCCTATAAATGGATAAAATGGAAAAGGTGAATGTTAAGGTTAATAGGGGTTACGTTTACTTCGTGATCCGACTTGAAATTTGTGTGATGAGCGTTGTTTGAAAATATTGTGTACGTGCGAACTTTTTTGGGGGAAATATCGGAGTATGGAAACTGCGTGCATTAGCGCCAAAATAACACCGTCTCGTGCCGGACTCGTCACCGAGCCATCGAGTCAGGGGCCCCGATTCCGACTCCGAGTCATGAACCTTCGAGTCCGAGACCGAGTTCGGCAAACCTAGACTCGAGTCCGAGACCGGTCTCGAGTATTTACTGGGGGTGCAAGACGTTTACTTGCCCTCCTACCCACCCATCTATGGGTGTTGTGAGTGGTTGGTTATATGTAATGGTCGGAGGGAAATGACATATGCCTCCAATGTTACAATTACAAAGGATACGACGATAGATATAGAAGCCAGAAATGACATAAGATTATTATTTTGATAAAATTTTTTTTTTTGATTTTTGCTAGTAAGCTAATACATACGGTATGAAGCCAGAATTAATAGGTTGGTCCTGAAAAGGAACAAACTCGACGTTTCGACAAGTGAGGTGTTGCCATCTTCAGGATAATGAACAGAGTTTGTAAAAGCAGGCCTTCTGTCAAGATGCCGTATGCACGGTGCCTTGCAGGGTACATGTCTCTGATTGGCTGGATATGTCACATGACATCTAGATATGCGAACATGAGTGACAGCGCACATACTGGGTAGTGGGAACGCGAAACAGCGAAAACAGGAAATGCCGCCAAGTATCATTCCCGCCAAAATTGCACGAATGACATAAGCCACTAAATGTGCCCGTATCAAGGGGGGGGGGGCACTCACATATATTGGTGGTACGGGGACGTGCCGCTTTGATGATCCCCCTTTTCAGACCTAATTTTTAGTTCTCTAGATACTCCCAATGACAAAAGTTCTGTTCAGAAGCCGAACAGCCCCGCTCGCAAGACCCCCGTTGCGAGACATCTCAGTCCCCAAGCCCTCACTGACAAAATTGTGATGCGCGAGCACCGCAAGCACCTACGACTTCGTAACTCCCTACATAAATTATAACTAGTCGCCGCTCCATGCATGGCTAGCGCATGCACAACGCTATACCTACAGTGCCCCGATCCCGTTCCGTAGACCCTGTTTTTCACACACATTTAGTTCCCGAGACCCCGTACGTTACCCTTGAAGTCAGTTCCTTAGACCCTAATTTCAGGGTTTCGTGAGGCACACCCCCATCAAAAAATAATTTGAGTGCCCCCCCCCCCGTCCCGTATTACTGTAAAGCTCACACGTGTGAAACGTCACAGCAGAGTCCATACAATTATAGCGTAGGATATTGTGTGGGGGCTGATCGGTCTTAATTAGCCTCTTTGTCTAGAACGGTAAACCAGATATTGGTAAGTTGGAACCTGCTGCTGTCTTGAGGGACGGTATTATGTTTCTCAATATCCAACGCTTCTCAGACTCTCCACTGATGCCAGTTGGGGATACGAGTGACCAGTCTACTCTCATCCCAGAGGATCCGGTGAACATGCGTGATCGATGATTGCAGACTTGTCCCTCCCGTCTCTCCTACCATGAGCCTTTTGTTCCTTCATCCGAGTGTCTCACGTTGAAACAATACCGCATTCAATTTGGTAAACTCCAGTGATGTCCTTAATTGAGTTGCGCTTGTCGTTGTGGGTAGTGAGGCCAGATTGAAGTTTGATTATGAGGAGCTATGACGAACCCCAATGTCGACTTCTCTCAAAGTCTTCTGAATCTATTGAGATGCTGCTCCCAGATAAAGAAGAACGACTCTCGCCTTGGGCTGAGCTACAAGAGGGTCCCGTGAAGGGAGAAGCTCAGTACAGATCTTATGTGAGGGGTAGTTGTTACATTTCTAAACATATTTGATATGTCCAAGCTCCCCTCTCAAGTGAATAGTCACTAACCTCATGGGCTCGTTTGACCAACGTCTTGTTGATTAAATCTTAGCACTGATGGGTGTTGAAATGAATGGACAGTTCAAGTACCAATCAGCGGGATAGGGATCCCTGTGCCGTCCTCGTAATCTTAGTACAAGAAAGGGAATAGCCCCTCCATTTCCATGTTGTAAAGTAAAAGGGAAGTGTGTACATGATAGTGTGACATCGCAGATCTATTGGTCGAATTGTAATGACAGGAGATCTAGATTAGCGTTAGTGATCTCACTATTCAAACGTTAATGACTTTCTTATCATTCATACACACTTCCATGAGCTTCATCAATCTGGTTCTTTGATTGTTGTATTATATATAAACTCAAATGATGTAAAGTGCTTCATTCTGTTTAAAAGAGGGAAGCGGCTAGCCACACTGTGCTGTACGCCGGCTTACGCTAACTTACATTAAAAGACAAAAGTCCACCCCAACCATGCCAACAGAAAGATGATTTGAATAAAAAAAAATCCAACAAGCATGACATTGAAAATTTCATCAAAATCGGATGTAAAATAAGAAAGTTATGGCATTTTGAAGTTTTGCTTCGTTTCACTAATCCTGGTCTGCATGCAAATGAGGGGACCGATGACATCACCCACTCACTTTTTCTTTTGTATTTTATTACATGAAATATGAAATGTTCTAATTTCATCTGCATATTGTCATATGTGAAACAAACTTTTATTCATCCCTGTACATGCGGTATTGCCATTGCTTTAACAATTTATCGCTCAGAAAAGTTGGCCCTCAATGTAAAATCTGTCAAAATTGAAATATTGTATAATTCAAACAATAAAAAACAAAATAAATAGTGAGTGAGGGACATCATTGACTCTCTCATGTGCATGTCACTGAGTTGTGCATATAAAGAAAAAATAAGTGAAACTTAAAAATGTCATAAATCTCTTCTTTTACATTCGACTTTGATGAAATCTTTAGCATTATGCTTGTTTGGTTTTCTGTTGATTCAAATCAACATATTTCTTGGGTAGACTTGACCTTTAATAACGCCAGGCGAAATTTAATTAGGATAATGAAAATGAGGTATAGCACCGAACGAAAGCGGATAAGCAATGATCCATCATTACTTGTTATTAAATAGCTGTAGTATATACAATCGGATTATATGTACGATGTAATATACAATATTGATACGGCCATTACATGCGACCGATTCGTGGTACTCTGTTCATCCTTTATCACCAAGATGTTGCTCCCATGTACCGTACTGGCTTTAGGCATACTAGCCACGAATTTCGAAGGTAAGTTAAGCCCGTTTTAAAACACAGTGCCCTGGCAGAGGGAGGGTAGAAAAAAAAGGGGGGTGGAATTCCTCGATGAGGCAATCAAACCACGGGTGGGTCGTGTCCTCCTTTCCACCCCTCCCCCCTTTACCCTTTATCCTCAATTTCTGTACTTTAACCCTTCTTTCCAATTTACCCATCCTCCAAATCTATCATTTTCTGCCCCTTTTTGTTTTTCCAATATGCCTTTCCTCCCCTTTCTAATTTTCTGTCCTCTTTAATTTTATATTTTAAATGTTTCCCTCCTCCTTTCTCATTCCTGCCCCTCTTAGCTTATATTATTTTTCCAATGTGCCCCTCCCACCCCCTTACTCATCTTCTGCCCCTCTTTAATTCCATCTTTTTCATTGTGTCCCTCCCCCTCCCCAGGAGGCGCGATAGCTCAGTCGGTAGAGCGGGGGATTCGTATTCCGGTGACCCGGGTTCGATTCCCACTTGGTGCGCTAGTGCCCTTTGGTAAGGCATTAATCCTCATTACCAGGTCCTTCGGAGAGGACCTTAAGCCGTCGGTCCTCTGGTTGCTTGCTTACAAGCATTCATGCTTTCTTAGCAATCAGGTAAAAAAAATCCCCACCAATCAATCTATATCCGTTCCTGCCCTTCTTTACTTTTAAGTTCCTCATATGCTTCCCTATCAATAATAATAATAAAAAAAATATGTGTGAAGGGTTTGCACAGCAGACTGCCATGATATATGGACAACTAACCTTGATCCTAAGGACTTTTTCCATGAATGAAATTGTTTGCTGTATCTAAACTTATTTAACCTGAAATGAAAGCGAAAACGGTCCTGTACGATTTTTTTAAATAGCTATGAATACGTTGATCGTCAGCCAATGTCAAGAGGGAATACCTCCTCAAAATGCAAGTCTGGATTGTTCACCGAACTATAGGATTGTTGTCAAGCAAGCCATTTATTCGCTGGTGACATCTTGTGAAACCTTCAACATTTCTTCAGACTCAGACTGTCACTCGAATATGGTGAGAAATGAATTTGCTTTAAAGCTCAACTGCCTTGTCCCTAGCTCTTCTCCTATTTCCTTCAAACTTTGACCATCATGATGCGTGTCTTAAGTTATCGTATTTCACTCATATCCAGTGAGGCGGCACCGGGTTTTCTTAAATGGAGGGGGGGGGGGGTAAGTGGGAAGCAAAATAATTGGGCAGGGATGACAATAATTTTTTTACTATACATGGAAACATTTTTTTAAATATAATTTTCGAGGGAGGGAGGTAACTGAGGGACAACGCATTTGACTACGGGGGATTCCCCCTACATATCACATCATGAATTACAATTTTAATTATTTTCCAATAAAAATTTACTCTTTATTAGTACTAATATAATTATTACTGTTAATTGAAAGAGGTATTATGAATTATTATTGTTAATGTAAACTTTAGATAATTATTGTAAATTTGAATTGGTATTAATCATTACTCAAATCTTGCCAGGTTCAAAGTCGAAATTAAACATTGTGCGTGTATTCTTGCAATGCAAATCCATTTTAATTTTAACACACCAATTTACACCCCAGTACTTTCATACCATATAAAAAAAAGTGGCAAAAAGAAGCTGCTGAAAACTGCTTATCTAATAAAAGAGAGCCAATGGAGTAAATTAGAAAGTCAAAAAGGGGCCTAAGCTTTCGATCCTAGCAGAATCTTCGTCGGAGGCAAAATGACAAACATATAAAGTGGAACAACCATATTATAGACCACAAACAAGCTACAGCAACACTAGAAACAAGGAGACAAAAGGGGCATTAGTGAGTAGAGAAGACCAATCAGGTTAGTGAAGGGGATGAAAGAAAAGGAGTAGGCAGACACAAAGGGAAGTTAGTGTAAGTAAGGCCAGTAAAAAAAAAAGTCTAAGTTGCAAAACAGGTACTGTTCCTCTCAGTCGCAAAATATATATTTTCTTTACACAAATAAATTATAAACCAATATGTTCTGTATTATCAATACACACTTAAAATGTTGGGCAACATACTGTCCACTGTGCTGCGTAATGTGTGTTGGTAAAAAAAATATATAATGTATATTCTTGGCAGTTATTATCCAATTGAGCAAACCTATTACCCGATTATTAGTTTTTATTACCCAATTTGGACAGATTTTAAACACTATTTGTGTGGAAAGAATGTTTATCCAGTGATGGTTGAAAAATTTGCCTTTTTGCCCAACTTTTTGAACAGTGTACACTCTAAAAAATATTGGGGAAAAATGCTCTGTGAGGTTAATTATGTGTCCAACCAACATTGGGCATTTTTGGGGGCATTTTTATTTATCCAGACATGTGATGTAAATTTTGCCCATTCTAGATTAATTGCTGCTTATTTTTTAAGGACAATATGCTTCCTGCATTGGGTAAAATACTGCCCCGAATTGGTTGGGCACATAATTACCCTTGTGCTGTTTAACACTTTACCCAATATTTTTTTTTACAGTGTATACGCCTACGTGAAGTTATTGCAAAATTATTTTAAGAGCAGTTACACAGTAAAAAACGCTATATACCTAAGGTAGTTGTTCATCAGTTTAAACCACTGTGCCTAATTTATTGAGAATTTAATATTGAAAATTAAACTTTGTTGTTTAAGACTTAAAAAAATATTTGTTTAAATCGTTTAAACAACTACTGTAAAGTGCATTCTTGTAGCAATTAGCGTTGTATAGAAATATTAAACTGCGTTTTTACTGTGTATTAACTCTGAGTCCGATGACACGACATTTGATCCTGCGACATTGGCTCCGGTCTTAATATCTCAGAGGGCATAGGGTTAGAATTAGGATTGTAATAGAGTTTTTGATTTAGAATAATATAAAATAATGATTACAAGGTTTACTTAATAGTTAGGTAGTTAGATTTTATGTTTGGCCTAACGTGCATATTTTTCATCGGAGCAATTGTCGCCGGAGCAAATGTCATGAAACCCACAGTCCAAGAGAGTCCACACATAGTAGACGGTAGGCTTCCCATTTCAATACTTTGCCGTTGGTCCGATTTAATTTTCACTGTATATTTGCATTTCAGACAGAGGTTTTCGCTGCAATTTGCAATCCCCTAAACACATGCATCATCTTGTGTATAGAAGCAGGCGAATCGCTGAATGAAATACACCACAAAACATAGCAGCAACTCTTCGTAACGTCGTCAGGCCTACATGAATTACACTTTGCCACCCTTGTCTATGCAATTCGGCAATTTGAAAAAAAAAACTGCTACATTTTTTTTTTGAAGAAAAATAAATGTTTACTTGCATTTAATGTTCTTTGAAAATATTGTATTGTTATAAATTTGTGATTCCAACCATTTCCTGAAATGGGGTGATTTACCATGGTCCAGTAGGGGTTGTGGTGGGAAACCCTTTCTGGTGTCCGATATTAAAGCTTATATACTTTTTTACGGAAAATGATGAAATTATAACGTAACCGGCAATAATTTTGAGGGAATTAGGTTAACATATTTTGCAACTGAAAGAACACAATTTTCTTCCCAACAGGGCAACACAAAAGGTTCAGCATCCCCCGGTACAACCACACAAGGTACAACCACAAAAGGTTCAACTACACAAGGTACAACCACACAATTTCCAACAAGCGAAGGTACGGCCACACAAGATCTAACCACCGAAGGTCCAACAACCAAAAGTCTAACCACACAAGTTACACCCACCCAAGGTACAACCACACCAACTGCCACCAAATTTACAACCGCACATGGTACAACCATGCAAGGGCCAACAACTTTAGGTACAGCCACACAAGGTCCAAACAACAAAGTTACAACCACACAGGGAACAACCAAACAATTTCTAACAACCGAAGGTACGGCCACACAAGGTCCAACCACCAAAGGTCCAACAGCCGAAGGTTCAACCACAAAATTTCCAACAACCCAAGGTACTACCACACCAACTGCCACTAAAGTTACAACCGCACATGGTACAACCATGCAACGGCCAACAACTTCAGGTACAGCCACACAAGGTCCAACCACCCAAGTTACAACCACACAACGTACAACCACACAAGGTCCAACAACCACAAAATATCCAAAAGCCCAAGGTTCATTCACTCAAGGGCCGGCAACACAAGGTCATACCACAAAAGTTACCACCACCCATGTAACAATCACCAAAGGTGCAGCCACCGACGGTCTAACCATACACGGTAAAAAAAAACCCCTCAATGTCCAACAACCAAAATAACGACCACACAAGGTCGAACAACCCAAGTTCCAACCACTTAAGGCTCAATCACATAAGGTACAACCACACAATTTCCAACAATCGAAGGTACACCCACACAAGATCAAACAACACAAGGTACACCAACCAAAGTTCCAATCACCCAAGGTACAACCACACTAGCCCAACCACCCAAGGTCTAACAACCAAGGGTACGACCACACATGGTACAAACACACACTGTACAACTTTACACAAGGTCCAACAACCCAAAGTGCAACAACCCAAGGTCCAACCACCCAAGGTGCATCCACACAAGGTATAACTACACAACGTCATACAGCACAAGAACCAACCAACAAATTTTCAACAACCACAGAAACAACTACACAAGGGTCAACCATGCAAGTTTTAACACCAAAAGCTCCCACCAACCAAGGTACAGCTCCCAATCAGGGTGCCTGGCAGGGGCCGCGGAATGGGTTTGAAATTGTACATGGGGGGGGGGGGTGATATGGCTCTGGGCCAAAGGCGAGGTGTATGGACATGCAAAACCAAATCAGATGATCATTATTACCATTTACTTTTTGAACACCGTTAAAAAACAAAAGAACCATCGGTTCCACTCCCTCTGCCTTAAGCCACTTTCACAATTGGTGGTGCGAAAGCTTACAACCGTTGCGATTCTGTGCAACATAATTATATTGTGACCAAATGATCGCAAACGAACTTACGAGCAATTGTGAAAGCCCCTTTAGTCTGTCATTAAAGGAGAAATATATTGAAAATCGTAAAAATGGAGAATCATATATCAAATCAAAGGAGAAAATAAGGAGAACACGATGGTGTACATCATTTATCATGGAGACCGATGGAACTCAGTTAATTGATTGTTTAAAGTTCTCTCTCTGAATGCTTCAAACACTCAGAATTACGTCCGCGAAATTGGGGATTTTTTATGACGTCACTTTCTGTACGAGATGCGTGATTGGCTCTCCCACGTGAAGCTCCACTTGCATGCAAAACCTGTTGCGAGGGTACGTTTTCTCCACTCTGTCACTGAATACTTCGATCACGAAATGACAGAAAACCCAGAATTTTATCTAGATTTGGATTTTCAAATTGATGATTTTGAAGATGAAGAGAAAGATGATGAAGTGAACAACAAAGTGACGTAGTTGGGGGTAAATTGGGGGAATCGATGATGAGGGGTCGGACAATTCAACTTGCAACACGATCACATGCCGATTCGCTACCAACTCATGCAGCTGCTAAGTGCCTAGCTACACCGCGCGTGCCAAATTGAATTCACGAAAATGACTTACCACACTGTCCAGACAGAGTCTCTTACTTCTGTGACTATGAAGAAGGAAAATAATGATAAAACTGTACTTACAAATAAGTGAATGTAATCCGAACCTGAAGGCAAATCAACTCAACGAATAGCAGCAGACGATATGCACCGATGATAAACTTCATGTGGCTGGGATAGATTGTCACTCGTTCAGTTAGATGTAATTTTTATCTCATTAATTTGACAAAATTACGAAACTCGGGGAATTATTTATCTATATAAAAAAATAGTAACATCTCGTATAATTTTTAAATTACGATAAAACGTTTTTTGAAGGAAAACGTTGAGATAAATTAAAATTAGATGTAAAAGATCCCCAACATGCGCAGCTTGATTGAGAGCTGTGCAACACGTGCATAGATCTACTCTCTCAGCCAAGGCGAGCAAGCAATACGGCATGTTTGTGATTTTGATTACGATCACATATACGAGCTTTTAAAAGGTTTTATCGTAATTTAAAAAATAATACGAGATGTTACTATATTTTTATATAGATAAATAATTCCCCGAGTTTCGTAATTTTTTCAAATTAATGAGATAAAAATTACATCTAACAGAACGAGTGACAATCTATCCCAGCCACATGAAGTTTATCGTCGGTGCATACCGTCTGCTGCTATTCGTTGAGTTGCCTTCAGGTTCGGATTACTTTCACTTGTTTGTAAGTACAGTTTTATCATTATTTTCCTTCTATATAGTCACAGAGGTAAGAGACTCTGTCTGGACAGTGTGGTAATTCATTTTCATGAATTCAATTTGGCCCGCGCGGTGTAGCTAGCACTTAGCAGCTGCATGAGTTAGGTAGCGAATCGGCAAGTGATCGTGTTGCAAGTTGAATTGTCCGACTCATCATCATCGGCGTAATTACCCCAATTTACCTCCAACTACGTCACTTTGTTGTTCATTTCATCATCATTCTCTTCATCTTCAAAATCATCAATTTGAAAATCCAAATCTAGATAAAATTCTGGGTTTTCTTTCATTTCGTGATCGAAGTATTCAGTGACAGTGTGGAGAAAACGTACCCTCGCAACAGGTTTTGCATGCAAGTGGAGCTTCACGTGGGAGAGCCAATCACGCATATCGTACAGAAAGTGACGTCATCAAATTCAAGTCAATTCAGAGACCGATGCGAGGCATATTTCGGAGAGGCATTTTGAGCGTTTTTTAATCGGCGATTTTCACCTTATGTATTATTTTCGTTATTTTTGAATGACCCACTGATAATCCCCACATCATTACCTTTCCATTGACATATAATAAGACCACATTCATAATCAATATAGTTCTCCTTTAAGTTCCAACATTTTCACTTGGTCTTCAGCAGAAATAATTCGAGAGCAGTATTTACTTATTAAGGAGAGTTTCTAGGATTTCTTTTTCAAATTTATATTTTTTTTAAAGTGAAAAAGGGGATTCTCATTTCATTTCTTTTTTTCTCTTAATGATTTGAATCAGGCTAATTTTAGATGAGCGGAAGCGGTCAGTTTAACTCTATCATTTATCAAATCAAATAGACAGTCAGATTAATCAATTATTCACAAGTCATTGGCTTACTCAGTCATGGTTGTTGGCGATATAATGGTGTGATAATCGTTAGTATACAGGGCTATATCAACTCTTTATACTTAAATATTTATAAATCAATCAAGATAATTATATATCTCTCAATATTCATTGTCACTGACATAGCTACAAATGGGGCTAATTAGAATATAGGAGTTGTTGCTCGCAAAGGTGTAACTAATTACGAGCATGCAAGGTGCGTCTATGCACCTTTTTTGAGATCCTTGCTTTTGGTAATAACTATAAAAGGGTGAGGGGGGATCTGTCCCCTTTTCTTGTACCGTCCGTCTACGAGACTACCCACCCCCCACAAAAAAATTAAATAAAAAATAAGAAGTAAAAGAAACGTTGGTGTAAACTTATAAAAAAATTCCTCCACGAAAAAAAAAAACCTGTCAGGAAAAGAGCAACAATAAGAAAGAACTGTTTGTAGACGAAAACAAACTATCCGACATTTTGGTTTATCAAGCAAATAAGACAATAACAAAACGATCAATAAAAATCCAAAACTGGGTGGTCCTTTCAAGACCAAAGCATGTCCACGTAAGAACACATGGTATACCGTGTCACCCAATACACTCTTCTTATAATAAATCATTCGAAATTCTAATTTCTTGAAATAAATAAATAATATGGGGCAAGGTGGGGAGGGAGGGGGTTATAAATTTCAAACCCATAGTTTCGTTGCATTCATTCTCCGCCTGTCACCATTCTCATTTGTTTCGTTCTCATTCATCCAGCATCTCAGTCTCGGAACCAACACACCAAATCAAGCTTGTTCACGGCAGCCAAGGATGACAGTGAACGCAATGTGATTGGCTATTGTCTAACCGGTCACGTGATGAAGGTTGTTCAAATGGTTAGCCAGTTACGGTGCGCTATGATGTGCAACGACAATACAAGTTGTGTGTCATTCAACTACGTGAAGAGAGACGGTGTGTGCGAGTTGAATGACGAAAACAAAGAGGGCGCCGAGTCTGAATACCTCACTCGTTATGACGGATGCACTTATATTGGACGAGTCTAAGTTTTAAAGGAGGGTGGGGTGAACCGATAAACACTTTTGTCTCTAATTGACTGTGTGTTAAACTGGTGTTGAAATATTCTCTTTTTCAGATAATACAGACAATAATTTGGATCACATTGTTACACCATTATTATCATTATTATCACTTTGATAGGAAAAATAGTTTTATTTTACTATTTTACGTGATTATTTTGGAATGAATGGATTGTAGGTAAGTTAGTATGATATCAGTCAAGCGGGTCTATACTACACTGCTCAGTATGTTTCAGTATCGGATATGAACCTGAGGAGGTTAGATACTGGAAAACACCGTAGTTAATTTAACACCAGCCTAGTATCTATATCAGTCCACACTAGAATCAAACCAATTTTTATATTGGTTTAACACTAATTGGTGTTAGCCTAATGCTAAACCGGTGTTATTTCAACACCTCTCTGGTGTAGATACTAGGCCCTTGTTAAATTAACACTAGCGTTTTTGCAGTGTAACGAGTTAAATGAGCCTCTGAATGGGGCAGCTTGGGAAATGGAATTTAATATGAAATGAGGAACATTGGAACTAACGCCTGAAATGAGGGACTTGGGAATGGGGGAGAACGTGGTGGCCAACGAAAAAGGGTGAAAATGATTATGCTCGGGGAACTGCAGATTTTTTAAATAGGTGGTAAAATTATGATCATAAATAATAAGTATGAAAAAGATGACAAAAATGAAAATGACTCAAAAGCGATTATCTCTTCAAACATAACTCTGCGTGGGTGTCGTGGTCTAGTGGTTGCGACTCTCGTCTTTCAATCAGAGGGACGTGGGTTCAAAACCCAGCCATGGCGTGTTTTTCCTTCAGCAAGAAGGAAAACCCACATCGTGCTGCACTCGACCCAGGTGAGGTGAATGGGTATCGGGTAGGATTGTCGCCTTAACGCCGAAATGGCGGCTCAGCTACGGCCGGGGTAATGCTACCACATATCAAAATGCAGTTGAGTATGCTCATAGAAACATATTCATTAGGGGGGCTGATGATGTCCCAGCCCACTTTTTTTTTTAAATGTTATTACATAAAATCCCGATTATTTCATATTTTCATACAAGCGTGTGTATGATATGTCTCCTTTACAGCTACATCAATGAACATAAATGCAATAAATCAGTTGTCGATCCAATTTTTTAGTTCTTGGATGATAACATTCGAAGAAATATGATTTCTTATAATAAAGTACAGAAGAACAAACCTGTGCGGATATGACAAGATCAAATTGTTTATTGAGCATGTTGAGTCTGCAGAATCTTTCATATGCCATAACTGATTTTGTTGAAATTTTCAATGTTGCGTTTTTCCTGATTCGTCTCTATCTGTTCAAATTATGTTCATGATGTGTTTAGCTTGGAATACCCCCTTTAAGTCTTTTTTACAGATCCACTTATTCTAGAATAGTTTGATATATAAAAGTAACAAAACGAAATGTTTATTTAATTATCAGCATTGTTTTGGAACGGCAATGAGCGTAGAATAAATTTTAATTCATGTATATAGTTGTATAGCGAAATTCAGTAATCGTTTGTAATTGATTATGTAGGGATTTTCTTTAAAAATGTAATTATAAGCCTTCTTGCTGAGAAATAACGAAGTTTACAACTGTCTAATTATGTTAGCTTTGTATTTTTTATTATTGTTCAATGTTCGGGTATAACAAGTAGTGACAATTACCAGTGTCTTAGCTGAAGAGATTTATTTCATGACTTTAATTTTTTTTAAGGGATAACATTTTACGGCCTGACAAGCTCCTTACGAAATCGTTGAGCTCGGTCGATAAAGTCATGCTTCGTTCTCAATTACGTATCAGGCTACAATGCCTTATATAGGAGCTTACTGCACGAAACTCTGTTCATTGAAGAATTTATCAATACTTTGCTTTCATACCTGTCGTTACTTTCTGTACGGAGCTACAGAATGCATGGTCGGAAAATCAGAAGTACGAAAATGTTGAAAGCACTGACTAGAAGAAGTGAGATTACGGAAAATACTGACTTTACCGAGATACGGAAAATACTGACTCTACCGAGGTACTGATAATATTGAGAGACGAGTGAAGATACGGAAAATACTGACTTAACCGAGATACTGAGATGAGTGAGGATACTGAAAGTACTGAAATTACTGAGATACCGAAAATACTGAAATCACGGAGATATTGACTACTGGCATGAATGAGATATGGGAGATACTGGAAAGATACTGAAATTACCGAGATACCAAAAATACTGAAATTATGAGATACTGAATACTGGGTATTCGGTCTTCAACATGGTTGTGCGGTTCCATGAGATATTAGTTAAGGAGAAGGAGCAAAGAGTCGGAAGGACGGAATTTACACCAACTGGTTGTATATTGCAGCCGAAACGAACCAGCTAGTCAGGAAAGAAGTCGGTTCGGCTACAATATTTTACTAAGACCGGTACCCTTCTTACAGATCAAGTCCACCCCAGAAAAATATTGATTTGAATAAATAGAGAAAGATCGAACAAGCAAAACGCTGAACATTTCATCTAATTCGTATGTAAAATAAAAGTTATGACATTTTAAAGTTTGCTTATTTGTCACAAAACAGTGATATGCACAACTCAAATGAGACAGTCGATGATGTCCCTCATGCACTCACTATTTTTTTGTTTTTTATTGTTTGAATTATACAATATTTTTTTAAAAATAGATTTGACAATAAGGACCAACTTAATTTAATCATATAGTAATAAACAATGCTCATTCCACATTTTCAGGGAGGAATTAATCGTTTTTTTCACTTGACAATGAGGACAATAATAGAGTATTCCCTATTTCATAAAACAAAATACAAAAGAAAATGTGAGTGGATGACGTCATCAGTCTCATTTGCATACACACCGGGATGTGCATATAACTGTTTTGTGAAATTAAGCAAAACTTTAGAATGTCATAACGTTCTTATCTTACATCCGATTTTGATGAAATTTTCAGTGTTATGCTTGTTGGATCTTCTCTTTTTATTCAAAGCAACTTTTTGTTGGCGTGGACTTGTCCTTTAAGCGTTTCCTGCTCGTTTCCGACCACATAGAGCACGAATGCATTGCGTGAAATATGGGAGGAAACAACGCAGTTTCCCCGTTCAAAATATGAATTTAATTTTAGCGTTGCAATCTTCCCTTTTGTTTTGTATATCTAAAATATAAGTGTAAAAATAAAGTAATCATTAATCCGGTAATTATTTCCTTGATTAACGTTGATTCTTGTTATATAAAAACCATTGTAACAAAATCATTCATAAAATTGAATTCATGCGCATTTTTTTGAATAGCCAGAGTTGTAATTCCGGTTTTATTAAGTATTAAGAATGATAGAATGGCAGAACAAAACTGCATCACAATCGATTACAATAATTATGATAGATTACAAAACAAACGCGTAAAATGCAAGTAACTATTCGATCTCATCACTAGGTTATACTAATGTGTGTGTCCTAAAATAGTTATGCTCTGTTGGATGGAAAATCAGAACCTGTGTCATTATATAAATGTACAGTAGTGGCATCAGGATTTTTTTAACGGGGGGGGGGTGCAAGAAGGGGAAAGAGCACATTTGGGGTCCAAGGCGGATAGGCTTTTTTTTTTTTTTTTTTTTTTTTTGCCTGATTGAAAAAATCAAGTGAGAAGCGCAACCTATTTTTTTTGTTTTAATATAGACCCTACTGACTTGAAAACAGACCTGTTAATGACTGTTTGCGTGACATGATGATATATCTCGGCTAAATAAATAATAAAAGCGCGAAGCGGAATCTGAAAATGTGTAATATCCTTAGATGACGAGTGGACACATATATTTTGTTTAACAGGAATAGGATGGGTATAACACTTAACAATCATTGTGAGCGCGTAGTGCGAGGTGATTTTTATTTATTTATTTATTCATTCATTTATCTATTCATCTATTCATTTATTTATTTATTTATTATATTTAACACTATTTTGTAATTGTGAAGATGCAGGATGCGTATCTCTCTAAAACAAGTAATGAAAACTTGTTTCTTGGAGAAATGATTTGTGCATATTGACTTGAACAGTAGATTTTTAACCTCCATGTTAACCTATTAAACAGGTCACGCAAAAAAGCTAGCAAAACTTTGAATTCAGGGGCGGAAATCTCTACCAAAAGGTAACGGGGCAAGGGGCTTGAAAATTTGACAAGCAAAAAAAAAAAAAAGGATCATCTCGTCCTGAAACCTTAAATGCATGTTTTATTTCGATTTTGAATGATGTATTTCTTACCAAAAGACCACATATAGTAGGGGGGGCAATTGATATTTATATCAAATGTTCCACTACTATTTTGAGTAGGGGGGACACGTCCCCCATGTCCCCTGTGATTTCCGCCCATGTTTGAATTCAAAATAATTATCCAATTCATGTTACTGACATATATCTGGGGGAGCTAACCAGGGCAATGTGAGAAAATGTCAAAAATTTGAAGATTAAAAAGTTCTGTTTGGGAACACTTTGCAAATTGGTTAGGGTGTTTATGAAAGTACTTACATTAATCTTTTAGTTTCCGAAATTTGTCTGGAGGAGCAAATGCCCCCGTGCCCCCCCCCCCTGGTAATATAACCCAGGTATTCAATTCAATTTATTTTCATTCTTCAACATAATACAAATAAATACAGGATAGATTATTTCAATTTAAATAAAAGCATGAACAAATTCAACATTGAATAAATGCATTGGCGACGGAAGCCAAAAATTTAGGGGGGGGGGGGGGATGACCAAAATATTTTGACAAGCAAAAAAAAAAAAAGGATATATATCAACCAAAATTTTAGGGGGGACCGACAGGCATTTTTTACAACCCCCCCCCCCCAAAAAAAAAAAAAAGTTATCAACATAAAATTTAGGGGGGATCGTCTCCCCCACCTCAAGTTTAGGGGGGACCTGCTTCTGAAACCTCTGAAATATATCAATCTTTGATTTAAGAAAAAAAATGAATAAGTAAAATTCTAAAAATGTAAAGTTCGTCTATTCCTTCACCCTTCAACCATTTCTCTCGTATGTTCTTTACACAACCATCTCGCGACACGCAATACGCAAAGGTTAAAAAGAAAAAAAAGTTGTTGCTTGCTCTTTCCGAGCGTTTCATTGCGCGCTCTACGTTCTGTTCGATACTCCCTTGTAGTACATGTAATATGAATGAAATTTACCAAGATGATTGTCATTTCTTTTGAGAAGTAGGTTCCATTTATCTACTTGGGGAAAAAACAACGATCTTCTTCCCTCACAAAAAATGTACAATTTATTAATAAGTGTTTTTTAACCTTCACTGAAGTTAACACATATTTATCATTACTTAAACTAAATATTATTCAAGTTAGTTTTTATTTAGATGTTTTTGCTATTCAATTACAATTCTAAGAAACGTATTGCAGGATAAAAAAAACTTATATATGAAAATAAACAATTTTGTAAATAAATTGTTGAAAATTATTATTTAGGTTTCAAATAATTATTCGTTTTTCTAAGCATTTGTAACAATTAATGGCATACGAAATAAAATCAAGATCGATTACAAAAGTTATGATCGACTACAAGGAATACATGTTTTCATCGCGTAGAACTGTCAAACTTCTTCTCTGTCAACACCTATTTTCATATCCGACAGTTACCATTGTAATGGTGCTCCTTAGCCAACCAAACTCACGGAAAGTTGTCAGATCTGTGAACTTGTTGGATAAATATGTTGATGGGACGCTCCCCAGATCATGTATAAAAAAAGTAGAACGTTGCCAGTTTGAGTGTGACAAGTCAAGCCTATCTTAAAGGACAAGTCCACCCCAACAAAAAGTTTATTTGAATAAAAAGAGAAAAATCCAACAAGCATGATATTGAAAATTTCATCAAAATCGGATGTAAAATAAGAAAATTATGACATTTTAAAGTTTCGCTGAATTTCACAAACCAGTTATTTGCACGTCCTGGTCGGTATGCAAATGAGAAAACTGATGACGTCATCCACTCACAATTTTTTTTGTATTTTATTATATTAAATATTCTAATTATTTCCTCATTTTCAAGTGATACAACGATTAATTCCTCCCTGAACATGTGGATTTAGCATTGTTTATTACTATATGGTTCAGTCAAGATGGTCCTTATTGTCAAATCTAAAAAAAAAATGAAATATTTAATAATTAAAAGATAAAATAAAAAAATAGTGAGTGATGGACATCATCGACTGAGTCACCAAGTTGTGCATATCACTGTTTTGTGAAAAATAAGCGAAATTTTAAAATGTCATAACTTTCTTATTTGACATCCGATTTCGATGAAGTTCTCAGCACTATGCTAGTTTGATTTTTCTCTATTTATTGAGGTCAGCATTTTCCTGGGGTGAACTTAACCTTTAAGTTTGGATGATTCTCACATAAGTGCATGGCACTATTTCAATTCTTTACTAGATTATATTATCGTGTTCCCTAATATATGTTTCATTGTATGATTTTAACCGAATTTACAACTAAGTTTTTATTTGATGGGGCGCACGATAAAAATGAAATAAATTTTCTGCGTCATAAAATTATTCAATCTTCTTATTAAATCGCATAAATTCCATACCTGAAAACCTACACAGGAAAATCCACTATCTAAAAAATCCTGGGGCGATCGAGCCTTTGCTCATGCCGTACCAGCCCTGTGGAATTCACTACCACAGTAGCTGAAGAACTCAAACTCTGCAACATCCTTTAAGGGCAACCTAAAATTGCATTGGTTCACCAGCAGGTACTAGGTTTGAAGACGAGACATATTTCCTCATGTTTAATTTACCCTTTCTTGTACTTCTGTTAGTTTTCTTTACTTTTATGTTTTTCTCTCCTCTAAGCGCCCTGAGCATCAAAATGGAAAAGACGCTATATAAATCATATGTATTATTATTATTATTTAATAATAGACATGATGTCTCCAGTGGCCAGGTTCTCAGAGTAACTGGTAATTTGAAAAAGGTGAAAGGGTCTGTCTAAAGTGTTTTCTCTTAATTAATGGGGCCACCATCTGCAACACTTAAAGGACAAGTTTACCCCAACAAAAAGTTTATTTGAATAAAAAGAGAAAAATCCAACAGGCATAACACTGAAAATTTCATCAGAATCGGATGTAAAATAAGAAAGTTATGACATTTTAAAGTTTCGCTTAATTTCACAAAACAGTTATATGCACATCCTGACTGGTATGCAAATGAGGACACTATGACGTCATCCACTCACTATATATTTTGTATTTTATTATATGAAATATGAAATATTCTGATTTTCTTCCCATTGTCAAGTGATACAAAAATTAGTTCCTCCCTGAACATGTGGAATTAGCATTGTTTAATACTCTATGGTTCAGCCAAGTTGGTCCTCATTGTCAAATCTAAAAAAAATGAAATATTGTATAATTCAAACAATAAAAAACAAAAAAAAATAGTGAGTGATGTATATCATTGACTGAGTCACTTAGTTGTGCATATCACTGTTTTGTGAAGAAAAAAAAAGCGAAATTTTGAAATGTCATAACTTTCTTATTTTACACCTAATTTTGATGAAATTTTCAGCACTATGGTAGTTTTATTTTTCTCTATTTATTCAGGTCAGCAATTTCCTGGGGTGGACTTGACCTTTAACCGAAAAGATGTGGTGATCAACTTGTTTGATTCTGGAATGCTACATGACCTTCAAGAGTCCGGAGGACTGGCCCAAATGTTCTCTGTGTGCCATGGACAACCGCAAAAATGCCTGACTGCTGATCTCCTGACTTCCTGTGGTTGGTGTTTGGGTTTCTTTTGATGTCATCTGCCATCTTTCCCTACTCCTGCGATTATAAATGATTTTAAGTCATAGTATTCTGTAGTTACTCTTTGGAAAGTCAAGAAAAGAATGACGTCTTTGGTCACTTGGACTTTATTAATATCAGTCAGTCTCCAGATGTAGCACAATTCGTGGTGGTAGCTTTTGATCCCAGTCTGCATCATTTTGTAACAAACCACAACGGTTCGTAATGGTCGTATCCGAACGTACATGCACGTACCAAATAGTCGTAAATCAAGTATCTGATCGTGATGTTCGTACCAGATCTTTACCTAACCGCGTACTCAATCGGAATAATCCCATCGGAATGTATTCGATTATATTTGAACGGGATACCAGATCGTGGCACCTGATAATGACAAATTGTTACCCATCCCATACAACATGAGCATTAAATTGTATCCATTAGTATTACCTCGTATTTCAACGTGAAATTGCAGATAAGTTGACCAAAAAAAATTGCGATCAGCTACGGAAAGACAATCGTGGCGTTCGTAGCGCGATTCGTGACAATGGGAACTTGGTCATGTTGGTAGTACAACCGTTTATGGCGCGCCGTTTGACCAATAATTCAGATAAACACTGTTTATCGCCGATAAATAGTGTTTATCGCCGAAAAACACTGTTTATCGAGCGATAAACACTGTTTATCAAGCGATAAACAGTGTTTATCGAGAGAAACTATGTTTATCGACTGAAAAACACAGTTTCTCTCGATAAACAGTGTTTATCGCCGAAAAACACTGTTTATCGCCGATAAACACTGTTTATCGAGAGAAACTGTGTTTATCAGTCGAAAAACATAGTTTCTCTCGATAAACACTGTTTATCGCTTGATAAACATTGTTTATCGCCGAAAACGATCACACGGGCAATGCAGAGCAAGGCCCTATATAAACAAGGTTGCGACACCGGAAGTAGCCGTCATTTGCTCATGGAGCTTTTGAATAGTTCCAAATTCACCGAAGTTTGTGTACAAAGTCAATGGGGGAGATTTTTCGACAGCAAATTTCAGGTAATAACAATTGTTATTAAGAAAAACAAAATGATAGTTTTTAAAGAGAATTTTATGTGCTTCATTTTGATATGATTGGTTTGCAATAATTTTGAATTTTAACATGCTTTTTTACTAATTTTTAATAGTTCCAAGGCGTAAACATGACAGTAAAGATACGGTATGGGACTGGCAACTGTAGCCGGCAGTGCGGCTGGCTCAGTAGCCCGATATACGCTGTGGTTGTGTTTCCTGACGGGTTGGGTCCGGACTCACGATATCTCCTTTAATTTTGAAAAGTTTACAAAAAATACAAGCAATGTCTTTGATTTTTTTTTTAGCTCAGAATGTAAGAAAATATTATAAAGAACAAATAATGATGGTGATAAGCATTATCCAAGCTATATTTTTTGCTTTATTTTGCTGAGCTGAGAAGTGAGATAAAATAAAAAAAATGAAAAAAAGTCAGTGAGATAAACAACAGCAAGCCTAAACTTCTACAAATACAAGGCTTCATTTTTCAGTGTCCGGACACCAAACCCCTCATCGATGTTCCACAGATCCAAAACAAATTTCCTGAAAATGAATCCCAAATTTTCTGAAATTCATAGACAATTCCTGGAATTTTCCATTTTGATTTTTCAAATCTGGCAATAATAATTAATACAGTGAGCCTAAATTTGGTCCAAGAAGTGACCAAAATCAAGAAATAAAACATTTTTGTTCGTCATGTCCTCTTGAAAATTGGAACAAAATTACGAAATGACGAGGGCAGAAAATTTTGAGCTCCGACGACGGAGCCTATGTCTGGATCCGGAGGAAGATCTAGGCCTAATGTTAGATCTAAATCTTTGTAAAATATTACATGAATATTTTAAAGTTGCTACGGTAAATTGTCATTTAATTGTAATCATGGGCGGATCCAGGATTTTCCAAAAGGGGAGGCACATTTTCCTGAGGAAAAAATTGACATGCAAAAATAAAAGGGACTTCACGTTCAAAGGGGGGGGGGCACACTTCTGCATTTCTACATTACAATTTTAAATTTTGCTTCTCAAGGGGCCCCCCTTGTAATTTTTGGATTTCCCTGAATTTCCTGGAATTTTTTTCATTTCTGGAACCTTTCCTGGAAAAAGTAAAAGTTTCTTGAATTGCGGGAAGAGTGGAAGCACCCCATCCTCTTGCACTCTCCAACCACTCTTTCTGTCTTGAGTCTACGCAACATTCATGTACAATGCACACTCAAGAAGACAGATCCATTCAGTTATTTGTTTTCATTCTAGACTTAGAAATCTTTTTTTTTTATTCACAAGAGCGCTCAAAAACTTTTAATTTTGAGCATATTTTTGTGAGGCCCTCTGTGACTGATGCAGATCTTCATCTCCACAGACTCTCTTTTTAATCTCTTTTTAATTAGAAAAAAATTATACATTTCAAGAATTCAATTTAGTTTTGTGCCAAGGCATTTTTTTATGATGATGAATTCACTGTATGGTCAAAATTGACTGTTCCAAAATATCAAGTATTCATCCAGTCTAGATCAAGAGAAAATTGACAATCTTGTTGACAATCTTGTTCACCACACAGGTTACTAACTGTGGACAAGGTTATCACAACCTTGTGATAAAAGTGGTGTTAGCTTAGCACTGCATTTTTAAAAAGTGGTTTAAGACCACATGGATGTTATCACAACCTTGTAGTATTGGACAAGTGCCCCTATCATACCACTAGTTGCATGTCCGGACAGGTTGGGTATCTAGACCAAAAATTTATTCGACTAGGCCAAGTAATTTGAAATGGTTTGGAATTAAAATCAATTCTTTGTAGTTTTTCAAAGAAACTTTAAAGGCCTAATTTAGCATACATGCACATGTAGACCTCTACTCTGTTGATATGTATGGTGTGATAACTAAGTAATTACAAAAGCCAATGATAATACGTGCTTAGTTGACATGATAATCATTGATGCACCAAACTTATCTAAGTTAGATCTAAATGTAGATTTTTTTTTTCAATTTGATTGTGGAAAATAAAATAGGCCCTACATGTAATTGCTGCCGATTGATCTGTTTTGGATGAGAGGAACTACTGGATAAGCCAGTAAGCTGTGTAAGTATGATTGTTTGATTTTCATCATGATTGTAATAAGATGTGATTATATTACATACATGTAGGGCTACATTGTGCAGTCAATCTTTCTTATTTCCTTGAAATGTTCTCCTTTAAATCTTTCATCATGTATCATTCCGCCTGTCTTCTGACCGCATTTTGTGCAATGTTGGATGAGTTCGACTCTCATGAAGTTCCAAATTTAAATTAAGAACTTTCATTGGTGGCAACAGCATAAAATGAGGGTCAATCTCTCACTCTCTACCTATTGTTTCTTTTATTTCATATTTAGTGTACATGTAATGATAATATAGTTGGATCATGCGTTAATTTAGATAGTTGTAAAGAGGTTGTTTTATTAAGCAAATACATTTTAATGCCAATATGAACTTTATATGGCATTGGATGGGTGAGGAGGTGCCATGGCCACATTAGTTTAGTCTGCAGGCACAGACTGAATGAAACTTGTTCTAAGTGTGGCTCCACGTAAGGACTAGCACATACAATACTTGCTGTCTGAGCGAGAGGGCTTTCAGTACACAAGGCATGAGTAGGACGACAAGAACACACTTGTCGCAACGTCAAGATTGGGTGGTCCTTTTCAGGACCAACATTTGCCCAAGAAAGATACATGATGACCATGAAACCTACTACACTATCTCAGATGTTTTTTGCTACACTATTCTTTTTTGCCATGGAAACTTCCAGAACAACATCTGAGATGGTACAGAGATTGAAGATTTTTGGTCTAGAAAATGTGCAAAGTATTGGCAGTGCAGAAATGAAAGTAATATTTATTAAAAAAAGGAAGCTACATGCAAACCAACTGGATTACTAAACTCATTTGTCCATGTACTGACACCATGAAAGCATTTAGGGTTATCATAGACTTGCTGGTCAATGATGTTCGAATATGCCTCGTGAGAATTGAACTCACCCAGTACACAACAAAGAGTTTATAGCCAAATTGGTATTAGGCTAGACAGGAATAACCATTTCTAGGGATTTATTTAACAATTTCTGACATTTTACTACGTGAGAGAAGCCAACACAGTTCAGCAAAACAACCAAATACAGATACTAAAGCTTTTGGTCTAGTACTGTACTAGGCCTACTTGGGTATTTCACTTTCCTTCGGAATAGTTTTACATCACGGTGGCAACTATAAGGATAACCCTGGCCTGTATCATATATGAAAATAAAATAAAGCATGTTGATCTCGAGAGGAACGAGGTACATGTATGTAAGGCATTGAAATGGTATAAAATCCAAAGAACACCATGGTATGTTTTTACAGGGCATAAAGGGTAGAAATATTAAGAACGCTATGAAAAATTCTGTAGCGATAGGAATATAAGGGGAAACTAGCACTAGCCTTATTCTGGTGACAACTGACAAGACCACTTATCCAATGTAAAATTTTATGATATAAGTAACCTAACGTTATCCTCATTTAGTAAATCCTGTGCTGTGTGGTGATTGAAATGAATAAATATTTATTTACTTTCTTTTTTTTATGTTCTTTTGATCTAAACTGGATAAAGCACTTCACTATTTGGTACAGTCCTGGTTGTAAATTCACTTTATGCATTGGCCCCAAGCCCCCAAAATAAATTGAATTCTTGAAATTAATTTTGTTCTTAATAAAAATAAGGTTAGTAGAATTGAATATCTGCATTCTGCACAGCACTTATCTCTCTTTCCATCAATTAATAGGCAATATATGTTTCATCTTCAAAATCTAAATTCACAGGATTGATTCAAATTGTCATAGTTGATTTTAATATTAAATGAACATAATTCCCAATTAAGGATACCAATCATCTTTCCTATAACATGTTCGCATACATTTTTTGCCTACATTTTGTCATGTTTATTTCAACTCACTGCAGCTGCATGCCTGCATGTAGATCTAGATCTAACGTTAGATCTATTTGGTATTATTAATAGATCTAGTAACATTTTTTGCTGTACTTTTTTGTTAATAGGGCCACATGGAAAACCACCAAGTTGATGATATGTGCCGCCCTGTGGCCTATTTAAATATCAGAAATCAAAAATAAATAAATAATTAATTAATGATTAAGGGCCCACTCAGTCAAACTCAAACTAAAGTCTGCGGCAGTCTGAGTAAAGACAGGCACAAAGATATGCTCAAATCATTCATGTTTTTGAGTGCTCTGGTAAAAAAAATCAAATTCAGCTAAATTTACTACGGCAAAAAATCTACAATAAGAATTTAGGACATGAAACTAGTATTTATGGCACCACATGACATTCCGGTACATACTCACCTCTCGCTCTCCAAACGACCCGTGGGGGCCAGCAGAACCTTACATCCAGCCCGACAGTTCCGGGGGAAATTAGTGCAGCGTCCCGCTCGCTACCAGCAGCAGTGAGCATTTGCGGCTTGCGACGAACTCGGTTGCCATTTTTCAAATCAACGATATTTCACGTATTTTGTTATAAGATCGTACAAATTTGATAAATTTAGGTGGTCGCTAATATATTGATATGAATGTGTAGTGTAAAAATAAATTTCTAACGTCAATTTCCAATATATTTATAAAAAATGATTCAAAATTTTGCACGCATTTCCAATGGTAGCAGTCGACAAAAAGGCCCGGTTGGAACTATTCGAGATCCTTCAAATTTGACCTTTGACCCCTGTTGTCGCAACCTTGTTTATATAGGGCCTTGATGCAGAGTGAATACTGCCCTCTTGCGTTCACAAGTATCAAAGGTCGGGGGGGGGGCGAATATTTGTTTCCGTACATAGAAACGCTATGGTACATGAGTTATTCATAAGTTGAGCTAAAAAACTGAAGTGCGCAGGCGCATGGACTAGGCGATAGTTCTATATCTTCATCGATTTTTACATGAACGAATGGACGAGCACACTCTTGTACATAAATGAATGGTCTCCATCCCAATCTCCCCGCATTCTGAAGTTTCGATTTCTCTCTTGCAATCTCTCTCCCTTCCTCTCTCTTAGCACACTCTCTCTGCTTTATGAATCATGAATGAATTGACTCGCATTATGTTCTCGCAACCCTCCCTCATCTAAATTTATGTTCCTTACTGAACATGTAAGCCAAGTTCTCCCTCTCTGTTGCTCTCTTTCTCTCCCCTCTCTACATGATTATGCCTATAACTTTTAGAAATACATTGATGCCTATAAATAAAACTTAATGTTGAATTTAAATGTTGATCAGGATTCATGAAGACCTAAAATCTCAAGAGCTTCAAGCTATAGTAATTTCAGTTTGAGTGATTTATGATTTAGTTATACTTTCCCCGAACCCCCAAGTCACATTTCAATGTCGAATATTCCTTGCAGACAAATATAAATCATTTTGTGGGGGCTGACCGAGGAGGTCGATATTAGTCCTAAGGTAGTTAAATATTCAATTCATGCAATAGTTTCCCCTTTATGTAAAATCATTAATATGTCTCTTGAAAATGGTGTGTTTCCGAACTCTTTAAAACTTGCTAAAGTAACTCCTATCTTTAAGAATGGTAATAAAACACTAGTAACTAACTACCGACCCATATCAATTTTATCAGTTTTCAGCAAGGTTTTTGGAAAAAAAGTATATGACAAATTGATAGCATTTATTTCAAAACACAACATATTATATAACAAGCAATTCGGTTTCAGACACGGATACAACACTGCTCATGCATTAATTGATTTAACTGAAAAAATAGTTAAGGAATATGAAAACAAAGCAATAACGATTGGTGTATTTTTAGACTTATCTAAAGCATTCGATTGTATAGACCATAATATTTTAATTGATAAGCTATCATCATACGGGTTTAGAGGGACAGTTTTTGAAGTGGTTAATCAGTTACTTAAGAAATCGAAAACAATGTGTATGCATCGACAAAATTTATTCAGATTTTCAGGACATTAGAGTAGGGGTACCCCAGGGGTCTAACCTAGGCCCTCTTCCTTTTATACTGTACATAAATGACCTGCAACATGTAAGTAATATTTTAACTACTAACTTATTTGCAGACGATACAAGTTTATTTTTATCTGGTAAGGATCCCATTCAATTAAATAATATTTTGAAATTCTGAAATGGAAAAAGTTCACATGTGGTTCCAAGCCAACAGACTACAAATTAACACTAAGAAGACATCTTTTATGATTTTCAAGCTTAAAAATTAAAAAAATTGAAGAAAACTCCATAAAATTATAAATGATTTTGAAATTCAGAAAGTGCAATATACGAAATTCCTAGGTGTCACAATTGACGATAGCATGAGTTGGAAACAACATGTAAATAATATTTCTATGAAGATTTCTCAAACCATTGGTATACTTAATAGAATCAAAGGTGACTTACCATTGCATATTCGTGTTCAATTATACAATACAATGATACTCACGCATCTCAGCTATTGCAATATCTTATGGGGGGACTGTGCAAATTTTTTAATGCTACAATTATTTCGCTTACAAAAACGGGCAATAAGAATAATAACAAATTCCCCATATTTAGCTCACTCTCATCAATTATTCCGTAAATTAAAGATTCTAAAAATTTATGATATACATACCCTTCACACTGCAAGTTTTATGTTTTCATACTACAAGAATCAGTTGCCTGACACATTCAACAGTTATTTTAAAACAAATCGCAGTGTAAACAAATATAATACGAGAAATTCTGATAATTTATGCATTCCTTTTTACCGCTTTTCTTTCTCAAGAACAGTCACAAGTTATAGTGGACCACTCATATGGAACAGTTTGCCCCCTGAAATCAAAGAAAGTCCTTCGCTAAATTCATTTAAAGTAAGATGTAAGTCTTACCTTCTAAATATGTATACTTCACCATGTTCTCAGTGAACAAGCTTGCTTGCTTTTATGTGTATGTTTTTTAAACATATTTTTTTGTAATATAGTTGTTATTTTTTTTCCAATTTTTCATTAGTTTGTTGATTTCGTTTATTTTGAAATGTGTGTTTCTTGCAATCTAATAAATTGATTGCAGGATGGTCTTTTTTCGGTAATGAATGTTAATCAGGGAGTAGCCTAGATAAGTCTAATTGGCTTTTGCTATTCCCCCACATCGCATTCATTACCCTATGTATTTTGTTATTTTTGTTAATTTGTCATTTTACAATATTTATTACTCCTTTACTATGGAATCATTTTGATTGATCTCGATATATTGTATCTTGTATTTTTTTTTTTTACAGATGTGAAATAAATGAATTTGAATTTGAACTAAGATTCTCTTTGTTACATAATTCCTCAATCTATAAAGTATTCAAAATTTATATATATCAACAATCGAACTGATATGTCATCATATCCACTTGCTTTAGATTGTACAAGAGTGAATAAAATTTCTTTAACTTCTGAACTTGTTATTTGCAGGAAGAAAAATATTTGACTAATGTATGGACCCATGAACTCTCGGTAATTAACATTAGGCTCCTCAATTTTCTCAGCTAGATTTTTCCCAATAGTAGAGAAATAATTGTTGAGTGAATTTGCTATATCAACAGATGAAGTAATTTCGGAAGGTTCATTTTCTTGGTTAACAACTAATTTTTGAATTTTTGAATTCAGATTCGAGCCACTATTTTTAATCAAAATTTCATTGATATGACTCCACGTTTTCTTTGAATCTTTTTTGTCTGCTTTCTCGTTAACTTTTCCAAATGGCTAATGCAGCACAATAATAGACTTGGATTCCATCCTCCAAAGCAATGTGATTTAAAGTGAAGAAAATGGCGCTAAGTATACGGATATATATATATATATATATATATCTATTCATACATATTTTGTGTGTGACTAAGTCAATGTTGAAACAATTATGCTTGTTTTATTCGTATTATTGCAGCACAATAATAGACTTGGATTCCATCCTCCAAAGCAATGTGATTTAAAGTGAAGAAAATGACGCTAAGTATACGGATATATATATATATATATATATATATATATATATATATATATATATATATATATATATATAATGACTATACGAAACTACAGTTACTGAAAAGTGCTCAACTACATGTACATATAGGAGCTTCATGTAGTATAGTAATAGGGTGGAGCGAGTTGCTTAGATTTTAGTTGTAGAGACTGTTTCCCCCTGAGGGTTCATCAGCAACTAAATCAAATTTAATGATGAACTAAAGTACAGTTAAAGAGAACAATAACTCTAGTGCAGTCAAGCAAACAAACAAAAGACACAATGTAAGGGGGATAAATGACTACAGTGAACAGATAATAGCTCTATTCTTTAAACTGAGTAAGGAGAATTGGGGTAATGTTGGGGTGGAGTGGGTTTGACACATAAGGGGGGGGGGGGGGTTCTATGGTTAACCATAACCTGAAAGTAAAAATGTCTTATTGTGTTTACAAGTTGAAATGAGTTCTGTTCTTGAGTTTATCATTGCTGCTTTCTTGGCCGTGATTATGTGGTACTTCTCCCACAGACACAGGTTGCATCTCTTTGTTTTGGGTGAGTAGGGCTGCGCATGTCTTACGATTCTCCATTTGACTGAGTAGGGCGTTCCTTCATCCTTCAGTCTCCATATGTACTCGCTGAGCTTAGTTTGGTGCCGTTTCCCCCGATTTGTGATGCTTGCTTTGTGGTTTGCGTATCTTGTCTTGAATGGAGTTGATGTGAGCCCGATGTACACTTTCCTGTCCCTAGATGTCACTACCTCGGCTTCATAGATGAAATTGGTGGCCATGCATTTTCCAGGGATCGGACAGTCTTCTTTCTTTCTGCAGTTGCAGGAGTCCTTGGTTTTGTCTTTGCTAGTGTCTGTAATCTTGTTGTTGTGAGCTTTTATTGCTGTGGCCATATTGTCCATGCAGCTATAGCTGACTTTCAGCGTGTTTCTGTTGCAGACCTTGTGGAGCTGATGTTTTTTGGGAAGTGCTGTTCCACAAGGGCTAGGAACTTTCTGCCGATGTTCGTCCTAACATGCTTGCTGTAGGGTGGGTTGAACCATGTTATGTTTCGTTTTCTTTGACGTTGGGTTTCTTTACTGCCACTTGTTGAATGTCTCGGTGAGTATACCAGCTTGGGCTTGTGTCCAGCATCTTGAAGTGCTTTCTCGTAGTCTGGTTTGGCACTGCTGAAGATGTTTTCGCTACTGGAAATGTTGACAGGCGGGTTTGGATGGACTGCGATATTCTCTTGGTGACATCCGGCGGATGATTCGATTCGGCATGTACATATAGATGGGAGTCTCCTGGTTTTGAAGAAGGTCTGAACTCTTTCTTGGAGAGGTCGAATGTCACATCAAGAAAGTCGACAATGGTTGCATTAGCATTGGCTGTGATCTGAAGTCCGAACTCTTTGAATTTCTTGCAGAGGTCCTTCTTTATGTTCTCGGCTGCTCTAGGGGATGCATGGACAATCGCCAGGCCATCGTCTCGATATAGACCAATGTTTGTTTTGGGGATTATGTTGCTGACTTCCGCCAGTATGTATGCGCCTACTAGTTCGCATTTCTTACGAGCCGTCATACGAGCCCATGGTGACGTCGAAGAGGCCCTCAGCGTTCGCCTTCTGCCAGGTCTCGTTGTTGTGGAAGACTACGAGAAAGCACTTCAAGATGCTGGACACAAGCCCAAGCTGGTATACTCAAACCACAAAGCAAGCATCACCAATCGGGGGAAACGGCACCAAACTAAGCTCAGCGAGTACATATGGAGACTGAAGGATGAAGGAACGCCCTACTCAGTCAAATGGAGAATCGTAAGACATGCGCAGCCCTACTCACCCAAAACAAAGAGATGCAACCTGTGTCTGTGGGAGAAGTACCACATAATCACGGCCAAGAAAGCAGCGATGATAAACTCAAGAACAGAACTCATTTCAACTTGTAAACACAAGAAGAAATTTTTACTTTCAGGTTATGGTTAACCATAGAACCCCCCCCCCTATGTGTCAAACCCACTCCACCCCAACATTACCCCAATTCTCCTTACTCAGTTTAAAGAATAGAGCTATTATCTGTTCACTGTAGTCATTTATCCCCCTTACATTGTATCTTTTGTTTGTTTGCTTGACTGCACTAGAGTTATTGTTCTCTTTAACTGTACTTTAGTTCATCATTAAATTTGATTTAGTTGCTGATGAACCCTCAGGGGGAAACAGTCTGTACAACTAAAATCTAAGCAACTCGCTCCACCCTATAACTATATATATATATATATATATATATATAAAATAGAAATAGTCTGCTTCGGCATAAGGAATAAAATAATCACAAAAGGTTTAGTAAATGCCGTAAAAATGCCGTTTATAAATATATAAACGGCATTATGACTCTTATGATTTATATATATAAATGATTTATATATATAAATGATTTATAATTTATATATAAATTATTTATTTATATATATTATTATATATATTATATTTATTTATATATATTTATTAATTAATAATTTATTTATAAATCATAAATCATTATGATTTATATATATAAATATATATATTTATATATATATTTATATATATATAAATATATATAAATATATATATATTTATATATATTTTATATATAAAATTTAATATATAAATATATATATGTATAAATGCCGTTTAGTAAATGCCGTAATGTATGAATATATATATATATATATATTCATACATATTTTGTGTGTGACTAAGTCAATGTTGAAACAATTATGCTTGTTTTATTCGTATTATGCTACTCGAAAAAAAAATGATACTTTATCATTTTTATAGTTTATATTGAATGAATATAATAAAGGCAAATAATTCATCCATATATATTGTGTGTGATTGAGTCAGTGTTGAAACAATTATGTCTATTTTATTTGTATTATGCTACTCGAAAAAAAATTAGGATACTTTATACATGTATTTTCTATTGAATGAATATGATAAAGACAAAATAACAACAATAACAATCATTTTCTGGTGCTATTTTAGGGCTGGCCTGGTATGGTGCGGACAAAGAAATCTGTGTCGTTAGTCTATTCTATCACACGGCGGTTGCTTGTTTGGTCTTGTATTAGCGCAGTATCTAGTAATATATTATTTCAATTCATTTCATTTCTTGATATTTGTTTGTTTGGGGCAGAGGGGACTTGACCCCTCCCCCCCCCCCAAAAAAAAAGGAGAAAAAATACCGGTTTCAAAATAGAAAATGTATTTTTTTTTCAAATGAAATGTCCTTTTTCCAAATTTAATACTCCGTGGGCATATTATGTATTACGTAATACGTTTTGGGCGTAGAAATTCACAAAACGTTTGGTTCGCGATTTGCGAGCAAAAATTGCTTTGAATGTCCAGTTTTCTAGGTTGGATCATCACATATTTTCTGCTCGCGCTAATTCCTTATTCTTGGTTACAAAATTGCTGTTCAGTTTTCGGGCTGGGAAAAAAATCAAATGTTTAACTCGTGTTTCGTGCTCACATCATTTACTGTTTAGCAAGGTACTCATCCTGTTTCTGGTTACATAAAATGCTTTGAATGTCTTGTTTTCAGGTCGGAATATCATATATTTTCAGCTCGGGTTAATTCTTTAGTCAGACAAACATCCCTCTCATGATTACAAAAACTGTTAGGAATGCTTAATTCTATGGCACGTATTCTGAAGTCGGGTTTAACTTAAACTCAGGTTTAAAGTTGTGGTTGAAGTATGGATAGCCAATTGTTACATAAATCACTAACAGTAGAGATATCATACTTCAGCTCATTTGGCTCTCAAATCATTCATAATTGTCTAGGAAGTATAAATAGATGTTTGCCTTCACCATCGATGAATCAGGAAAGAGCACAGTAAACATAAGAAACATACAACTTAATACAAATTTCGATACTTTTGGCTTCCCATACTTAAAGGTATTGTTTAACTTTGTGAGCAGCCGATTTAAAAAATTCTCAAACCAAGATGAAACATGTGTACAAGTGCAACTAATAAACCCTGAAAACAACCATTATTGAGAATGGAAAGCTAAAACTACAAGGCAAACCCCGATTTTGTAAATAGGCGTCTTATAGACGCCTAAATAGTACACATAAGCGTATGGGATGAAATTAAGATGGTGTTTTCGGTCACTTTATATTTCAATTTTTGAAGCACTAAATAATTATTTTCGAACTTCATTTTTGTAACATATCACAGACACAGGTGACAAGTGTGACCTTCTAGCTCAGATTTTTTTAAAGTCAAACCAATGTTAACCAATCACTTTAAACCACAATTTTAAACTTGAGTTTAAGTTAAAACCGACTTCAGAATACGGGCTTATCTGTTTTAAATGAAATTGCCAAAAGTTGAGCTTACGATTCGCACTCCCAACATCTCGCAAGGATGCCCTTTTAACAGTAGTTAGCGTCAATGACCAAAACGCGAGTATTAAAACTTCAGGTTTAATTTTTTTTTCAAAGCGCTGTCTCGCTATATATATGCTCTCTCGCAGTAAAAAATAAAGCCTGAATACATATCTCATCAATCAGAAACCCTTCAAAAAGGCTTTCATCAACTTAATTACTATGTAGTGGCAATTTATCATTTGTATATTGAGAATTTATCCTATTTATATTGAGTAATCCGTTACGACTGAATTGACATAAGATTTTATCTTTGATCTAAATTTTTATTTAATTAGATACCGTGTGAACATGACTCAAACATAATAGTTTATCTGCAGGCAAAGGAATGTATACCAGTCCTTTTGTTATTTTCTAAAAAATAGAATCCGTTTACGTATGATTTGTATGGCCTGTTACGATCGTCTGCGTTCGCGGAGCGGGGGTGGTCGCACCCTTTCGAGAAAACCGCGGGAGCTTGACTCGAAAGGGTTGGTTGAGGGAGGGGCGTCAAAATAACGCACGTTTTCGAGAAAACCGGGGGATGTTTTCACGAAAGGCAGTGCTTAGTAGTATCTTGTACCAGTTGTGTATTTGTGTGTGTGTGTAAATTTGTTTGAGGGTAGAGAGGCCGCTTATGAGGTAAGGTGGTGCGTGGGTGCATGTGTGTCATCTTTGGAACACTTCAACAGACATTTGCATTAAAAAGGGAAGGAAAGAAGGAAAAATACACTAATTTTGTGCATTTTCATTTAGGCTTATTTATTTTCAATAATCTCGGCGTGTCCAACCTCCGAGCCGATTCACGGTGTAAACAAACACAGTAAGTGAGCTTTCAATGTTCAATTATCTTTATCAAAAAGTCCTCTTCGCGTACAATACGTTTTCTGTAGGTCAGTGGGCAGTGACGGGTTATACAATTCCAATGCGTATAACCGAACCATTCAATTTAGGCCTTTCAAACTGAATGGATCACCTAGCTCGGCCGGCCCATGTCAGTGATGTGTTCATTTTTGTCAAAATTTGCTGATTACAGTCATACGTGTTAAGCCGGTTGGATCGCTTTGGTTGCTCAACAAAATAGGACCTTGGAGGTGAGAAGCCCAATAGTGATTCTTATTGAGATACTAATAAATATATGCCATTTTAAAAGAAAATGCACTAACTTAGTAGATTTTCTGTCGATGCTTGAAAATGTGGAATTGATTCACTCATGTTTAAATGTGTGCATGGTAGTACGGATCATCCCGGAAAGGGCTTTATGGGACGCCATTTGGTGAGTCTGAGATGGGCTAAGAGAAGTGGATAGAGATAGAGGCAGGTGAAAATATCCGTTTGTACTAAAATGCCCTGTTTGGCATATATATATATATATATATATATAAGTGCCCTTTTTGGCTTTGGCCCCCCAAACGAAGATACGTTTCGCCGCCACTGGTCAGAGGTAAAAGGGAGAAGAGTAAAAGTGATAGGTTGGAAGAACACTAGAGCCTATCCACAACAGGAAGGCAAAATAGATTAATTCGCACCCTCCCCTTTCCCGCAATTATTAGATTTGATATTGCTGATTAACAAAGGTGCATTACGATTGGCCAACAATTCTCGACAGGGCAAGTACCGAACTTCCTTTGCCCAAATATCACTTATTTTGGAACTAGAGGAAGAGGAAGCGATAGAGGAAGATTAAGAGGGAGGAAGAGGAAAAGAAGATGAAGAAGAGGTAAAGGGGGAAGGGGAGGAGATAGATGTATAGAAAGAGGAAGAAGAGAAGGAGGGAGAAGAGAAGAAGAGGAGGAGGAAGAAGAATAGGAGGAAGGGGAGGAAGAGGAGGAGGAAGGAAAGGAAGGGGAGGAAGAGAAGGAGGAACAGGAGGAAGATCAAGATGAGGAGGAAGGAGAGGAGTAAAGTGAGAAGGAGGAAAAAGAAAGCAGAAACCGCTTTTCAGCTAAGAAAACAACGTTCAGTTTATCTGCACCAGATCTAGATCTACAAGAAAAAAGGTGACAATCAATCTTAGTTTTGCAAACTTTCTCATGACAGTAGTGCTTACTGCACTACTTCCAATTTATCTTTGATTGTGCATATTTAGGGGTATAAACTTAATTATATATACTTTTCCAATGGACTTTTCGTAGCCGTATGAACCATCATCGCTTGTACGCTCCTCTATGAATAGGTCTACTATTCAATGTGTAGGTTATACCAATGTTACACCGAGTTGTTTTCCATTTTTTGTGAAGATAATTCGTGGAAAAAAAACGAAAGAATATTGCAAATTCAATAGATCTTCTTTCTATGGCACTGTTATAAACACTTTTATAAACCCATAATGGGGTCAAAAAAACAGTTTCAAGGTCGAACGGGTCAGTGGCTTTTTATTAATAGGAAAATGAACGAGCATGGCAATAATACAATCGTAGTTATCTAAAGGGCAATGTATTTGTACGAACCTCATTATGTTGGGGCATGTGCACGCAAAGGTTAGAGCCCTTTAGAGTTGAATCTTACGCCTGATTAGTAATGTTTTTGGCAAGTCATCAATTTATTTAACAATAAAATCGTTCAAAACAAAGGAACAAAATGATCTAAAAAATAAGAAAGAGCGCCCAGGACGCATCTGAGTTAACAAGCGCAGCATACGTAGATTACAGAGTATAATAACAAAATAGCATATACCATACAATGCAAATGCATTTCTATCATGTACCGGGTGTTGAAACTAGTTAAATATGGAATTATGATAAACATGGCATTGTGTTACAAATACAAGCCACTGCAGTAGAAGGGGGGGGGGGGGCAATTCCATATAATAATCAAACCTTTTTGTACGTCCTACCCCCATTTTCTCAAGTTTACTTCACCTCGTCATGTTCATGAACTGACCAAGTCATGGTCCTCTGATAACATTACAGTCTGTCAAAAGAATAAGAAATCAGAGACAGAAACATTCATGAAGGTCCCACATATAGGTGGCCGGAAGGACACATTTTATGGAATTGCACGAGGGGGGGGGGGGGGGGGGGCAGGATCTATCCCAGGTAACAATACAGCGTTGGACCAACGTTGGATCAACGTTGGGAAATTTTTTCCCAACGTTGCCTCAACGTTGGCAGGCCAACGTTGCATCATCGATAGAAGTGCACGCGCATACATCGTCAGACCAACAACATTTCCAACGTCAGTTCAACGTTGTCCAGCAACAATGTTTCAACGTTGTCTGGCAACGTTGATCCAATGTTGGCTAAATAGTCAAATACAACATTGCTACAACGTTGGTAAGCAACGTTGCATCATCGATAGAAGTGCACGTCCATACATCGTCAGACCAACAACATTTCCAACGTCAGTTCAACGTTGTCCACCATCAATGCTCCAACGTTGGTATAATGTCGGCTGAGTCATCAATAACAGCATTGCTGCAACGTTGATGGGCAACGTTGAAGCAGCGATGGACGTGCACTTGCATACATCGTCAGTCCAACTATGTTTACAACGTTGGTTCAACGCTGTCCAGCAACAATGCTCCAACGTTGTCTGGCAACATTGCTCCAACATTGTTACAACGTTGTCACAACGTTGCTCCAACATTGCTCCAACGTTATTCCAACGTATGGCAGTAATTAACAAAACATTAATTGGTTTCAAGGTGAAGTCCACCATTACAACTCTTCACTCTAATCTTTATCATCATGTCTTATCCTATCCTAAAATCCTACATCCTAATCCTATATCCTATTCCTATCATCCTACACCTATCCACTGTATCCTGTCATTGACTCCTATATATAGAGCAACTTTGCTATACTTGGCAGAATACAGTTAATATCATTTTCCACACTTAACCTTGAATATTTCACTTAGAATAATATGTTTTGATTATAAATGATATGGTAATGGAGCCACATACTTTTCTGAAACTTTTCATGGTGGAAATATTGAATAAACATAAATACTCTAATTATTATAGCAATATTACCTAAAATTTTGGTAATTTACTGATGTAATGAATATTCATGAGTGCATAATCATTGTCCAGATGAGGCAGGTTTGGCAGCGTTGGTCCAATGTTGGTCCAACGTTGGGTGACGTTGATCCAACGTTGGTATAATGTTGGTCCAATGTTGATGGAAAGTTGATTCAACTTTAGTCCAATGTTAGCGTAAACGTTGATTCAATGTTTGTCTAATATCGGTTAAATGTTGTTGTAACGTTGATTCTTTGTTGGTCTAATTTTAAACAAATCCAACGATGCCCCATCTCCATCAAACAGTTTTCAACACTGTGCCATCATCATCTGTAACCTGTTCATGATTCTATCAAAAAACATTACAACTATTATTACAGCTATTTATTTCTTTTCATTCTTTCTGTTATTTCTGTTACAAGTCTCTTCACATAATTAAGAGGAATCAAGAGAATTACGTGTGATATTTATTTATCACAAAAACTCACATGTGTAATTGAAGTCTCTCAGTATTTACAAAATCTAAAAGGGAGGTCGCGTAACTTGGCCTCACTCAGAGTAACGTAACTACTGCCTACTGTAACTAAAGAGTGCCTCTTTTTTATTAAGATAGAAGTCAACTGATATCTCAATATGCATGGCCATGGCCCAGTCTCGCTCGTGCCATAACTATTAAATGATATTTCAGCGTCAAGTGTAGCATGCCTCACATAGCAACTACAGGTTTGACTGCAGTTGGAAAACACTCGGTCCAGGCTAGGCCAGGCAGGACCGACCAGGTCAATTCAAGGCAGCGTATAATAAATAAGGCAGGAATGCCAGGTAGCAAGTCATTGGGTGATTTCAAGTACGGTGTTGAGAGCGTGAAAGGGCTGCTGAACTGAGCTCCAACACCAAGCGTAATATTATTTTTCATTGAAATGTATTAAAACTCTAATGATTTGCTCTCATCTTAAATGTAAAAGATAATTTTACGGAGATGGTTCGTCGTGTTCGCCCCCTGTTCGTGAGCTACAGTTCATCAACACCAACACTGAACTTTAAATCACGATTCTCCAAATCCCTGGGGGCCGGTGTTGCTGAATGGGGAAATTGCTTGTAGATCATCAACACCATGCAGCCACAGTGCAGTGTTGGGTTCAGCAGATGACAATCAACACCAGCCGTCAACACAAACTGCCAGAAATACACCATATTTTCCAAGGTCAATCTCAACACCAGCCTGATTCAAGTACGGTGTTGTCACAACTCCAACACCAGATTTCAACACTGTATGGCAGTGTATCCTATTGCCGGACACCTTTATTTCAGTGCTGTAAAAATGACAACTAGAGGAAATACAATCAAGAAAAATTCGCACTTGCTATTCCAAATATTATGAAAATTATTCATATGATAAAATTATTTTATATTTACCAACCATTTTCTTTGCATCGCACTTGCCGCATACTCCTCCACGAAAAACAATTATTTTCGTGCGCGACAAATTACATCATGATTCCGGACGCGCGCCGGACGGGTAAAGATATCCTTGATTATAATGATGTAAGAATAAATTTCTGTGATTTATTTCTTCTTATATCATTTCATGAATAAATTCTAACTTTTTGTTTGCTTTTTTTATATCGAATTTGAGCAGATGTTGGTAATAAATTCGTGTTTGATAACTTAATTTATTTTTTATTTTTTGGTTAGCTGCATGTTTCATGGCACTTTCCAGTGCTCGTTCGTATCGTGACGCTCATCAAGTTCTATCGATGCGCAGCCGATCGTCGACGGCTCTACTCACGGTAAACCTCGCGCACGGTACCTTGAGAACTAGCCGTCGACGATCACCCACAATACACCTCACCTCATCATTCGATCGAAGGAGCCGACGAGATTGAAATTCGGCAAATCAGGCCCATATTTCCGTTAGAAAATATATACATTCATTCAATTGTTAATGCAAAACTATGTTATATGATATTTTAAGCATTTTCTGTCATTTTAGAGATAAATAAGGAAGAAATTTGATTTTTTCGCCTTGTTTTTGCAATCTTGTTCTATGTATTGATCTGTGAAAATGAATTGCGGAAGTCTTACGGTACGAAATTGTTTTCGAACGCATTTATATGCGCGTCCGGAATCACAATAGTGTCCGGTAATACAATTATAATACGTGACTATACTTGAAATTATTGAAATCACCCAATGACTGTTGCCTTGCCCTTGGTATCGCATACTCGTTCCCACTCACACGTATTGCGAGGTTAGTATTATATTAGTCACTCACACAAGCTAATTACGAGGTTAGTTAGTATGTTATAGTTTATACTGTGCAGTGACTGGTGTTAAGTACTACTTTACTACTACTTACACGAATATAGTAGCGTCGGACTGTACGCGCACAGAAGCTGACTCCGGGATCTTTCGGAGGGGATCAATGGTTGCAGTTACCGATTATCTGCAAGTGCAAAGAAAATTCCACTGTAGATTGTAGGTCCTAAATATGCAGCTTATAAGTACTGTTCCAGATCACTAGATATTCTGGAATTCAATTGTCTATATCCACTATCCAGTCCAAATTCTACCAGATTCTTCAAGTTCAAAATTGAAGGAAGCAGACTACACAGACATGACAGAAGGAGTCCGACGTCGAGACTAATTCTGCGCATCAGAATAGTATGGTATTTTTAAATAGGCACATTTGATGCTTGTATTTCCTTCTTCAATTTCTTCTAGTTATGTGACGGTAGGCCTATGAATTATCTCGTAGTTACTGTGAAAGGCCGAGCCAGCTGCAAAGGACGAGGGTGTTTCTGGAAATTCTGGTCTTGAACTACATTTTTTTTCTTGTTTTTCTCCTTTATTTTCTATATTAATCGACACATTTGCATCCCCCGGTGCATGCAGCCTCTCTATTCTACCCCATCTTTATTTTTGTTTTCCCCTTCGACTTAGTTTTAGTTCCTCTTTCCCTTCCCATTATTTTCCTTCTCTCTCGATTTCTTTTCCCCTTATTGCTGGGGGATACCAAGGGTGACATGGATAGACAAGCAAACTTACTTGATCGACCCCCCCCCCTTGGCCCCATTAATAATTATGCGAGTAGTCGTCTGTATATCATTATCAATTCTCCAATGAACCAGTTTCTAACGTTCTCAACACTGTGTATATTATGCCGGGATATTATGTTGACTGTCAAACAAATATCCAACAAACTATAGTTTCCAACATTGTGTCAATGTTAACTGTCAACAACTCTCCAATAAACTATTCCAATTACGCTGTCCACGTTGTGCCATTGTCCGTTGTTCAACAACTCTCCGTCAAACTAGTTTCCACTCCTTTGTCAACGTTGTGCCATTGTCGACTGTCCAACAAATCTCCAAGAAAATAGTTTCCAACGTTGTTCCTTTGTCGGTTGTTCAGCAACTCTCCATCGAACTAGTTTCCGACGTAGTCAACGCTGTGCCTTTGTTGGCTGTTCAACACCTATCCAATCAAACACGCGTTTCCAACGTTGTGACGTTGTTGGCTGTCCAGCAAATCTCCAACACACTAGTTTCCAATGTTGTGCCATTGTCTGTTGTTCAACAACTTTCCAACGTTGCCAACGTTGTGTCATCGTCGACTATCCTACTGATCTCCAATCTACCAGTTTCCAACGTTGTGCCAGTGTCAGTTGTTCAACAACCTCCCATCTAACTAGTTTCCAGCTTTATCAACGTTGTGTCATTGTATACTATCTAACTAATCTCCAATCTACCAGTTTCCAACGTTGTGCCATCGTCGACTATCCAACAAATCTCCATCGAACTAGTTTCTAGCTTTGACAACGTTGTGCCATAGTTGGTTGTTCAACAACTTTCCATCGAACTAGTTTCCAACGTTGCCAACCTTGTGTCATCGTCGACTATCCAACTAATCTCCAACCTACTAGTTTCCATCGTTGTGCAATTGTCGACTGTCCAACAACTCTCCAACTAACAAGTTTCCAACGTTGCCAACGTCGTGTCATTGTTGATTGTTCAACAACTTTCCAGCGAACTAGTTTCCAACGTTGCCAACGTTGTGCCTTTGCTGGCTGTCAACAACTATCCAATCAAACGTGTCTCCAACGTTGTGACATTGTCGACTGTCCAACAACTCTCCAACTTACTAGTCTCCAACGTTGTGCCATTGTCGACCGTCCAACAAATCTCCAACAAACTAGTTTCCAACTTTGTCAACGTTGTGCCATTGTCGGTTGTTCAACAACTTTCCAGCGAACTAGTTTCCAACGTTGCCAACGTTGTGCCTTTGCTGGCTGTTCAACAACTATCCAATCAAACGTGTTTCCAACGTTGTGACATTGTCGACTGTCCAACAACTCTCCAACTAACAAGTTTCCAACGTTGCCAACGTCGTGTCATTGTTGATTGTCCATCATCTTTCCATCAAACTAGTTTCCAACGTCGATTCAACGTTAATCCATCAAGTTTTTCCAACGTCCAACGACTTTCAAGTTTCCAACGTGGAGCCAACGTTGGCTTGTTACCTGGGATAGCAATAGAGACAGAGGGGCGGGTGTACATATCTAGTACACTGAATTTTGATTTCCGTAGTCCTACCACTATTCTTAAATCATTCTGATCGCCAATATTAACTGGTTGGAATGTTCAATGTTATTACAATTTCTTTGAAATTCGGATCGCAACAAATCGCACACAGCAAAAACTGGGATGTTAACCGGTGTACATAGAGGACCACACTGGTCATTTTACACCGGTGTTAAATTGACAGTGCAAGTTTTACGCCTATATGTGTTATTACAACACCTTTGGTTGTTACATTTATACTCTTTGGTGTTATGTTCAATCTCTAGGGTGTGATTTTAACACCTCAGCGTGTGGTCCAGGGGCCGCAGAACGGTTTTCAAAGTGGGAGGGCTGAGCCAAAAGTGGGGTGGGGGGGGGGGGGCTGACCATGAAAAAAATCACAATCATATGGTAATTTTTCCGTTTTTGTACACGGTTTTGGAAAAAAGTGGGGGGCTGAAGCCCCACCCCCCCCCGCTTCCGGGGCCCCTGTGGTCCTTTTTTTTAACTCCTCAGTTTTTACAGTGCATAGTGTGCGTCGGATTTTACGGGCCCCATGTATTCATTTAAACCGTCCATGATACAGGACGCTGCAGGTTGGACTCGGCCTGACCTCTATTTAAAGCCCCCTAACAAAAACACTCAAAAACAAAAAATAGCAACACTGATCTTTAAAGCGGCAAAATTCTGACACACACCCAAACAGGATTGTGAAGCACACACCCATGAGTTAACCTATAAGTTTCCCCTGCAAAAATACAGGTTATTTTGAATACACTTATTGAATAAACAAGAGCGAACGAAGCGAGCGAGTCGGCCCCGAAATCGAATGTTTACAAATTTTACAATTTTGTGTAGCTATGATTTGGATGCGGATATCATTTAGGAGATGATGGTTTTAAGTCGGATTATCTTCTTAGACGGTTTGAAAAGCTTGAAAAGCCAATGACTTTCCAACTCAAATTGACAATTTTGGGATACCGCAATATATAGGGAATGAAAAAAGGTATAGAGTCAAGCCGATTAGAGCATTCAAAATATGCACTGACGCGACAGATTCTGGAAAGAAAAAGAAAAACAAACGAAAACAAAAATGTTGTATTTTATGATTGTACAGGTCGTTTGGCACAGGTTATACATTTCCCATCTTTGCATACAAAGGCCTGAAGCAGCCAAGCCCCGGGGGGGGGGGGGGCACTTCCATTGACGAGTTGATACCACGCGACCATGGGGTCTCGAAAAGCACCCTAAACAAGTACTTTCCATATTCTGCAAAAATGCACCCCTTAACAAGTATTGAATTCAAATAAAACGATGCCCTTGACAAGTATTCTCTGAATTGAACCCTAAACAAGTACAGCGATATTTTAATTGCTATATGTCACGGACGTCGGTTTTACCTTTACCTATATGTACGGGGTTTAGTACAGTTCCACACTTCGCGCAAATCGGACTCTAAACACGTGTTGACTGTAGGGGCAAAAAGTACATCCTTTATAAAACATTTTAGTCTTTTTTAAACCCTCGCAAATTTGACCCTAAACACGTAGCTTTCCTAGCGAAATATATACCCTCTTTTTCATTATTTTAGTGTTTTTGACACCCTTATACGTTACGTACGTAACGTGCCCTATCCTTTTTACGTGTTTTTTTTTGGTCGCGCATGGTATCAACTCGTCAATGTAAGTGCCCCCCCCCTCCCCCCGGGAGCCAAGCAAAGAAAGTGACTCGGAATATTTTTACAAGTACAGATTTACTACTCTCTGTCGAAGGTCAACGAATATATTTACCTAACGCCAGCATTATCGACCTTTGACCTCACGTGTCATTTACCTTTTCTTGCATCTATCCCCCTCTCTCTCCAGATATTAAGATCACTCCCTCCCTATTTCTCTCTCTCTCTCTCTCTCCTATCCTCTTCCATCCTGCCCCTCTCTCTACCGATCTTTAGCCTTTGCACAAGTCCTCGCGCGCTGTTTGTCTGCAGAACATGGTTTGAAAAGGGACCAAAAACCATGCGTTTAGGCTATACATTCAGACGCGTTTACGGGGCTATTTTTCGGGGAAATAACAGCACCGGGTGCCTTGGCTAGTGGCACAGTAACATTTCCCCTACGGTGGCCCTACGGCAAGTCAAAAACAGCCGTTTTCACATGTTTTTTTGTGTTACCCTATATATAGGTGGGTTAAAACAAATAAATAAAACGGGTGATTTTGACTTGCCGTACGGCCACCGAAGTTGCAAATTGACTGCAGCATAATAGAAGCTAACCGCTCTCTCGTATGTGTTCTTTCCTCGTTTTACCCGACATGTCTTTCATCATTTTAGTTCTGTAGAAGTTCTTTGAGGATTATTCGTTTTCAAGATGGCGGCCGCAGTACTAGCACCTGGTGACTATGCAGCTATCGTGTGTTACTTCGTGATAGTTATGGGAGCAGGGCTATACGTGAGTATGATATTATTATACTTAAACAAATCAAATTGATTTTATTTTCCAATTGTTTTGTTTAAACAACTGATGAAAATAACGAAATTCTTCGAAAAGACCATTCTATAACATATTCATTTCATTCAGCAATTTTTAAAAACGTAAACTGCATTATTTCCCAGGCTACAGTCACATTTCCCCTACGGCAGCCGTGCGGCGAGTCGAAAACAGATGTAGCTGGTACCGCAATATGGCCACTGTAGACCAAATGTGACTGAGGTATTAGCTCCAGTTTGGCAGCGGCGGACCGGGGTAGGAGGGGCGGGGGGCATAGTGTTTATGACAATCATTCCATTAAAAAAAAATTTTTTTTAAGTGACGTGATCCAACGCCAACCAAACACAAACCCATCCTTCAAAAGAAAAACAATGATTCAATTCCCCACCCCCCCCCCATTCGTCCATGTTCCTGTATGATATTTGCAGTATGGTTGCTTTCAAAATTGAGGTGTGGGACGTATAAGGGTGGCTGGTACAAACACGCACTGGTCATGGACCTACCAAGAGGGGCAAGGAAGGGGTGGGGTATGCCACTCACTTGGCCGAATAGAACGAGGAATAAGTAGACAAAACAAAAACACGGTATAGATAGGAGTAGAGGAAGAAGAAAAACATCACGTATCTAATCATTTCATTTATTACACATTCATGTGAAAATATATACATATACAGTACGTTACGTACAATATTATTACTTGATGCAATACACAGCAAACTGTAGTATCATCAGGGACCAGAAATAACATAGAAATATTTTCGGAATAATAACATACAATAAAAAATAATTACACTGAACGTGACAACAAATATTCGTAAATTTAGATAATATATGCTACATTTTAAGACAATAACAAGTTTAAGCAAAACAAACATTAACAATTGCATAATGTTCATTTTACAAGTAGACACCTAAGTTAAAATGTTTGTATTTATATCTGTATAAATCTTTTGATTTAGTTTTCCTTTAAATCTGATAGTCTTTGATTGACCTACCAAATACACTGTCGTATAAATTTCTACCTTTACGTGTTTTATTTTATAGGCACTTTTTACATCTAACCGAGGAACTGTTAACGGCTACTTCTTGGCGGGAAGGTACATGACATGGCTTCCAGTAAGTTGAAGAATTTCCAAATTATCCGTTTAACTTTGTCTTTTTTTTACAACAGTCATTTTTTATACGATCTCATTTGGTTTCTTCCATAATTCAGTCAGTGCGAGAATTTATTGAATCCATTGTTGGTCGCGCTTTATTATGTTCTGTTGCTTATTGTATAATTTGCTTTTTTTCGCTTTATTTATTTAGTTTAACAAATAAAAACCGAGGATGGCCAGGTGCCGAAAACTTTACTACTCATATAACTCTGCGTCATTTACATCAGCAAAAAATACATCATTTCCATATGTTTTTGACGATCACATAATAATAATAATAATAGCCAATTTTTATAAAGCGCTTTTCCCAGAATGGCTCAAAGCGCGTTACAGCATATTATTACCCCGGTCATTTGATTCATTTCAATCCCACACAATTTCCACTCCCTGGGGAGCATTCCTTTCATTCATCGCAGCCTCATTGTGGCGCTGGCAAATTCAAAAATACAATATCTTTCGCATCCTACCGGGTACCCATTTAGCACCTGGGTCGAGAGTGGCAAAGTGTGGAATAACGCCTTGCCAAAGGACGCTAGACCGCGGTGGGATTCGAACACACGACCCTCTGTTTACAAGGCGAGAGTCAGAACCACTACACCACGGCTCTCCGTGGTGTAGTAATCTCAGAGAGATTATATACCGTCTATATCAAGTGGTTTAACTTGGTCGTAAGATATATAGTTTTATTATCAGTTACTTTTAAAACCTTGCTACTGATCATATTGTCGGCAACCTAAATTGGAGGTTGCATGAATGATGCTGAACTAAAGCAAATGTTGAATAGGTCTTTATGAGATGTTGACTTTTGTTTGATGTTATACCGATTACTGGTCTATAAACCAATTAGCTTAGGAGGATATATAGCTTCCTTCGACGTGTCAGAGCTATGTTGCTATAAATGCGTAAACCCTATGACCGCGCAGGGCAGTGCTAAATTTCGATTAACCCTAAAAGGCCAGGGGCGGATTCCGCCCCCCTACGTTTTTCACGATAAAACCAAAAATTTTCAACCGCGCCACTCTTTGACTCTTTACTTTCAAATCTCGCACAACTTTTGAGACCAAATTAGCGATGCCCGGTAGGCGGTTACGAAAATACGCAACATTATGTAAATGTAGGTTAGACAAAAAAACGTGAATTCATGTACAAATCCAATTCAGATTGTGTATTTAGCCAAAATTCATAAATGTATACTTATTTCTATTTTTACTGATTAAACTTAATGAATTGTGTCTTGTTTATGATCAAATTAAGTCTGCAACAATTTCCATCGAAAAAACAATAAAAATAATTTCTTGGCTTAAAAAAATTAAATAAAAGAGATGTCGTCTTTGTGTTAAATTGAAGTCTTTTGGCTCGGAGCGACAAGTGAGTTTTTTGCCATTTAAGAATTTATGATATCATAATTGAACGGATCCTTACCAGATAAAAAAAAAAAACTTGTATCGTCTGCAAATAAGGTAGTAGTTAAAATGTCACTTACGTGTTGTAGGTCATTTATATACAATAGAAATGAAGATGGCCTAGGGTATAGATCCATGGGGGCACCCCTGCTGTAATATCCTGAGTTTCTTAATAAATTTTTGTTGATGCATACACATTGTTTTCGATTTCTTAAGTAGCTTATCAACCATTTTAATACTGTGTCTCTAAATCTGTGTGATTAAAACCTACTAATTTAGATACTACGGTCGATACAATCGAATGCTTTAGATAAAAAAAAAAGTTTACTCCGATCGTTAATGCTTTGTTTTCATATTCCTTAGCTATTTTGTTTTATAAGTTTTACATATTTGTGTGAAAGAAATGGATGAAGAAAACAATGGTAGGCGTAGCTTAAATCAAGGTTCCCCAGAGCTATCTGCCCTTTGGAACACCGGTGCCTTAACCACTAGACCACAGAGACGGGTTAGTGGCTAGGGCCACATCGATCCAATTGACCGTCAGATAGACAGATTTTCGACACTATACCAATTATAATTTCCTTTGTCGGGTGTAGGTGTGTTTTTGAACAATGACAAGCCGCCATGCCTCAGCTGGATGCTTTCACATCCATATATACACAGCAAAAACTGCGGTGTTAACCGGTGTACATAGAGGACCACACCAGTTATTTTACACCGGTGTTAAATTGACATTGTTAGTTTAGCACCTATATATGAGGCGCCAAATGTACCAATATTATATAGAACAATTATTTGTTATATAATAAGATTATTCGAATAAGCGAAGAAGATAGTTTGCGAGAGAAGACAGGTCTTCTCAAAAAACCAATTATTGGCAAGCCATACACGGCCCGCGAAAACAAAGCGCGCCCCTGCGATTCCGCGGGAATTCTCCAAAGACACGCCCCCAGCAACATGTCTGTGATTGGCTGGGCATGTCACGGATGGCGCCGTTACACAGCGCCCTTGGTGACAGCCAGGCAACGGCAACGGGGGCACAGCCTCTACGCTAAAAAGAACCAATGAAATGCATTGAAAGAATTCAGGGACGTGCGCAATACGCGACAGATTTGGAAGCACATGTTCATTCTCAACTAAGCTCTGGGGGATGCAAGACGTTAATTCGTAGTTCGCTATGAAACCGTTCTTGGATCATCATAGTTTAGGCCTCACTTTAGCAGGCTAATACAAACAATTCAAGTACTAGTATTGCTCATCCCAGGTCACAGGGATGACAGGATAAAATGGATCCCGGGAAAATTAATTCTCAGCGTTTTTATCAACATTATGAATGGCTAGCCGTCCAGATCTCGCTGACGACACGCTGGTGGAGCTGCAGAGTGCAGTGAAGGGATGGACGGATACAACGCTGAATTACCGAACCCCTACAGGGACTATCTCAGTTAGGCCGGGATCACCGTTCTCGTTAGAGGTCTAACGTTAGATCGACCGCTATTTTGCCACGGTCTATCGGTGAGACTGCAGAGTTGGAATATACATCAGCTTCCACAGGAATAATAAGTACTTTCAGTCAAACGGAAGCTCTGACCAATGCCGTGAATGAGGATATTTGCCGGAGTTGTTCTCCTATGAGTACAACTAGGCCGGTTGTCTTTTGAGGCTGTGCCTGTGATAAAACTGCCGGCGATGCTTCGAGTTCGATGGAGCTGGATCTAATTGATTGTTGATGCGAATGGAGTGGAGTTAGGGCCCGGACCACAGTGTATATATCTTGACCCGGTGAGTGTTTGGATCCATGTTTGTACTTGTAGTTGCACATCTTGACCTAGACCTTAAATGAATTTGGCCTGAACCGGCCGCTATAGTATAGCTATTACTTAACTTGGGGCCCGGAACTCTAACGTTATAACTTGTGATACTAGATCTAGGCCTATATCTATTGACCAAATTCAAAGTTCCAACTCAGACTAAATGTTCTCTGGGCCTGGATCTATCCCTATAACCCCTTTGGCTTTGGTTCTAGGGCCAACTATGATATACGATATCGATCTAATAGGACCGAACATTTTTCAATATATTTCTAATGTGGTTGCGGGAATGCAGGATACATGGAAACTGAAGGACCTAGGCTAGCTTCGACTCGGCTTGGTTTGCGACTGGAGTTGAGTTGCTCCATGAGTTAAGTTGATTCAATATGACTTTATGAGAGCGTTGGTAAGGGTCGTATCAGAGGGCTTGGCGTCGCGCCCCACTCGGAAAGGCAGCGTTGAACAGTGGACTGAGTTGAATGATCAAATATTAGGTCAAAACCTATCACAATATGAGTTTTTTGTATTGGATCTAATTAAAGGATCAACATTCTGTTTCGCCAGCTGAGTCCCGGCTCATGCTACAAAATAAACAAAAAAGAAATAAACGATGCTCCATACACCAAGCTGGATCCCACGATAATTTGAGCCCATTGATCAGCTGGCATTTTGTAACCAAATTCCCCAAAATGAACAGGATAGGGGCTATAAATGAAACTAGGGTGGCTGCCTTCGGTGTGAACAGGGATACGATAAATATGATGAAATAAACTGCATTCGCCTACCGGTACTAAAACGATATTATTCATTGAGATAGATGGTAGAGGTATAGGTCGATGTACCGTAATCCGTATTTTGCTGTCCATTGGGCGTGTGTAATAATAGTTATTTGCTTGGTCAACTTCATCCTGTTCTGGACCTACATGAATTAACTGGCAGCTTAGTTGCTTGATGAGGTTGGGGAATGCTAAGATACGTCATTTTTTATAGACCTCTATTACCAAATTTCAGTTCGGAAATGTAGTCAATGTATGCCCAGTGTCCGTACCACTTATCCTATCTCGCCGGCCTCGAGTTTATAAGATGGCGTAAAGATAAAACATAACCACAATAAAATATACGTCGATTGTATCATTCCGGGTGAGGAGGGGAAGTTGAGGGCGTTTGTGCCCCCCCCCCCGCCGAAATGCTCAAAAGAGCCCTGGAAAACCCCATTTATTGCCATGTTAAAGCTTATCCAACGCTGTAGGTTCGGCCCCTAGTTGTGAAAAGTGAAGGGAACGAGTGCGGGATTCACAAATTCATTGGCATACTTTTTAAAAGGGCGCCTTGGAAAATCCCCTTTTATTGCAATTCTGGAGCGTTGCAAGTTAAGGCGATTAGTTGTGGAAAGTATAAGGGAAGAGGTATGGAATTCCTTGCACACATTCTTGTCACGTTGTGTTGAACAATACTCTGCCGGAAGATTTGTTTGTTTTTTACCTCTCCAGGGACGTGGAGTCTGAAGTTAATTGGCCAGGGCACAAATGATCAAGCCTAGACCCAGACTGATGTACGAGGAGGCTTAGCTAAGCTTGACCTGGACTGGTGTACGAAGGGACAGGGCTTAGACTTGGCTTACTATGGTTCACATTGGATGACAGTGGTTGCAAAGGTTTTCACACTGCAAGATGAGAAATCCGGATTTATTTGAAGATGCCGGATTTTTGGTTTAACGTAATGCTCTAAATAGACGAGAGGTTGAGAAATGCAGTGATCAAGATCCTTAAGTCCAGACTTGAAGAGGAAACATGAATAATCTCGAAGTTGTTGAGAAGTATAACCCTTTCGGAGAAAACTAAAAAACCTTGGAAAAAAGGGGCATTATGGGAACACCTTCAGTTCGTATCTATTTGCAATTCTGGGCAGCCAGCAAAGTCGGTTAAAGCATCGATAACCAAGAATATAAACAAAAACTGTGAGGCATGTCCCTCTGGTGCATTTATGTGCTTATATATGTCTCTTCCTTTAAGACATAACCTCACCTGTTGTAAGAGGCGATCTCATATATGAAGCCAACTTGAATGTGGGAATGCACGCCTTGATTTTTATGCCCCCATTTAACTTCATTAATCGATGTGGAATGGATATTATTTGTTTCGATTCACACTGGTGACCAAAAACGAAAAAAAAAAAAAAAAAAAAGAGAGAAAAAAATCCCGGATCTTAGCTTGAAGGAAGGCATTCCTACATAAACATTACACATGAGAAAATCATGCAAAATTTCCTAATGCATGAACTGTTACCTGGGATGATGAAATTCAATGGTCTTATTTAACGGTTATGGAGGCCACAGTTTGTTCACTTGGAAAGAAATACACATTTATCAAATAGTTGTGGAGATTGATTTTGTATGGCATTTCATCAAACAGTTGAGTTGTACAATAATGATAGAATTACTAGCATGGTTTGGCTATACATTAATTTGATATATTCTTTGGCCTCAAATTATTTCATGTTAGAGTCACTTCGATGACCCCCTAATTGACATTAAGTTGAAATTAGTTGAAAGAAGGGTACTCCTTTTTAAGGTGTGCCAAGACATTTGTTGATTTGTTGTTTCACATTTCCGCAAAAGTGGATCCGAAGGTTTTCCAGAGTTTCTTCTCACCGAGTTTTATCTCTGGTTTTTTACCCTGGACCTACTTGACGTGGAATTGGTTTCAGCTCTCGTTGCATGAGTTATGTTTAGTGCAACGAGGGCTTAAACTTGCGAACAACATTCACTCGCAGGGGGAATGAAATAAGCAAGGATGCGATGTTGTCAAGCTTGTTAATGGTTTAGAGTGAGAATGGTTGGCCAATGTCCAATTGATGTAGAGATATTCATAACAACTTGGAGGTGTAGACGAAGAGTATGGTATATGATGCGTCCATTCGTTGATCGCATGAGATTGCTTTGTATGGAATAATTTTTTTATTGTTGACTATCCATTCCGATGGCTGGCATGGTTTATTGATCATTAACTTAGTTATTGTTGTCCTTGATTATTGAATTGGCTGGGTTGTCGAGCGTGAAAACTCACTTTTGAACTTATGGCTTGGTTGGGCTTGGTTACAGAATTACCGACTGATTATTATCGGTAGCTTTGACATCAGCTTTCCAGGGGAGGCAATGGTTTGATAATTTAAAGTCGACGGCACCGATGCACGGCCCTCTATTCTACCATTTAGGGTCGCCGCCGATGAGGCAGAATATGGGACCAAATCCTACCTTAGTCATGATATCGGGGGTGCTTTGGAAGAGTGGCCCTTATTTTATCGAGTATTATTATACGATAAAATGCACAAAATAGAATTCTCATACTAGTAAAATGGCGACATTATTGAAGTACGAGTATAATTACATGACAAAAGAAGATGACGCTCATAGTATATATTTTGGTTTCCGAAACCATGAGTTGCAACCAGGAAACCAGACGCGATGGTTTGGGAGGGATGGCCTTGACATGAAGGGACTCCCAAAATCCAATAGTGTTTGCCAAGTGTCACGGCAAAAAAAAAAAAAAAAAAAAAAAAAAAAAAAAAAATATATATATATATTTGGGGCTTTCGCTTTTTTGTGGGTATTTTTTCTTATATCGGTCAAATTTCAACACCAGGGGGAGGCACTGTATACTAATTATGTCAAGAAAATCGGGACAGGGGAACCCAACTTTCCAAAGTCTCCTGGTTTGGAAGTCCGGCTGGATGTCTTCCGGCAGGTTCCCCTTCCAAGAATTCACGTTCTGGTCTTGAAGCCTCTCCCCCAATTTTATTTCACACATGAGATAATCTTGTATTGAATAGATGATAAATGTAAAGAGGGGAATCCGCACCCCAGGAAATACCTGTCCTGGGATCCCGTTGGATCTCTTCCTTCTGGGAGGTCACGTGACCCGGTTTCCCCCTTAAAATCTGGTTGATTGTGGCTTGATGAATATTGTTTAGAAACTGTGTACTTGTTAAAATATTGTAAATGTCGTTTTAATGATTCTGGTAAAATCCCCCAGAGGCAATAAAGTTGAGAAACGGCAATTTCATGTTCGATCTGTATTTATTCTCGCAATAAGATTATTCGAATAAGCGAAGAAGATAGTTTGCGAGAGAAGACAGGTCTTCTCAAAAAACCAATTATTGGCAAGCCATACACGGCCCGCGAAAACAAAGCGCGCCCCTGCGATTCCGCGGGAATTCTCCAAAGACACGCCCCCAGCAACATGTCTGTGATTGGCTGCGCATGTCATGGATGGCGCCGTTACACAGCGCCCTTGGTGACAGCCAGGCAACGGCAACGGGGGCACAGCCTCTACGCTAAAAAGAACCAATGAAATGCATTGAAAGAATTCAGGGACGTGCGCAATACGCGACAGATTTGGAAGCACATGTTCATTCTCAACTAAGCTCTGGGGGATGCAAGACGTTAATTTGCCCTCCCTCCCGCCCATTTAATAATGGTTGTGAGTGGTTGGTTATAATATTGTCAGGGTCGGAGGGTATTGTTTCTGCCTCCAAAAATGTGGTACACATGTTATGAAAAAAGATTGGATGATATAATACATGGTTGTTAATAATTCTGTCGTGATTTTTGTTTATACTCAAATCGGTCAAAGGCGATTTTGCTAATTAATCTAAATGTGGTAATAGCGAATTTTAAAGACGGGGCTCGAGATTGCTCAATGAGCCTGTTTAAGTGCAAGTTGTGCCGGTTACAGTTGATTGAAATAACCTTATATTTTGGTTGGTTATACTGTTGATAGATAACATGGATTTATTTTGGGTGGTTGGCTGGGCATGTGTTTGGATAGAATTGCATTGGTTGCATAGGCTTGTATTAGTTGACTGGATGGGCTTGATTGGCTTGTTGGTCGGATAGACTTTTATTGGTTGGTTGGGCGATATGTTTGGTTGTTTATTATCATAAAGATCCACGCTCTACAAGCAAGGCTTTTAGTGGATCCCCTCATTTCCAAACAAGTTCTTGTTAATACAATTGCCCAAATTTTCATAATTTGTCTATAGTTGATTTGTAATTACAATTGTTGTGTATTTGTGTTTATGCATTTAGTGCATATTTGATTTGTACCGTGATTTTTTATGATGTACATGACGGAAGTTCAAAATGAACTCGTTTTTATTCGGTTGGATGTGCTTGCGCTGGTTGGGTGGATGGGCTTGCTATGATTGGTTGGTTGGTTATAATGATCATAGGGATTCACGCTCTCCAAGTAGTTATTTTAGTGGATCCCCTCATTTCCAACCAAGCTATTAATACTTTTGTACAAATTTTAAAATTTTGTCTGTAGTGGACCGGCAATTACAATTTATATGTATTTGCAAATTGTTTATGCGCACTATGATGCATATTTAATTCGTGTTTGTATTTGGTAATGATGTACAAGATGAACTGAAATTTGTTTGGTGGCTTTATATGGTTGGTTGGCTGGGCTTGTTCTGGTTGACTACAATTGCACAAATTTTTATAATTTGCAGTTGATTTGGAATTATAATTGATGTGTATTTGTGTTAATGCATTTGATGCATATTGATTGGTACCGTAATTTTTTGTGATGTACATGACGAAAGGAACTTGTTTTGTTTGGTTGGATGGGCTAACATTGGTTGGATGTTTAGGCTTGTTATGATTAGTTGATTGGTTATGATCATATCGATCCACGCTCTATCAGCAGATCCTTTAGAAAGATCCCCTCAGTTTCAACCAAGCTGATAATACTATTGTACAAATATTGAAATTGTGTCCGTAGTTGACTTGTAATTACAATTGATATGTATTGTCATTGTTTATGCATCATATCATTTATAATTGATTTATGTTTGTATGTGGTAATGATGTACAAGGTGAACTTAAACTCGTTTGGCTAGTTAGATTGGCTTTACATGGTTGGATGGTTGGATGGGCTTGTTATGGTTGGTTGGTCGGGCTTGTTATGGTTGGTTGGTCGGGCTTGATATGGTTGGTTGGATGGGCTTGTTTTGGCTAGTAGGATGGGCTTGTTTTGGTGTTTGGCCTGATTACTGAGTATTTTTTCTTATATCGGTCAAATTTCAACACCAGGGGGAGGCACTGTATACTAATTATGTCAAGAAAATCGGGACAGGGGAACCCAACTTTCCAAAGTCTCCTGGTTTGGAAGTCCGGCTGGATGTCTTCCGGCAGGTTCCCCTTCCAAGAATTCACGTTCTGGTCTTGAAGCCTCTCCCCCAATTTTATTTCACACATGAGATAATCTTGTATTGAATAGATGATAAATGTAAAGAGGGGAATCCGCACCCCAGGAAATACCTGTCCTGGGATCCCGTTGGATCTCTTCCTTCTGGGAGGTCACGTGACCCGGTTTCCCCCTTAAAATCTGGTTGATTGTGGCTTGATGAATATTGTTTAGAAACTGTGTACTTGTTAAAATATTGTAAATGTCGTTTTAATGATTCTGGTAAAATCCCCCAGAGGCAATAAAGTTGAGAAACGGCAATTTCATGTTCGATCTGTATTTATTCTCGCAATCATTATTTATTAAATAATAACTATTATTTATATATAATTTACATTTTATTTGTAAATAACTACTATTATATAAAATATCATTTCTAATTATTTATATATAATTCCAAGTAATACTTCATTATTTGTAAATAATAATAGTTCGACATTCCATTATTTATAAATAATGATTATTTATTTTTCATTATTTATAAATAATGATTATTTGTTTTTCATTATTTACAAATAATGATTATTTGTTTTTCATTATTTATAAATAATGATTATTTGTTTTTCATTATTTATAAATAATGATTATTTGTTTTTCATTATTTACAAATAATGATTATTTGTTTTTCATTATTTATAAAAAATGATTATTTGTTTTTCATTATTTATAAATAATGATTATTTGTTTTTCATTATTTATGAATAATGATTATTTGTTTTTCATTATTTACAAATAATGATTATTTGTTTTTCATTTATAAATAATGATTATTTGTTTTTCATTATTTATAAATAATTTGTTGAGTTTTCCATTATTTATAAATAATGATTATTTGTTAAATAATGAAAACGTCTACTTCATTATTTATAAATAATTTTTTCGAGTGCACCATTATTCTCATTATTTATAAATAATCATTATTTAATGTTCGAGTTTTCCATTATTTATAAATAAAGATTATTTGTTAAATAATGAAATATCTACTTCATTATTTATAAATAATAATTTTGTTTCAATATCCCATTATTTATAAATAATCATTATTTATAAACAATTTTTACAGTTTGCCATTATATACAAATAATCATTATTTATATACAAATAACTATTATTTATTAAATAATGCGATTATTTATTAAATAATGCCATTATTTATTAAATAATGGATAACTCGCTATAACATGCAAATGTGGGACCGCCCATGTTATGAATATTCATGATGCGATTTCCTTTTTCGTGATTTTTCTTCACAAATGTTTGTCCATTTCCTCTTCATAATGACATTTCTTGAAGCAATTTTCTAGGGATATGGTCTGATTGTAATATTCTTCATTTTCTATATAACTTCGTCTTCGTAGAAATATCAAAAATTGTAATTTTATACGATTTTTCCTACAGTTCACAATCCCCATAGGCGCGCGTGTATCGTAGGGACAACCGGTGAATCGACGGAGTGCTCTTCATCGAAATACTACGTTGGTTGGTCCCCGGAAGTGGCGGGCGGAATTTAGCCCGAATCCCGATGGAAGTAGATCAAGTGCATATGAGCTGAGAGAGTGAAATATCAGTGTACAGGCCCTTCTACTGTTTATAAATATTTCTTGTTGCTTTTTTTGTTAAGTTAATTTTTCCTGGTGTAGAGATAAGTTTCAGTTCTAATAATGCACTTCAAATACATTTTGGAGTGTCTGTTTGAGGCGTTTGGGGCGATTTCACCCTGGCCCCAAAATGCGCTCGCAACGACAATACGGGGGCATGATGACCCCAACATTTTTAAAAACTTATTTTTCTATTGAAAATTATCACAAAATTCACCAAAAGTGTGCACGAAAGCCTTCGTATTTCACTTTTAAAACTCCAAAAAGTGCCCAAATGACAAGCTTGGTCGCTTCGCTGTGTCGCTTTCAACTTGAGAAAGTTTACGCGTCTGCTTCCCCCCCCCCCCCCCCCTCCTCCGAAAGAAATTCTGTATACGGCCATGCTCTAAAGAGCCTGGCACATTGATTTATGTATACTTTCATTTTCATTATTTTTATCTCATTATCATCATGGCCTTACGCAGATTTTTTTTCCAGGGGGCCGGGGCCGGAGCATGACGCGCGTAAACTTTCTCAAAAAAATCTTGAAAGCGAGACAGCCACGGGACCAAGCCCAAATGACAAGCTTGGTCGCTTCGCTGTCTCGCTTTCAACTTGAGAACGTTTACGCGCGTCTGCCCCCACCCCCCGAAAGAAATTCTGTGAACGGCCATGCTCAAAAGAGCATATGGCACATTGATTTATATGTACTTTTCATTTTCATAATTTTTATCACATTATCATCATGGCCTTACACAGAATTTTTACCAGGGGGGGGGGGGGGGAGCAGCTAGGACGCGCGTAAAGTTTCTCAAAAAAATCTTGAAAGCGAGACAGCGACGCGACCAAGCTCAAATGACAAGCTTGGTCGCTTCGCTTTTTCAAGATTTTTATGAGAAAGTTTACGCGCGTCCTGCTCCCCCCCCCCGGAAAAAATTATGCGTAAGGCCATGATGATAATGAGATAAAAATAATGAAAATGAAGTACACATAAATCAATGTGCCAGGCTCTTTAGAGCATGGCCGTATACAGAATTTCTTTCGGAGGAGGGGGGGGGGGGGGAAGCAGACGCGTAAACTTTCTCAAGTTGAAAGCGACACAGCGAAGCGACCATGCAAGCTTGTCATTTGGGCACTTTTTGGAGTTTTAAAAGTGAAATACGAAGGCTTTCGTGCACACTTTTGGTGAATTTTGTGATAATTTTCAATAGAAAAATAAGTTTTTAAAAATTTAGGGGTCATCATGCCCCCGTATTGTCGTTGCGAGCATTTTGGGGCCAGGGTGAAATCGCCCCAAACGCCTCAAACAGACACTCCAAAATGTATTTGAAGTGCATTATTAGAACTGAAACTTATCTCTACACCAGGAAAAATTAACTTAACAAAAAAAGCAACAAGAAATATTTATAAAAAGTAGAAGGGCCTGTATAATGGTTATTTGTATATAAATAATGATTATTTGTATATAATGGCAAACTGTAAAAATTGTTTATAAATAATGATTATTTATAAATAATGGGATATTGAAACAAAATTATTATTTATAAATAATGAAGTAGATATTTCATTATTTAACAAATAATCTTTATTTATAAATATTGGAAAACTCGAACATTAAATAATGATTATTTATAAATAATGAGAATAATGGTGCACTCGAAAAAATTATTTATAAATAATGAAGTAGACGTTTTCATTATTTAACAAATAATCATTATTTATAAATAATGGAAAACTCAACAAATTATTTATAAATAATGGAAAACAAATAATCATTATTTATAAATAATGAAAAACAAATAATCATTATTTGTAAATAATGAAAAACAAATAATCATTATTTATAAATAATGAAAAACAAATAATCATTATTTATAAATAATGAAAAACAAATAATCATTATTTATAAATAATGAAAAACAAATAATCATTATTTGTAAATAATGAAAAACAAATAATCATTATTTATAAATAATGAAAAACAAATAATCATTATTTATAAATAATGAAAAACAAATAATCATTATTTGTAAATAATGAAAAACAAATAATCATTATTTATAAATAATGAAAAACAAAAAATCATTATTTATAAATAATGAAAAATAAATAATCATTATTTATAAATAATGGAATGTCGAACTATTATTATTTACAAATAATGAAGTATTACTTGGAATTATATATAAATAATTAGAAATGATATTTTATATAATAGTAGTTATTTACAAATAAAATGTAAATTATATATAAACAATAGTTATTATTTAATAAATAATGATTATATAACAAATAATTGTTCTATATAATATTGGTACATTCGGCGCCTCATACCTATAGGCAGATAGGTGTTATTGCAACACCTTTGGTTGTTACATGTACACTCTTTGGTGTTATATTCAATCTCTAGGGTGTAATTTTAACACCAGAGGGTGTGGTCCTCTATTAACACCCACTGGTGTCAGTTTTAACACTACAGTTTTTACAGTGTATATATATATATATATATGGATGTTATCACGCACTCAGAAAGATTACATTAGTTTATATTGTATACTATTAAGTTTTAATATAGGTATATTTTTGTTATCGGCGCGTGTATATTTACATTAATTTTGAAGATAGCATTTTTATTTGTTCCTTATCCACGATAGTTTGGGATCTGAAGATTGATAGATAAACAAAAGATAGACAAGGTGTTTTCTTTTATTTGCACACGTCTGAAGCATACCGACATATGTTTTTATACCCACCGAGAACATAAAATATATTTCCCTTGGGTATACTGGCGTATACATTACATTGGAACGTTGCAGTCTGATCCCAAAATAGAAATAACCAAGAAAATTAATGTTTAAATAATAACAACACAGGTAGGTAGAAGAGCGTTTTTTAATTTGTTCCTGAATGGTCTTTGTGATAAAAGGAGATTGGATAAATAATTTAGTATTTATAAAATAACTAATTTGCTGAAGCAGGATGGTGATTTTTTTTCATTTTGTTAGTAAGTTTAATATTCAATATAACTCTCTTGACTATTATTCTGTCAAATGGATAAATATTTGCAAGGATCCTCCTAAAAAGGGTGTTTATTACCACTGGAAAATTGTATAGCATTAACAAGGTAACGAAAGTATGTGAATTTATTCATAGATGTGTGTCGAGAAAATGTTTTAAACCCATATTTCCCCTTAAAGGGATGGTCCGGGCTGAAGATACTCATATCTAAATAAATAGAGTAAAATTCACAAAGCTAAATGTTGAAAATTACATCAAAATCTGATAACAAATAACGAGTTATTGATTTTTTTAAGAATTGCATTATTCTGGTGAAACAGTTCTAGGCATGTCTTCATGAATATTCATTAGGTGGGCCGATGATGTCACATCCCTATTTTTCTTTTTTTCTTATGTTATTACATGAAACCATAATTGTTTCAGTTTTTCATACATGTGTAAATTATGTGTCTCCATTATGATGATATAAGTTGCGGCAATAAATAATCATTTGTTAATCCAATTGTTTTAGTAAGAAAAAAAATCGGTAGATTTTTTTTGAATAAACCTAATTTATATAGAAAGATACAAAGAAACAAGTGGGGATATGACATCATCAGCCCACCTTATGAATACTCATGGAGACATGATAAGAAATGTATTAACGGAATAATGCAAATCTTTATAATTCAATAACTTCGTGATTTGTTATCCGATTTTGATAAATTTTTCAGTGTTTTGCTCTGAGGATTTTCCTGTATCTAATTGGAATATAAAAAAATTCAGCCTGGACCATCCCTTTAACAATGAAGGAGTATTATTTCAGAACCAATTTCATATGTTTTATGTGATTCCTTTTTAATGTTCCTTATCCACAAAGCTTACAGATTTGAAGAAACAGCAATTATATATCATTAATGTCGACATATATTTGAAAACTGTTGGGATATTACGATCTGAGTTGTGTTACAGTTGTTTAGAAGACAATGAAACTAAAACTTATTTATTTTTGGAATGCCTCTTGACTTGTCGATTTTTTGAAAAATACTCGTATAAAACTGCAATTTATTATCTTTAAGGGGATGGTCCGGGCTAAAAATATTTATATCTAAATAAATTGAGTAAAATTCACAAAGCAAAATGCTGAGAATTTCATCAAATTCGGAAAACAAACAACGAAGTTATTGAATTTCAAAGTTTATCAATATTTTGTGAAAACGGTTATTTGCACATCGTCATGAATATTCATTAGGTGGGGTGATGATATCATATCACCGCTTTCCTTTTTCTTATGTTATTACATGAAATCATATTATCGTTTCATGCTTTCATTGTATAAGTGATGTGTCTCCATTACGATGAAATAAGCTGCGGAAATAAATAATTAATGCACTTAATCAGTTGTCAATCCAATTGTTTTATTCAAATTCAAATTCAATTCGGTTTTATTAAACAATACTCATCAAAAGTCCGAAAACTAACAATGTGAGTTTACATTTTTTTTAATACATAACAAAGAAATAAATACATACATAACATGCAGTGACCATTAAAGAAGAAAAAATATATACATTAGGTTTAAAATGCAATAATAGTATAAAAAGAAATAGAATTAGCAGATGCATGTAATAAGACAGATTAAATGTATACATATATATTAAAAAAAAAGCAGGTGAGGAGCAAGAAAGGGGAGCAAGAATGGCAAGAGTAAGAATGTGGAAAGGTGAGAATAGAGAGGGGGATGTAGCAAAAAATAAAGGAAAGAGGGGAAAAAGGAATGAAGGAGGATATAATTTTTTTATCAAACTAATTTCATATAATAAAAGACAAAAAACAAGTGGGGGAAATTACATCATCAGCCCAAATAATGAATATTCATGAAGACATGCCTAGAACTATTTCACCGGAATAATGCAAATCTTTAAAATTCAATAACTTCGTTATTTTGTTATCCGATTTTTAACAAATTTTCAGCATTTTGCCCTGTGAATTTTACTTTATTTATTGAGATATAAATATTTCCAGCCTGGACCATTCCTTTAATGATTTTTTCATTTGGCAAATTACTATTCTTTTAATTTTTGATATTTTATATGCTAAATGTTATGTTTTCTACTCGATGTTTAAAAGGTTATTCATCGTTTTCCTTTTTCGTTTTTTAAAATTAATCAAAATATCAACACGAGTTTAAAAAAGCATTGTGAGTATTCACCTATTTATAAACATTGAATGTCGTGATGAATCCAGGCACATCGAACTTATTTTATTTTTTCAATACATTTTTAAAGTTTTCTATACATGTATGATATGATTTATGTATCACATGTCTTTTGTATTTAATTTTATGATTTATGGAGAAATATTGAATACAGTTCTTCTTTGAAAAAAAAAGGTTGCGGACATTTGCTGTCAGTAGTCAATACAAATGAACCTTTTATTGCCATTTATCAAGTTTGCTCTCGTTAATTGGAGATTCCGGCAGTTATTCAATTCGGTATAAGCGATATACTGGACGTTTAGCAAACTTATTGATAGCGGTCAACAAACATGAAGGGTCAACGAAGTGTCAACTAAAGGCCATCACGCGCCTTACGATTGGTCTGCGACCCGATTAGGAATGAAATGTAGGAACATTTGTTGAGAATGTTGAGAAATGGACCGTCCTACTTTTTTAAAGTTCCAAATCACCATACGAATAGTTATGTTCAATTGTGTGAATATGCTACCTTCCTTATTAAAATATAAGCGAATTGAATATCTAATGACGTCATAGCAATCGTACGATTTGAAACCAATTTGTCCTTTACACGAAAATAAAAATGCATCCACTCAAAATTGTTATATTAGTATTCTTTCATCTTTATTCTTTACTACTACTAATACTACTACTACTACTACTACTACTACTACTTCTAATACTACTACTTCTACTTCTGATGCTACTACTACTACTACTACTGCTGCAGCTGCTGCTGTACTACAACAACAACAACTACTACTACTACTACTACTACTACTACTACTACTACTACTACTACTACTACTACTACTACTTCTACTACTACTGCTACTACAACTACTACTGCTAGTACTACTACTACTAATGCAGCTACCACTGCTGCTACTACTACTTATAATACTACTACTACTGATAATAATACTAATAATAATAATACTAATACTACTACTACTGCTGCTACTACTACTACTACTACTACTACTACTATTACTACTACTACTCCTGCGGCGATTACTGTACAGCTGTTACTATTACTAGTGTTTATACTTTTATGCTCCTGAACTATATGATATTTAAAGGAGAATGAAACTCTTGGAACAAGTTAGCTTTTGAGAAAGCAGAAAAATCAAAGAATAAGATCAACAAAAGTTTGAGTAAAATAGGATTAGCAATAGAAGAGTTATGAGCATTTGAATGTCGAGATCACTAATGCTATGGAGATCCTCCTATTGGCAATGCGACCAAGATCTATGATGTCACAGATGAACAACTCTCCCCTTTTGGGCACTGAAAATATACCCCAAAACATCTCTTTTTGCTCATTCTAATCATATGACAAACGATTCATCAATGATATAATGTTGTGAAACCTCTGTACTTGTCCTCTCATAAAGAGAACACCTCACCTTGTGATAGACTCTATAAAAGTGAGAATATAAGTGAAATAAGTACTAAAGTAATGAGAGAGTTGTACGTGTGTGACATCACAGATCTTGGTCGCATTGCCAATGGGAGGATCTACATGGCATTAGTGATCTCAATATTCAAATGCTCATAACTTTCTTATTATTCATTCAATCTTCCTCAAACTTTCAACAATATTTTTCTTTGATTTTTCTCTTTGATATGGATTCAGCTGGTTTCAAGGGTTTCATTCTCCTTTAATATCCCTACTCTTCAGGCCTTCAGGGTATATCTGTCATTATTTTGATGATTTATCATGCTTTTATTCAGGTTGGTGCATCGATATGGGCTAGTAATATTGGGAGTGAACACTTCGTTGGGCTTGCTGGCGATGCAGCCGTGGCGGGGATTTCGCCGGCGGCTTTCGACCTCAACGTAAGTAAAATCTTTTATAGATGAAGATTAGGTTCTTAAGATCACTAAACGGGGCAGATGAATTTAATGAAAATATAACTGATCAACCAACATTTGATTGTCAAGCATGCATCAACAATACATCTCTGTGATAAGAACTTTCCTGGGATGAGGTCAATGAAGTAAAAAACGTCGATTTACCTTCTGCGCATGCGCAACGATACATGTACGTCTGACCCTCCGTCCTATGCAATTCCACGACGCTATTTTAGCCAAACTAGCCTTGCTAGCGTCGGTACTGTTCAGATAACAATCCTGGGGCATTACGACATGATAGTCTAATATACCTATAGCGTGCGAGAAAATTGTGGACTTTTAACTGTTAAGAGTTGTTCCACAGAATACAGTATTTAGCGATCCCGGGAACTTACCCATCCTGTATTAGTAGCCTAATGTTTCGCTACACGAAACACGACAGATTCTAGAACATGAACAATGTATTGTCAAATACACTTTATCATGTTTATGATAATGAACAGCCAAGATGTCATTGTCGAAAGTTCATTAATCAAATTAACATCAGTTCCATCCTGGACTCTGGACAAACGACCTATTTGCAAATATTCGTCAGCTCCGAAACACAGGAAGAAACTTCTCTTCCTGTTGACCAATTTTCAGTTTTTAATAACCTCATGTGTTCTTGTACGGTTGAATCCGTTCTCAGTCGCAGTGCGAAAATTTCCTCTTTATAGATCGCTATATTACTGAACGTCACAAATTTCTGACACAATGAGGGAGGCGTTTCACAGAGATTTCAATCTAACTTATATATATATATAAAAAAATGTCGCTCTAAATTTCCAGTCGCGGGAGGTATGGTGCGAATAATACCGTATTTTCATTTGTGATTGCTGCATGCTCTTTACAAAAAGTAAGTGGCACAATTAAAACATCTCCCCCAAAAGGGGGATTTTTTGGTTGAATCAGTGTATTTTATGTCTCGACATCATAATATCAATCAAACTTCTGTTAACAGGCTCCTGTTGGGATTATCATTTCAACGTCATTTTTTAAAAACAAAACTTAAGGAGTGTCAATATCTATCTGTATTAACGAAAAGAAATATTGATCGTTTCTAGCTTGCTTCGCTCGCTTACCGTTGTGCGCTCGTAGACTGTAAAAACGCTGTTTAAAATTCGAGGCATATTTTAAGCCCGTCATTCAAACAACTTTTGTTTAAAGTTTTGAACAAGATTTTAAAAGAAACGAGCTTTAGAACTTGCTTGAAATTCTAATTAGCGATCTTACAGTTTATCAATCGAGAACGTTATCTGCTCAAATCGTGAAGTTTATTTCGCCAGCGATGTAGATAGTAATGACATCGAATCTAAATAATAGTTTCAGATTTATATGATTTCTCAAACGTGATGAAATTGACATCAAATCGCTGACCGTTCGATTGCAATTAGCCTACCGATTGTCTAATTTTATTAAGGTATAAATACATGAACATTATGACGTTGCAGTTTGCATTGTATAAATATGTTATCATTCACTACTTTCAGCCTATTATACATAAAACAAATAATGACCCTAAATTATACCCAAGGCAGTGATTGAATCGTTTTATCTTTTCTTTTACAGGGATTGTCGCTGCTGCCATTAATGGCGTACATGTTTGTCCCTGTTTACATCGCAGCTGGGGTAAGGACCAAGTCACACCTATCAAACCGATTCCAGACCGATTAGAGCAATATACCAGGGGTCTTTTGCAGAAAGAGTTGCGTTTAAACGCAAGTAATAAAATCGATCGCAAGTCCCAAATGCGCGCTGTTGATTTGTTAGAAATCAAGTTGCAAAAGATTTTTAGAGTTGTAATTGATTGCATATCTTTATGAAACAGACCCCAGTTAGTAGTTACCTCATGAGCAATTTTGGTCAAATGACCTTTCGTTCCGTTCATTATGATAGGCAGATTTCAAAGCAAGATATTGCGTAAGCTTGCCTTACATAGCAGGATGAAGAAATTGAATAGACCAGGGGCCCGTTTCATAAAGGATTTGCAACTGTTGTAACTTTGCCATTATGGCAGCTACCATGGAAACCTTGATTCTGATTGGCTGCTGAGCCCCGTTGTCATGGTATTGCCATTATGGCAAAGTTACAACAGTTGCAAGTCCTTTATGAAACGGGCCCCTGATGACTGAAATAGCATACCAATGAACACTATGAAGGTATTTGATGCATTTGTACTTTTAAATCATTAGCGTGTACCTGGCTAGCTGTGAAATACCAGTCGCTAGTGGATGCATTTTTGTTGTTTTTTTTTTTTTTTTTTGGGGGGGGGTTATGAAAAACACAATTCAGAAGAATATATAACCCATCAAGACATCAAAGTTGGTGCTTATCTCATTAAGTCTTAAACCCTCATGCCACTTAAGTTCAAATGACCTTCTTCTGATCATGCGCAGAATGGAACTCCGAACTGGCCTATTTGTTTTGAATAACATCATTATCATCGATCGATTTCAGTCGTTATCGTCAATGTGAGCTCAGCAGTATATCAAAAAAGTAATCTTAGATAATGACACTGTCATTCTTACACAACCGATTCTATATCAATTAGAGCTATCATTCAATTTCGAATTGCTTACTAACGGTCGGTCTGATTATATTTCTTTGGTTTTATTGTGATGTCTCTCTCTCCCCCCCCCCCCCTCCCCCTCTCTATATATCTATATATCTCTACTGACGTAACTAGGTATGCACTCTACCGGAATATATGATGAAGAGATTTGGGAGTCATCGAATCCGTATTTACCTCGCCTGTATGTCTATCTTCCTTTACATCGTTTCCAGGATTTCAGTGAGTAAACCTGATGTTAAGAACAGTGTGTTTCACAGTGAAGAATGCAGTGTGTTCACAAAACATTTTCCCACAGTGAGAAATACAATAGTGGTTCCACAGTGTGTTTCCACAGTGTGGAATACAGTGTGTTTCCAAATTGTGTACCCAAAGTGAGGAACAGTGTGTTCTCACAGTGAGGAATACAGTGTGCACCTACAGTATGTTTCCACTGAGTGTTCCCACAGTGAGGAATACAGTGTGTTCTCACAGTGAGGAACACAGTGTGTACCTACAGTGTGTTTCCACAGTGAAGAATACAGTGTGTTTCCACAGTGAGGAATACAGTGTGTACCAGCAGTGAGGAATACAGTGTGTTTACACAGTGTGTTCTCAGTGGGGAACGCAATAAATATCTGGCCAAAAGTTTAACTGCGAAAAGAAAACTGTGACACAATCTGTAATAGTAACAGTATACACGATAGATTTAGAAGCTCATCTTTTACTCAGATCATTCATAATAGGCTTGGAATAATAACTGCATCAGTTTTCTTCGCCATTGTAGCATGATGAAACAACATAATGAAAATAAGAAAAATACAATGTAAAATTTTATAAATTTTGGCTTCCCATAATTCTAGCACAGAGTTAGACAATAGCCTTATATAAACTTGACTACGGAATTCTGGTAGTGGTATGCTAAATAGCGAAAATGTAACCAAAATCAAATTTTTATGTGAAATTTTACTTTGGGGGTTTGTCAATGTAGGAAACAACCCCCCTTTAAATTTGTCAAATTTAAGCCTCCCCCTTAAAAAATCGTTCTCAGGGCCCTGGGTACGTTAGCATGCTCCACCAATACAATTTACACTAGGGATACAAACCTAAACTAAGTCGCCGTGATTTGTCAAGAGGGAGTTTTCGCTTGAATAGCATAAAAAAAGTGTATTGACAATACCCTCCATGACAATGAACAGCCAAGAAGTCTTTGTCGAAAATTGGTGAATCAGGTTTCGTCCTGTGCTCTGGTCGAACGACATATTTTTTCAATTTTTCGTCAGATCTGAAACTTAGGGGGAAAAACTGCTGTTCCGGCTCCAGTGTTTCGACAATGACCTTCCAAGCTGTTCATTGTCATTTGCCCTGAAGTTTTAATTTATTTACTGTGTTCTTGAATCTGCGGTGCGTCATGAAGTGAAAACTCTCTTATAATATCACTTTCAAGTAGTATTAATATGATACAATTTTCATAATGTAATCGTATGCAGGGTTCCGCAACACAAAGGTTTGCGATGAATCGCATATATGAAAGACTCGCACCGATTGGCTCCCGGTCAGTATTTTAAACAGAGTGCACATGCAACGATGATCTTGATTGGTCATTGGTATTTTAATAGCGATTGATTGCAGACATTTGTGTAACGGAGCCCAGAACATAGTGCAAGGATTCATTTGATGCGATCCTGTTATAATTTTTTTTTTTTTTAAACTAAAGGTTGATTTGTATTCCGGGGCGCTATTCATTACGCAAGCTTTAGGATGGAACCAGTACGTTGCAATCGGGATCCTTCTCTTGTTTGTAGCGATTTTCACTGTCACAGGTAATGTCCTTCTAATCTTCATTTATTTTACTTCTGGGCCCCGTTGTACAGAAGCGGATCTAGAGGGGGGGTTGGGGGGGTTGCAACCCCCCCCAAAAAAAAAATCCGGGGACCATTTTTTTAAATCTTATCTTTTTTTTTAAACTTGTAATTTTATTTTATTCTATTTCTATGTATTTATTTCATTTATTATTATTATTAGGCTAACAGTGCTTATTCCAAGGTCCCCAATTCTTTGTATCTGTGTTGTTAACTGGCCTTACATTGCAGGAAAATGCAACTTAATTTTACAAATTTTCATGGGGGTTAATTTGGCAACGACCTCTATACCAAAAAGAGTGGTGTTTTAGATGCAAGAAAACGCCATTTTCACACACAGATTTTCAAAAATTTACTGTGGGAGGGGGGACACCCCCCTCCCACACCCTCCCCCCTCGCTCGCTCCGCTCGCTTGGACTCGGTCGCTACGCTCCCTCGCATACCACCCCAAACCCCCCTTTATAAAAAGCTGGATCCGCCCCTGTTGTATATGATATAGTTACTATCATTGTCACTCTACCATCCATTGGTAACTACCATGGTAGCAATGCCCATCAGCCAATCAAAATCAAGGATTCCATGAAAGTTGCCTTGGATGGCAAAATTACCATTATAATAGTAGCTCTTTTGTAACAGGGCCAAGGGGCCTGTTTTTTATTAAAAAAAAATTGTTGCAATAATAAATGTTCATTAAGAGTTAAAAGCTACTGAAATCCGTCTATTTGATTGGCTGATGTTGAATTTGTTATAATAACTGGTTATGATAGTAAAACCAGTCCTTATAAAACGGGACGCTGAATTTATTCTGAAAGGGCCTATATAATAATAGCCTCTTGTCGAGGCCCTGTCGGCTGCTTTCCGAGCGAACCTGGCAAAGCAAGGGAGAGAGCGAAGCAGAGCGCCGCGAGACAGGGCCTCTGGACATCTGACCCGAATTTCACCGACTTTCTTTTGTTTTTTATTGTTTTTACCAATTCACCGACCAAAAACTGGTCGGTGAAAATCATCCAATGAGAGCGCGGGCTGCTATGACGTCATATTGAATATTCATGAGCTAATCTTGAATGGCGACCTGTGGATTCTTGGCGAAGAATGACGACGAAATATCAAAGAGCATTGAATATGCCTCTAAAATGCTGAATATTGACCGATTTAAGGATTTGCAAGTCGATAAAATTAACTCTGCACTGAAAGGACGAGATGAGTTTGCAAATCACTGAAAGGACGAGATGATTTTGCAAATCTACCCACAGGATATGGAAAAAATGTTATCTTTCATGCGATTCCACCGGTCGAACCGGGGCGTCGATTATCGATCTCCGCTGTGCAGTGCAGTGAGGGAAGCTGGGGTGGAGTTGCTGGGAGTTGACTCGAGTCTGACCAGCGGCTGAGCAGTATCTCCCGGGAAGTTTCGGGGCGGTGATGGGTCTGTTACGGCCAGTAGTAGTAGTAGTAGTAGTACCACTACTTGTAGCATTTTGCAGGTTATATCCCCTTTAGTGTCCCGCAATTAAATGAATCCCCTGCAGAATAATGGACTATATAGTATTCCGAACCCAAAACGAAACAGCTCTGACATTTCATTGGTTTACTCGGTGACCAGTAATATCATGACCGGGATCATGACTCATGTATATTCATTAGGAAGACGTTCCTCATGAATATATAATTCAGTTCAGATGTCAAGAGGCCCTGGCTCGCGCCAGGCCTAATTCGCTTCGCGAATTAGGGAATCCCTCGCTTCGCTCGGGAAGCAGCCGCCAGGGCCTCGACAAGAGGCTAATATAATAATGACCCCCACTCCCCCCCCCCCCCCATATACAGGGGCTGCGTACGTGGGAGGGGTTTTTCAGTACCCACTTGTTATAGCAAAAATAAGGGTGTAAAAAAATACCGTCCGATTGTGATTTTAACATGGCCTCCCCCACGCAAGTTAGGCAAAGATCTTCCATTTCCTCACCCCCCCCCCATTTCCTTCAAAACCCTTCCGTACCTCCCGATGAAGCATGGATTGTTATAGTGATGAAATGATTTGGTAATCTCGTATTATTCAAAAGTTGTGAAGCAAAACGTTTCCCAAATTAACGTTAAGTGTTACATGTGAATAATATATGATAACAGATAAACATAATGGCTCTCTTGTCCATTTTCAATTGAAGGGGGATTGGCTGCCGTCATATACACGGATACCGTACAAATCTTCATCATAATCGTCGGTGGAATTATCCTTATGGTATTGAGTAAGTTTATGTTTTAGAAGTGTTTACTTTGTATATGTTTAAGTTTTCTTACACAGTGTTACGAAGTGACTTTTCTAATAAAGTAAGTGTTAGTCGCTTTGATATAAGGAGGCATATTTGTTATTGTATCGCCTGCATAGCAGAGCAAGACTAAAGGCGCCGTTTTTCCGTCGCGACGGCGGCACGGCGGCGTCGTCAACATGAAATCTTATCCAAGATTAAGATTTTGAAATGTCAACATTATTGGAAAGTATATGGATCTAGTTTATGAAACTTACGCATAAGAGTGATGAAGTATTACTAAATATCCTGTGCGAATTTGACATCACATGACCAAGGTCAAAGGTCAAAAAAAGAGTAAACGAATTTAGACCATGTTGGGAGTATTTATTTAATTGCTATCATAACCTTGTAAAGTTTATGGATCTAGTTCATAAACTTAGGCATAGGACTAGGAGTAATTAAAGTATCATCGAACATCCTGCGTGAGTTTCAAGTCACATGACCGAGGTCAAATGACATTTAAGGTCGATGAACTTCGGACATGTAAGGGGAATTGTTGAATTACCATCATAACTTTGAAATTGTATGGATCTAGTTAATGAAACAACGACGAACGGGTAATCAAGTATCGCTTATTGTTTTGCACGAGTCGTATGTCACATGATCAAGGTCAAAAGTCATTTAGGGTAAAAGAATATAGTGTTTTCTTTTCATATGAATGGCGACTTGCCATATTGAATCGCATAATGCAGGCGAGACTGCTAGAGGCGCTTCACTTGTTCGTATTATCAAGCAATATCACCGAAATAGTAACAATTTGTGTTCAGAGGCTTGTGCAATATTTCATTTGATATAATTATTAACAAAGTGGACCAGTGTAAGATTCGTGTTTTTTTGTTTTTTTTTAGCAGTTCATCAGTTTAAAGTGTCACACTGTGTTTCAAACGGGATACACTGAAGGGATTGTTCCTGCCATCATGTTTAGGAACTTTCACGGAATCCACACATGTTGTGAAATTCTGTTTTCTCCATACAGCCAGGGTTACACCAAAACCGAATTCTCCCGATTAAATTCGGACCGTTTCTGCCCGAATATGGCCTGATTCGGATGAATTCGATGGGTTCGGAAACTAATCGTCTCTGATTCGGGGAGCTCCCAGAATCAGAGACGAGTATCTCAGGCTGATTCGGTACCGATGTTACCCTGGCTTTAAGGCCGGGTTACACCGGAACCGAATCAGCTGCGAACCCATCCGAATACACGTATTCGGGTGGCTCCAGGAGTATTATGTTCTCCGTCCACGAAAGCGAGAAAATTCAGGAAAGGTTTGGAAACAAACATACGAATTCACCGAAACCATCCAAATTCGGCTAGATTCGTCCGAACTTATTCGGGAGAATTCGGTTTTGGTGTCACCCTGGATTTAACCAGGCTTAAGTGAAGACAGGTTATTAATCACCTCTCTTTTATCATAGGTTATGGTCAGATTGGTAGCTTCGAGGAACTGAAAATCAAATATTTCCAGGCGATTCCGAACGCCACGCTCCAAAACCCTAACTACACCTGCGGCATCCCTGCAGAAGATTCATTCCAAATGCTGAGAGATATCAGTCCTTTCACGTCTAGCTTCCCTTGGTTAGGATTCCTGATAGGACAGACTCTGTCATCCCTCACATACTTTTGCGCAGAACAGGTAGGCATTAGGGCGCCGTCATATTTCCCTACGGTCGCCGTACGGCGAGTCGAAAACAGCCGTTTTAACGTCTTTTGCACCAGCGACAGAATGGACGGTTTGAATGAAAATAGATAGAACGGCTGTTATCGATTCGCCGTATGATGGGCGTAGGGGGAATGTGACTGAGGTATTAGAGATTCCTGCGTTTCTCTGTCGGGACAATATTTTTTTTCCTACAACTCGGGCGGCTCCAGGATTGAAAAAAGGGGTGGGGGCTTTCATGCGCCAGATATTTGAAAAGCAAAAATAAAAAATAAAATAAAAATAAAAAATGTCTTCACTTGCGAATGCACCACATTTTCCTCTAGTCTAATATCATTAATGGCTCTCACAGGGGGGGGGGGGGGGGCGACGGGGCCAAATGTGCCTTTTTATGCCTTTTTATCTTTCCATACCACAGATAAACCGTATTGTAGTTGTAAAATTAGTCTTATGAATTAGCAGTATTAATATTACTCTTCGGCTGGTTTTGAAATTGTCAAGCTTTTTACTTACTTACTGCCCGTCATGCCTCCTGACATGTAGGGCAGCGAAAAATGTTCTCCACTCCCGTCTGTTTTTGGGCCATTCTCTGAAATGATCCACATGTCTGCTGGATTGCTTCACTGTCCAAGGTCCGTCGTCGGGTGTTTCTTATTCCGTCTTGGGCTCACTGCAGTGCTGTCCTCGTTACATATATTATTATCGTTTTCTTTTTTTCTTAAGGCATGCCCAATCCAATTCCACCTCCTTATGAAAGATGCGCCTTCCATACTTTCTTGTCGGCACCTTTCATGTAATTCTTCATTTATTATTTCTTCGGCCAGATTATGCGAATCATATGTTTTAAGCTTTGGGTATGAAATCCTGGCATATCTAGTTCAGAACTTTCAAACTTCCTAATCATATATTATGTCTGATATCTAATACCTTAGGTGATGGTCCAGAGAGCCTTGGCAGCGAAGAGTCTCTCACATGCCCAGGGTGGATGCCTCTTCGCTGGTTTCTGTAAGATATTACCCCTCTTCATGACAGTCATACCAGGGATGATTGCAAGGGTTCTTTACACAGGTAAGAAGGTGATGTGAAACATGTGAATTCCAGATACCAGTTCTAATTAGTAATCGTTAAAAAAAGGGCAAATTGAAAGAAAATCTCATCAAGGAAATTTGAGACAACTGAAGATCCTTCCATTAACTCCACAAGACCATCCTTATGACAACCCGAGTTTCCTTTTAACTAATGTTCGTTCAATAACTAATAAGTTTGATGAATTATCTATAATCGTTAAAAATTATGATGTCGATGTTTTAGCGATCACAGAAACTTGGTGGGACGAATCTACACCACTTGAATCTTTTCCAATTCAAGGCTGTACAGCTTTTTACAAATCTCGTGTTGGAAAACAGGGTGGTGGCATAGCAATTTATGTTTAACACAGACTTGAACCACGTGATCTGCAAATAAAAGTACCAAATGGTATCGAAACTCGGTGGATAATCATGCGACCGCCACGGCTACCACGGAATGTTTAGTGTCTCATCGTATGTGTGATTTATTTCCCTCCAAGATATTCCATGGCAAATGATTACATTGATCATTTGTCTACAACGATAGATAGTTTGTTAATTAAGTACCCAGAGGCGGCGATTTCAATTTTAGGAGATTTTAATGATTTAGATGATGGTCGATTACTTTTAAATGATTGATTTAGACAAGTAGTCAACCAACCAACTCGAGGATCAAACATCTTAGATAAAATCATTAGTAATCATCATCATTCATATTGTGATGTACAAATTCTGCCTCCGACAGGCATGAGCGATCATAATTGTGTTTTCTGGAAACCCTCGCGATTCGAACGAAGTGCAGCATCGCAAAATAAGACCAGGAAACGATATGTGCTCCCTCTACGTGAAAGTGGGATTCGAAGTCTTGGCACTTGGTTAATAAACCAGTCATGGAACGATGTCTACTTAAATGACAACCCTTCTACAAAATGTGACTTATTCTTTAGCTCTTTGAAAACTTATATTGACAAACACTTACCTGTGAAAAAAATTACTTTGCACCAGAATGATAAGCCCTGGATGAACTGCAATGTTAAATCTTTAATAATACAAAGACAGCGAGCGTGGAATGCAAATGATCAAACCCGCTGGCGTTACTTAAGGAATAAAGTCATAATTGCAATACGAAATGCTAAAAAGGATTTTACAATAAAAGAGTTCGTAAATTGAAAACTCAGAACCCGGCGAACTGGTATCGTCAGAAAAAACTGCTAACTAATGGCCCTCAAGACCAGCCAACCATCAGTATCCCAGGCCTTCCAACTGATAATGGTGATAATTTGAAAGAAGCTGCTAACTATATTAATGATAATTTTTTGCAGATAGCTTCAGATATACCTTATCTCAATAAAGATTTGTTACCTGCATATTTGCCATCTCCTTCTCAATGCCCTATTATTCAACCTTATGAATTATACAAGTTATTATCAAAAATAGAATTACAAAAAGCAAGCGTCTCTAACGATTTGCCAGTTCGAATAATTCGTGAGTTTTCTGTGGAGTTAAGCACACCGTTGGCACATATAATAAATTTTAGCTTTGAATTGGGCATTTTCCCCCAAATGTGGAAATATGCGGAAATTATACCTGTACCAAAGTCTTACCCACCTAGGATTGATGAACTAAGACCTATTGCATTGACATCGTATTTTGCAATGATTGCAGAATCATATATTGCAAAGTGGTTATGGGAGGATATTGCTGACAAAATAGATCAAAATCAATTTGGTAATAGAAAAAATTTGTCAACATGTCATTACCTTATCGGATTACTACATGCTTTATACGGTAACGCTGAAAAGCCTCTCTCTGTATCTACAATACTTTTGACTGATTTCTCAAAAGCTTTTGATAGAATTAATCACAATTTGCTCGTTAATAAATTATTAAATCTTCATGTTCGACCATGTGAAATCTCTTTGGTAATATATTTCCTCGATAGTCGTCAGCAGGTTGTAAACTATAAAGGCAAATTATCTGATCTTAAACATAATGGTGTAGGTGTGCCACAAGGGACTAAACTTGGCCCGATTCTATTTCTAGTTATGATAAACGATGCCTGTAGAGATTCTAGTATGTCATATTTCAAATATGTTAACGATTTGACACTAGTAGAATGTAGATTAAGATCACAAACTCCACAGTTGCAAGTTCAGTTACAATGTCTTTATTCGTGGACCTTGGCAAATAGTATGAAATTGAACCCACTGAAATGTTGTTCAATATCATTTTCTTTCTCTAAGCAACCTTTACAACCACATGTTTTTCATATTGAAGGCATCCCATTACTTTATGTTAATGTAGTCAAGATACTTGGCGTCATGATCCAAGCAGACCTAAAATGGAATGCTCATGTTAAAGAAATTATCAAAAAATGTAACAAAAATTATTCATGCTACGTAGATTAAAAACCTACAATATTCCTGTTTGTGATCTAGTCACCGTTTATACTGGCTACGTAAGACCCATTTTGGAGTACTTTGTACCTCTTTTTTACGTCGGGTCTTACTAACAGACAGATTAATGATTTGGAATCTATACAAAAAAGAGCTTGTCGAATTATTCTTGGATCATCTAAATACAGTTCATATGATGATGCATTGGGTGAGCTAAGATTACCAACTCTATTGTCCCGAAGAGAAAAACTTACTCAAGATTTTGCTATTTGTTTTGAAAAAAATAACTTATGTCAGTCTTGGTTACCTCCTCAAAGAGATAATAATTTTCTTCGAAATGCAAACAAATATACAGAATTCAAATACAAGACAAACAGATTTAAAAACAGTGCCCTCCCTATCTTGTACGTGTGCTAAACAAATATTACAAATCATAACTGAAATAATTTGAAAATTCTTTAAACGTTTGATATACATACATGCTTAGAAATTGTGAAATCTCTTTAATCACCATTGACTTATTGTCCTTTTAACAGTTTTATTATGAATGATTTTATCTATCTATCATATGCATTCTCCTTTTATTCATTCATCTTTATCAATAACTTACTGTGCAAATATATGTGAATAATTTTAATTGTCTCTGTATTTTTTACCATATATTTTTAATTGATACCCTGTAAAGCATATGTAATTCAGTTTTTACTGCGATACATGTCTACTGAATAAACCATTAATGAATGAATGAATGAATGAATGATGATAATGAGGATGGTGATGACGGAGATGTTGATGATGTTGGTGACGAAGATGATGATGATGGTGGTGATGATTGTGGTCGCGGTGGTAATGATGATGGTGGTGATGATGAGGAGGATGATGGTGATGGTGATAAGGATTGTGGTATTGGTAGTGGTGGTGATGATTTTGATGATGATAATGATGATGAGGTTGAGGATGATAATGATGGTGATAATGGTGGTGGTGATGCTGATGATTATGGTGGTGACGGTTGTGGCGATGATAATGAGTTTGATGATCGTGATGGTGGTCGATGATGGTGATAATTTATGCTAATGGTGATGATGATGACGCTGATAAGAGATGATGATGGTGATGATGGCCATGGTGGTGGTGGTTGCGGTGTTGTTGGTGATACTTTTGTCCACATCGGTCGAATTTTAATGTCGTTGTCAAATTAACTTGCTTACAGATATTGTAGCCTGTGCCTCACCGGAGACGTGCATGGAAGCCTGCGGGAACCCTAAGGGGTGTAGTAACACTGCCTACCCTACCCTCGTCCTCGGCATTATGCCTGCTGGTAAACTCAATATTCAAGACACATAGGCTTCAGCTTTCATGGAGAGCGGAATGTTATTTGCTGACCCCAGACGCTCTTAAAAAACATGGGGGAAACCCTGTATGCGAGACAAAAGTGGAGGAGGGGGGAGAACTTGGAGTACTATATCCTTCGGCTATAAGCGACCTTAGCCTTTAAGCAACGGTCATGCCAGGAAAAATTTAGATGATAACTATTATAATGGAATTTTAGTGGTATTATTTTATGTCTTCTGGTCTTGTACTCTGGGTGATATCCAAATGGTATCGAATTCCCATGAACAGATTCAGGCCATTACCTTGTGATGAAAGATACATATAAACAAGTGGTAATGGGGAAAATTGCACTGGGGGATAAGGGGATCGGTCGGGGGAGGAAAATTAGGTGAAATGAGAAAAAAAATATCTATATGAAAGAAACTTTCAATGACGTAATATGTTTGATATCTCGGCGCTCCTTTTATAAATACGTCACTACAACGGCGGAAGCTCCGCGTCAACTCACCAAGATTATCATAATAATTGATAATGATGATTATAATGATAATAATAATGATATAATAAAATTACTGATAACAACAACAATAATACTAATGATAATAATAATAATAATAATAAAGTAATAATAATAATGATGATAATAAAAGTAATGATTAGTATTGGCTCACTTAACACACATGACGTACTGGAGAATTCTACTACTCATAATCATGATAATTCGTATTACATATCGCTGAATTCCTTGCTTTATCTACTTCTTTTTTTGTCAGGTCTTCGAGGGGTTATGCTTGCCGTAATGCTTTCCGCCATAGTCAGTAGTATGACATCACTACTGAATAGCATCAGTACTCTCTTCACAGTGGATATATGGATGTTTATCAGAGAGAAATATTACAACACCAAGCCAAGCAATAGAGAGATGATGATAGTCGGAAGGTGAGATAAAACTTTGATTTGTTTCTTCTGTTTCTGTTGTTTATCCGTGCATGGTACTTTCTTGGTGCGCAATAATGGCGCAGATACGTTTCTGTTACGGCTGTCGTACGGCGAGTCGAAAACAGCCGTTTTAAAATTGTGTTGAACCAGCTACATAGGTCGTTTTGAATGAAAATGAATAAAACTGTTATTTTCGACTCGCCGTACGGCCGCCGTATGGGAAACGTAACTGCGCTGTAAGCAGCAATGTACTATGTGTGTTAAAGTACAGGGGCGGTATTCTGAAAACGTTCTTATCTTAATTTTGTTCTTATCTACGTCACGTTCTCAAATTGGTATTCTGAAAACGTTCTTATCTCTTTCTTATCTTTTGTTCTTATCTTTTTCTTATCTTGCTTTCCATCGATGCTGAGCGCGTAAATTTATAATTCGCGCATATGATACAAAAGCGCGCTAAAAGATAAGGGGGGGTATTCTGAAAAGTCTCGTAAGTTTCCACTTAAGTTTCCTCATAAGTTACCCATTTAATGGAGCGCTAATGTACCTCCAAATTCGTATTCTGAAAACTCTATTAGCGCTCAATTAACTCCCTTTAGGCCACGCCCCTACTGAGCCGAATTAGCCAATCAAATGCGCTCTTACAACGTAAAATTTTCTCCCAGCGCGTAGTGTCTCTTCATTTTGCTGGCTTGCAGCGCAGCGCCCGGCTGCTGCAGGTGGACTGCACCACGATATTGATACAAAAAAAATTTTGCTGAAAAATAATGCTAAAAGCATTTGCATCGGAGATTAACAGGAGGGTCATTATGTTGTTGAAGCTAACTGTTGTCTTTTCCCTTTCTCTCATTTATTGTACCATTGTGATTTTCTCTTTTTTTTTCGAACGCGTTCTGATTTCACATCCACCTATTGTAGCTTTCTTTGTTTTGTTTTTTTTACAATATTTTATTTGCCTCTGTCTCGGGGTCATGATGGGGGGGGGGGGGTTCTTCTTTAACTTAATTCCTACTTATTTTAAAAATAACATACTTTTCATTTTTATGAGAAATCTTCTTCAACAAAATGCTGATTTGAATAAAATGATTTTAAAAATCAAACTAGCATAATCGTTAAAAAAGCCAAAATTTTATTGAAATTGGATGTACAAATGTTATGATATTTAAGATTTTATAGGTGGGGAAAACGATGGCATCCCTCACTATTTTTTATCTTTTGTACCAAAGGGGTCAATGCTTATTTTTTCATTGTCGGAAACAAGGTTTGATTCCCCCCTGAACATTGCTGCATCTATTGTTACTTGGCAATCTCATTATTGTCAAAATAATGTGCAAAAATACTTTATGATGCTTATAATAAAAAAAAATATAGAAAAATAATAGTCATATTTCCCCTATAAGTACACAATTTCTGTTTTCTTTTTCCTTCTTTTCTAATTTCTTTATTACCAAATATAGCCCCCATTCCTTATTTCACTTGTATAAATTGTGAATATTTTTTTAACAAATTTAAGCCTGAAACATATTGTTTAAAAGTCCGCCAAGTTTGGACACCCATACCACCTTCTTTCCCTTTATTCCCTTTTTATACCTTTCTCCTTTATTCTCTTGCTTCCTCCTAAATTTGGTCGCAGTATTAAACCGATTTGATGATATTTATACGAAATGAAAGCCACATTTAGCAAGAGAAAATGAGACTTAATGGACCTCTTATCACCATTATCTTTCCCCACTGGAAAGTCCGCTAATTGAGCGCTAAGAGACTTTTCAGAATACCAAAAGTCTCGTAACTACTAAGTCTTCGCGCGGTCATAACGCGTACTGTTGCAAGTGCGCGCAACGCAACCCTGCCAAATAAGGAAAGGGGCACTTAAGTGACTTTTCAGAATACCAAAATGCTAATTGAGCGCTAATTGACCGCTAATTGAGCTTTCAGAATACCGCCCCTAAACAAAATAAAGATAAGTGGTATTCTGAAAACGTTCTTATCTTTTTTCTTTCTTATCTTTCACGATATTTAAGATAATATTTAAGATAGCTAGAGGGTTATCACATCTCACGATGTCCGCGTTTTTTCTTGCTCAAAATCGATGGCCACTAGTAGTAACAAGTACCCACAAGTATTCCTCCCACCCTTTCTTTAATTCACCCTTTATTTTGCCCGTCTCTTCTTTTCTATCCCTTCTTTCTTTCTTTCTTTCTTTTCTTTTATTTATTTTCTCTTTTTCTTCCTTTCTATCTGTCTGTCTTTCTTCTTTTCTTTCATTCTTCAATTATATCTTTTGTTTTATTCTGTTTGAATCTTTTTTTTGCTTTGTTTCATTTATACTTCATCTTTCTTCCTTTTTATTTTCCCTTTTCGTTTAATCTCTTTCTTTTTTCTTTACTGAGTCTTTATTACTGCTTTCCCCCTTTTCTCTTCCTTTCCTTTCCTTTTCTTTCTTTTTCATTTTCTTTCTTCCTCCATTTATTTGTAATCTTTTTATTTTTCTTCCTTATTTTTTCTTTAATTCGGCTTTCGTTTTATATATGCCTTACCTTTTTTTATCAATGATTTTCTTTTTCTCCCTTTTTCTTTTTCTTCCTTCCCTTAATTCTTAATTTTTCTTTCTTATTTTTTTTTATTTCTGCTTTCTGACACTTTTGTGTCTTTTTTTCTTTATTTCGCTCATTTTTTTGGTCGTTCTTCATTTACTATTTGTCTTTACTTTCTTTCTTCTCTCTGTCTTTCTTTTATCAAATTTTTCTTTATTCTTTCCATTTATGTTTTTTTTTCTTTCTTTTCCTAACTTTTTATTTCCCCTTTTCGTTTTTTGTTCTTTCTTTCTTTGAATTTAGCTTTCTTTCCTTTATCTTTTTGCAGTCTTCATGTTTGCGTTAATTTTCCTTTCATTTTTTCTCTCTCATCTTTATTTCTTTGTTTCATTTTCCTTTTTTTTTCTTTCTTCACTTTTTACATTTTTATTCCCTTTTTTCTCTCTTTCTTTTTTTTTAATCTTTCTAACTTTCTTTCATTTGTTTTTTCAAACGTTTTTCCTTTTCGGTTCCTTGTTACTTTTTTTTATTTTCAGTCTGACCTCTTTCTTTTTTCTGTTCCTTTTAGATTCTTTCTTTTCTTTCTTTTTTCTCTATTTTTTTCCTTCACTTTATCATTGATAATTGTTCTTTCTTCTTTTTCGTTCTTTTATTCATTCTTTTTTCTTTTTAAGTTATTTCGCTTGCTTTTTTTTCATTTTTCTGCTTTGTTCCTTTCATCTTTTTTCTGCTTCATTCTGACCCTTTTCTGTCTTCTTACTTCAATACCTACCTACTTTCTTTCTTCATATTTTATTCTTTATTCGTACCTGCTTTATTTGCTTTTCTTTCTTTATTTTGTGCACGTGGACGTCTCGAAATAATAAAATCAGTCATTGCGTACAAAATGCCTATTTCGCGCAATGCGCCAGAAACAGTGTACGCGCAGCGCCCATGATATTCTCTTCACATAAGGAACGCTTCTATTGGTTAAACTGCCAATATAAAGCGCATTTTGATTGGTAATATCCTTAAAATGGGCGTGTTGAAGATAAGAAGGAGGCAGTCCTTACAGAGATAAGAAAGCGTTAAGAAGATTTTCAGAATACCGATTTGCAATGATTTTAGCGTCTTCTTATCTCAGTGAGATAAGATAAAAGATAAGAACAAAGATAAGAACGTTTTCAGAATACCACCCCAGGGCTATATTTCATTACAAATACAGTGCGTATAAAAAAAAAATACACTTTTAAAAAAGTCCTACAAAAGATAAATTTGTAATATTCTTGGGCTCTTTCCACATGATATAATGGTACATATCTCTTTAAGCTAATGACGATAATTATGACTGTTGGCAAATATTTCCGCTTGATTCGGCACATGTCTCTTTTAAGTAGAAAATTGATTTGCAAAAAAATGGAAATAGCTATCATGGCTATTAGGGGTAAAAGACGTTAATCATGAAAAGCGCATAGACTCTATAGCTAAGAAGATTGATTTGAAGATATCTTTTTCCTTGCCAACTTGTTTCCTTGGCCAACTTGTTTCCTTGGCCAAAATACCCCCTTTGAGCACCAACGACCCCTCTCCCACTCCCATGCACGCACCAACGACCCCTCTCCCACTCCCATGCACGCACCAACGACCCCTCTCCCACTCCCATGCACGCACCAACGACCCCTCTCCCACTCCCATGCACGCACCAACGACCCCTCTCCCACTCCCATGCACGCACCAACGACCCCTCTCCCACTCCCATGCACGCACCAACGACCCCTCTCCCACTCCCATGCACGCACCAACGACCCCTCTCCCACTCCCATGCACGCACCAACGACCCCTCCCCCACTCCCATGCACGCACCAACGACCCCTCCCCCACTCCCATGCACGCACCAACGACCCCTCCCCCACTCCCATGCACGCACCAACGACCCCTCCCCCACTCCCATGCACGCACCACTGACCCTCTCCCACTCCCATGCACGCACCAACGACCCCTCTCCCACTCCCATGCACGCACCAACGGCCATCGCCTTGGTATCTAATAGCCAAAGATTGATCTTTCATTTTTCATTTTATTATTCCTCATGCGAAAGGAAAGTGTGGAGAAACGTGTATGACCATGATGACCGAACTATATAAATGATATACTGGAAAAGTCTGGAATTGTCTGAAATGAACGTTTGTTTACATTGATTTGCGTCATTTCGTGTCCTCATATCTAGCTTGTACAAACAACCTAAACGTTATTTTACCTCGGGTAAATATTTTCATTTGGGTTAATAAAGTTGGTTTATTAGTTACAATGTATCTTTTAAGTTCATTGACCCAAATACCAAATACATATGATAGATCTGCAGCAAGGTCAGCTCAGTTTTTGTTTACCTCTGTTCATCGGCACAGCGTGAAAATCAAAGTACCCAGACTTCTGCGAGCTTACCAAAATGGACAGTGCTCCCTAAAGTGTATAGAGCGAACCAGTACGGTGAAACGACATTTGCTCCTGCGACAATTTCCCCGGGCTTAATTTCGTCTTAGATATGGGGTTAGGGTTGCAATAGGGTTTATGTTAGGTTTTGGATAGGGTATGGTTTTAAATCCAGGGTTTAATGAAGTTGGTCATTCCATTAATGTGTGGAATTTGCAGCGGAGCAATGGTCGCCGGGGCAAATGCCATGGAACCGTCGAAGATATACTCTTAATATTTTTTTTTCAGACAAGATATACTCTTATATCATAGATGAGATCGAGACCTAATAATACATGTAACCAAAAAAAAGCATCCAAATGTCGTATTCTTTTCAATTTACAAGACTTTTTCAAAGTGCAAACTTTTTTTTAATACGTAAATACGGTATACATTTTTTTTTATTTCATGATGTATTTCAAAAGGGTGATTGTACTTCTGATGACTGCTCTGAGCGTTCTGTGGATCCCGGTCATTGATCTATTACAAGGAGACAACCTACTCAAGTATTTTACTCGTATCCAGGGCCGAGTCACGCCCACCATAGCAGCCGTCTACATCCTCGCTGTCCTCTGGCCGAGAGCCAATGAAAAGGTTTGTAATAAACACTCTGCGCCCCGTCCGCCAGTTAGATTCGCGCTCTCATATCGCTTGATTCCCTGGAAACTGAGGTGCAGGAGAGCCAATCAAAATGGATCGTGACATATTTTATGCACCCCGTCAACCAATCACAATATTCCTGTCAAAACCCTATGAGCTATGAATCCCGTAGTGTAGGATGGTCATGCAATAACGAATACGGAATAATTCTGATTCCTTGCGGATGAAAGGATGACCCATTGCAACTGTAGCAATATAATTATGTAGCGTATACATGTATACGAAGTCTCGCGCGATGGGGGATTCATTGTTTATCTTTTCCGAAGTTAGGTTTACTTCCACCAAGTCGACAAAAAGATCGACGTTTCACGAACGCTGATAAGTGTTAACTCCAAAACTGGTTTTTAATTTTTCTTATGGGGGGGGGGGGGGTATTTCCTTCAATATCCAATGATCTAATTGAGGGGATGGGGGGGGGGGGTCGCCACTCCCCGCAAAGTCTAAATGGTATACGATCCTTCCAAATATATACGTTTTTTATTTCGAAGAGGTAGAAAAGTATACTTGCACCACCTTCCCTTTTAATTTTCTTTTTCATTTTGTTTACAGAAAAGTATGATATAGCGTGTTATTTTACAATATGGGAAATTAACGGAATTATTTTAAGAAATCCATCGAGGTATGCTCTTTAGAAGAACTTCATTGGTAACAGTACATTAATTTCGGCAATCAATGTATTTTATCATTTTGTTTTCGTAACATGGCAAGCAGGAACAAAACCCTGTAAAATGATAATGTTTATGATATCAAATTTAGAAGTTTATAAGGTATAAGAGACAAATGGTTGACTAATGCTGTTATCTTTTTTTAATGTTCTGTTTCTTCTCATCGCAGGGAACATTTTGGGGATTGATGATAGGAGCATTAGTCGGTTTCATCCGGTTAGTCCTAGACTTCACCTATCCGGATCCGTCTTGCTGGGACGAGGATACTCGGCCAATGGTGGTCAAAGTGCACTATTTCTACTTCAACATGATTCTCTTCACTATCGTGTTCGTCTCTGTAATCGTCATCAGTCTGCTGACCGAACCGCTGCCCAAGTATCGGGTAAGGGTATTTTACGATACCGGACGGGACGACTCCGGATCCGGATCTGAGTGCAATGGCAAATATTATGCACTGACCACTTTTCTGAGTATTATCAGATCAGTGGTACTGACCCAGATCGCGCAGCTATAATAGAGGTCGGTGACATTTATTCGCGTGTTGGTGATCTGCAGCTGCGATTACGCGTACAGCTTATATTCTGAGGGAGGGTGCTAGGAGATTATTACCGTGTTAACATGTGATCGGCTTTTGGTTCAGAACCGCGAGCCGATGCAGAATCGGCTTTTGGGTTTATCTTACACCGCGTTTACACGCTGTTACAGCTCGCGGTGCAGAATCGGCTCGCGTGGCAAAAACCTGAAATGATACGAGCACCAACGATATACGTCATAATAAAGACAACGCTGGATCCGTGCGCTTTGAAGTACGTCTCAAATGTAAGTAAATGAAATGCGCGCCAATTGCCGATGCAGAATCGGCTTTCTGTTTACACGTAGTAAAAAAAGACGATTCTGCATCGGCTCGCGGTTCTAAACCTACTACTTTGGTGGTGTAAAATTGCCGATTCTGAACCGAGAGCCGATGCAGAAGCCGATCACATGTAAACACGGTATATGACGTCACATGCATAAGGTCTTGTAAGCGTGCGCGCTTACGCCAATAGTCGCATTAAAAGACGTTTTGATATATTTATATCATGGAAATTGTCCATAGGCAAACAAAAGGTTTAGAAGGGATAAAATCTATTTCCTAAAAGAAACACTTGTTATTTTGCTAATGTCATGAAAAATCTAGTTTCAATGTTCATCACTGCACGCGTTGTGTTGGATTGTTTTATGCCTTTCCCCCATTGTTCTGCGAGCTGCAGTCAAGAACAAGATCCCGTACAATTTGGTAAAATCATTATTGGTTAGTGTAGTCCTTCATAAGCCCAGTAATTCGAATACGGGGAAAAAACTTTAAAAAAATTTGTTTACCCCCACCTCACCCTCCTTTCAATTATTACCGATCCTTGGTATAATTATGTATCAACGGAAATGGGGGGGGGGGGGGGCGTAACTCATTTTGTGAAGAATAAAAAAAAAAGTCATTACTAGTATCAATATTTGCATCTCTTGTCCCGTCTGACCATTCATGCCCCGAGTGCTTATAATTTTATGTTTGGGGTTGGTGCATTAGCATAATTGAAAAAAAAATTAGAGATTGCCAGACATGGCGTATTGTCCAAAGCTCCTAAAAAGCTGCGAGCGAGTAAATTTTTTTACTTTTTTTTATGATACAAAAGTCTTATACATTAGGATTTGATATTCAGAAAATGGTATCACATTTACCCATTCCCTTCCCATTTCCGTCTTTCCCTCCCCCTTTTTTGTATTGGTCGTGAAAATATTTGCGGTCCTGTGCGCCAATGGAGGGGAAGGGGGGGGGGCTACAATTTTGCAATTGCTTATTAACATTAATTAAGGTTGATTTACAGTTTGATTGTTTGTCTTTCATTTCTTATTGTCGGCTCTTGTAGGTGATCAGGACGACTTTCTTCACTCGATACCAAAAGCAGAAGCGACCGGATGAGAAGGAGCTCGACGGGGATACAAATGAAGAGAGACGCCTGGAAGACAAAGACTACAAGATGTTACCAGCAGAGGAGGTCAAGAATGGACATGGTGAGTGTTCTCATTAGCGTTCTTAAACTAGTGGAAACTATTTTAACGTGTTTGAAAACGGTCGAAGCGGTCTTGAAGTGATGTTCCAAAGCGGTTCGCGATGTAATTTTCACGATCGCTTTGCCTCGTTAAACTGGTTTTAGCGTACGTGAGGACATTCTTCAGAAAGCGATCTTCGAACATTTTGCACGCGCTACTTGACACACTGTTACCGTGTTTAGACACTGCCCCGGCTCGCGGCGCAGACTCGGTTCGCAGATTATCCTGCGTCGCGTTTACACGCTGCCCCACCTCGGGGATCAGACTCGGCTCGCGGAGCAGAATCACAAATCAGTGGAGACATTTAAAGTCATGAAACGCGCGTTAATTGCCGGGGCAGACTTGACTTCGTGTTTACACGGATAAAAGAAATCTCGGGACTGATCCTACTATTTTGGCGGAGCAAAATTGCCTTGTCGGCCCCTCGAGCCGGCGAATTAATAATTATTGATCCCCCCGACAAAAATGAACCTTGAATACTGGGAAATACGAAATATTGATTGTTTTCACAAGTTTTTAAAGAATAAAGGAAAATGGAAATGTTTTTAAAAAATAAAGGAAAAATGGAAATGTTTTTTTGAACACAACTTGGACGCCTTTGGAGGAGAATTGTTTTGGACATGTAATTTAAAATACGATGATCCAAAAATATTACAAACAAAAAATCAATTCATTCGAGAAATTTTAATTGCTTGGAGTCGTTTAACATTATTTCCTGATTTATATGATTTGAGTATAAAGAATCAAGTGTTATGGAATAACTCATTTATCAAAGTAGATGGGAAAGTTATATATAAACAACTTTGGCTTAAAAATGGGATCATCAATATTAAACATTTAATGGATGAACAAACCAATTTTCTCTCACATACAACTGTTTTACATAAATACAACATTAATTGTAATTTTCTTGAATATTACTCATTGATTTCTGCAATACCCAATGAATGGAAACATTTTCGTCAACATCTTGTTGAGAGTAGAACAACTCAAGAAGTTTTGTTGTATAATTTAAATAATGTTTTTAAGGTATGCAAGTTTATCCATATAATTTCTGTTGATAAAATCTTGAAGTCCCCGACTTTGCAAACAAAATGGGCATCCATTATAAATGAACCGGTTAATAATTGGAATAGATTGTATATGATTTCCTTTAATGTAAGCCATTATATTCTTTACGCTAAATATTTTATTTTTTCGACACGTTGTAAGGGTGATTGGTTGTGTTCTAGCTCTTTGAAGAACGTATTGAAACGCTATTGTGAAATTGAAAGGGTTCTCGGTCAAAAACATCATAATTTTGTTTTATCATTAGATAATAGTACGCATGTACAGTTGTTGTAAACATGTTCGCTTCATGATTTTTCTGTAAATTGAATTGCTTTCGTGTTTGATTTTGAATAAAATCTTTCTATGAAAGAAAAAAAAAGTAAAAAAAAATACATTATATGAACGCAGCAATGATGATCCTACACAAACCAAATTGTCTGTGATTAATGTTCGTCGCTGTTTTAAATCAAATTTGTGGTGTTCATTCAGCATAAAGAATAATAAGCGCTTAGAGACATTCTTTGTGATAAGCGCTATATAAATTATGTTAATTATTATTAATAGTTTCGTTCACACATGGAATACTAGTCGGAGTAAAACTATATTATGAACGGATTAAGATTCAAAAGATATTAATGTTATCAGGTCCCAGATGAAGGCTATTTCGGTAAAAGGAAGGGTCGAGGGAGCCTAGTCGGTGGAAAGGTCGGAGTAACTCTGTCCAGACGGGTACGTTTCCTCCGACTATGCTTCCTCCGACCAAATTAGCATACGTCTGGGTCGTAATGAAATAAATATCTTTCAAATTATAATCCGTTCAAAGTAGAAATTTCCTCCGCCTGTAGATCCCACGCCTATACACGATAAATGAATTAATCTCCGTGATTCGCTTTTGTTGCAGTCTTCAACGAAGAGCCACCACCACCACCACCGGAGCTCCGGAAGCGAATACTAGCCTGGTTCTGCGGTTACGGCGAAGACACGGAAGAGGGCCGGCGGTTGGCCCGAGAACAAGAGTTCCACAACCGCAAAGTCGGAACCCTTGAACAGGACCCGAGGGCAAAGAAGTTCCTGTATTTCTGCATGGTACTCCTATTGGCTATCGTCACATTCATGTACACATTCTTCTCTTTCGATTGGATCTGATACCCGTCGCTCTGTATAATCATTAAAAAATTGACAAGCAAAAAACAAAAAAATAAACGGTCTTCACTTTCAAGGGGGGGGGGGGGGGGGCACGGGCCTGCTGTGCCCCTGTCTATTCATTGAGACATAATTGATTATGCAAATCCTTTACCGTAATTTTTTTGTTATGGGATTTGATGGGGGGGGGGGTGGGCTTCAATATAAGTAGGCGAATTTTTACAGCAATTCTTGAATATCTTTCTCTCTTTTTGAAGACTCGGGTGCATCTTCATATGACACAGTCATTTTAGTCCACACCGCTTGGAATGTTTGAGGTATTTCATTGAAATGTTCTGGACAAAATGATGTTGTACTATGCTGCATTTTTGCTTTGCTGCATTTCGTTTTCATTTAAAATATATATGTATAATGTTGTGGATATGCATGGGCTTTAATGTGGTTTTTCTAGGGGTAGCCATATGTCATTATAACTAATAAATACACACTTGTACCTACCATGATGACCCATACGTTTACAAAGAGCGTGGTCGAATCTCTGTGATAGTCTTTCCTTCTTTCTTTTTTTCTTTCTTTCTTTCTTTCTTTTTTTTTCTTTATTTCTTTCTTTCTTTCTTTCCTTTTAATTCAAGAAAAAAAAATCGTCATTTTTTTATAAAATGAACAAACAAATAACGAATCAAATTATGTTATAAAACTCTTTGCAAATATTCTTTTTATATGTTTTCTACATAACATACAATATTTTATATAAAATGGAAGAAAACTAGTGCTGCTTACTTCATCTCTGTGATAGTAAATGTTTTTGACCGAATATTAAAAAAATATATATGTATTATGCTTACAATATAAGCATAATACAAACATTTCTTTAAAGCATATTATCCTTTTTCATATCTTCCCCACCCCTCTCTTTTATTCACCCGCTTGCTTTCCCCCTTTCTCTCTCATCTTTTGCAATACCTTTTTTCAATACTTTTTTTGGCAAACAAACAAAAAAATAAAAAAAAGGCTAATTTTGTTGTTTGTTCTGTGTGCTCTATTAGTATGGATTAATTTACAATAAAAATTATTGTCCCATCTTTGTCTGCTGGACTGATTTCTATATTTCATCTAAAACAACGGTCTATATTGTGCAGTGATGTAATCATGCCGCTATCTTAGATGCTCAATCCGTTGCCTATAGTGGTGGTCTGTTGCAGCTGGCGCATCTCTGGCAACTCACTTTATGCGTATTCCTACGTCCTCTGAGGGAGGGCGCTATGGAATTATGACGTCATAATGCATAAGGTCTATTTGGGTTTGATTTACATTTGAAAGCAAAGAATCCAAAAAGATTTTGGTGAAGAGCCACGTTAACACAGTACTCTGAATATACTTCCTATTAAAGTGAACTGTTTTGATTTTGAAATGTGCAGTTGTAGGCCTACTTTTTTCCCTTTTCTTACTGAACCAAGGAATGTTTGATGATGTAAGTTATTGGGTTTGTGTGTAACTGTGTGTGTGTATATAAACCCCTCAAAAAGTTTGGATTTTGATCGATAATCTTTCCTCGGTTTTGGTGAATATTAATGTGTCATTGATACCAATGAATATATTATTTAATTTTCTTTAAAATGATACCGTACATGATATGATTATGGTTCACATGGAGGTGCAGTGCCTTGAAATGTGGGGCAATGTCAAAATTCAAAAGTTGCAAAATGACAGAATATTAAAAGTAATTGTTCTTTTTTCCATGGTGATGAGTGAGTTTCTGAGCGATTTATTTTGTTTTCATGCACCTTAACATCAACATTAATATGGAATCAAACACACCTCTGCACAAGCAAACACATAACAAACAAACATGCTTGGGTAATTCAAACCACGACTCTAACCATGTTATTTCACAGAACCATCGCGACATAAACCACAGCAAAACATGAAAAATGAAGAAGCAGGGCCTTGATTTGAATGGATTTTCATCTCTATTGACACAGACAAAAGAATCATGTTCTGTATTGACCCTTCATGACTATTTCTGCTCGTTTTGCAGCTTTTTCAATTCAGACATCATCCAACACTTTTGTATCCTGCTATTTTCGTGATGGCATGATCATAACAAGCATGGTATCATTTAAAGAAAATTAAATGATCTTTTGAATGATATCATATATGCATTGTGTAAAATTGGGAGTTGGGAGAAATTAATGGCTAAACTCAGATTTCCAAACTTTTTTTGAGGGGCTTATATATTTATTTAATGTATGTATTTTATTTTAATTCATTTTTTTATTATATTTATTTATATATTTGTATATGCATTGTGTAAAATTGGGAGTTGGGGGGAAATTACTGGCTAAACTCAGATTTCCAAACTTTTTTTGAGGGGCTTATATATTTATTTATTTAAAGTATGTATTTTATTATAATTCTTTTTGTTTATTATATTTATTTATCCATTTTTATTTTTTTTTTTTTTTTAGGGGGGGGGGGGGAATTTCCAAAATTCAAAATTTCGTTAAAATATCCCCCTTATGACAGGTGAGGAGAAGGGGAGGTGTTTAAAAAAAATCCGGAAGTAGTTTCGGGCTCTGAGAAAATGGCTATTTGTTTTGTTTCTTTTAGCTGTTCTCAAACTTTCTCTGGGCTTCTTTGATTTTAATTAATTTTTACACAAGGTAACGTGTTCCAAGGGATCCACTTTCCTTCAATCAATTATTAAAAGGGCTAGATCGATTATATTTCACTTAAAAATGATTTTAAAGGTTTAACTCTTCACCGAAACTTTTATTCTACGGTCTACTTAAATTGTATCTTTAATCATTGAATAAAACAAAACAAAATAAAAAATGGTGGGAAATTAACTGTTCAATAAACAGAATGTAAGAATATTACGGCCCCTACAAAATATAATATAGTAATATGAAAATCAAAAGCCATCATGCACAATCTCTCTTGATATTTTTTTTTGCTTTTGGATCAAAAGACCTTAATTCGGTAGTGAAAACTTTTTTTCTGAGGGGGGGGGGGGTGTTAAAATTTTCCTGTACAAAGTGCCTCTCCCCCTTTAGAAAATCCTGAATCCGCCCCTGATGCAACACTGGCTAGATACTGTAACTGCTTCCAAATATTGAAATAAGTTACCTCTTTTACTCAGACATTCATCATCTCTCTTTTAATCCTCAAATGTGATTTTTTTTCTCCATTTTTTCCTATTTTTAGGCCTATAAACGTTCTACTTTTCTATAAAATTTTGGAAAAAACAAAACCATTGTTCGGTAGGGCAAACATTGTAGGACCCCCATTCCACAGAGAGCAAGCTCATTTTTTAAAAGTCTTCCCAAGATATTTTGACAGTCTCCCCCCTCCAAAAAAAAAAAAAATTAAAATAATACTAAATAAATAAAATAAAAATAAAAATAAATAAATGAATAAATAATAAAATAAAGAATTTCAGACATCTTTCGGGGATTTTCGGAACAATTCCGCGGGGCGACAAATGTTTGTGGCAAGGGAGACTGCTGAAAATTATTTGACAATATACGAATACACGGGTTTTGAGTGCTCTTACAAGGGTATCTCTCATTATTGTTAACATAGTAGCAAGTGGGATATAATGATTAATAATGGGAGGATCACATTAGAAAATGTAATATTAGTCATTGAGTGTCGCAATCTCAACAAGGCATTTGGTGCTATTATTCACCTAATCAGGGCAGAAATTCACCTGAAAACAAAGACTATCATGTGAAGAGCGCCAGTGGATAGTACAAGCAATCATAAAATAAACAAACATTACTTTTCTCTATTTTCAAACCCTACTCATATTTCATTTTCATTCCATATACACATTTATGTTCTTCCATTTCTGTTTTGTAAACATGATTTCATACAAAATCAGCATGTCTAAAGAATATGATTAATATAAAAAGTTATGTTTATAGAAGGCGCAATTCCCCCAAAGCAATTGCTTGTGGTACAGAAACATCTATACAATACAAAGATATAATGGCTACAAAAGAGTAGAGAGAAGGAGGGAGAAAAACGAGAGAGGGAGACCAGGGGGCCGTTTCATGAAGCTGTTCGTAAGTTAAGAGCGACTTTAATAACGACTGGTGATCCTTTCTTACGCGCTAAACCATCGCCGATTTAATATACCACTTACCGCAAGAAGGGATCACCAGTCGTTCTTAAAGTCGCTCTTAACTTACGAACAGCTTTATGAAACACCCACCTGAACGGGAAGGTGGACATGAATCACTGAGCAAAATGAAGTGTACTGTACAACATAATTACGTATTATGAGGTACTAGCGCTACGAGTACTTGCCCAAAGGCTTTAGAATTCGTAATTCGTAATCTCAAAAGTCAAATACCAATTACTTTCTTATTGTTTGTCGAATCGTTCTTAAACTTTCACTACTTTTATGTTTTTTCACACAAGCTAACCTATTCCAAGTGATCCGCTATCCTTTAAGACCACCGAGGTTGAAATCAATTGAAAGAATACTAATATAACCATTTTGAAAGATTGCAAGCTTTTAGTTTTGAGTAAAGGCCAGATTAGTTTCAAATCGTGGTCAATCGTACGACTGCTATGACGTCATTACGACTAGATATTGAATTCGCTTTTATTCTAAGGAGGATGATAGCATAGTCACAGATTTGAACATAGGTATTCGTACGATGATTTAGAACATTACACAGTAAGATATTCCAAGTCTCAATATTAGCATCAAATTCTACTACATTTTATTCTAAAATCGAGTCGCCGACCAGTCGTAAGGTGTGCGGTCGCCTTTAGAGACTATTTATACAGTATGATGCGTCTCTAAGGACTGTTTATTATTCTGTTATTATTATTAATCGAATAACCGGATAAAGTGAATCGATTAGAATTTAGAGACAAATACGTATTGTAATGATTTTCTTTTCTTTCTTTCTTTCCTAACCTCTCTTTACCAGACTTTTTGTTTTCTGTTCGATATAAACTTGATTCATAAATTACGATTATAATGAGTGAAATATAAAAATTAGAAAAAGCAGTGTAAACACAAACTATCATGAATCCAAATGAAAGGGAAAAAATGTTACAACCACTACAGAAAATGAATATATATGTAACAATTCTTACATACGACAATACGTGTCAACCGGAGAGCATCCGGAATCACAAAAATAAATATTTTGGCAGTGAACCTCTTTTGTTGAGTTCACCAAAGTCCCCTCAGGAAAAACAAGTCCACCCCAACAAGAAGTTGATAAAGAGAAAAATCCAAGAAGCATAACGCTGAGAATTTCATCAAAATCAGATGTAAAATAAGAAACTTATGACACTTTTAAATTTCGCTTAATTTCACAAAACAGTTATATGCACATCCTGGTCGGTATGCAAATGAAGGAAACTGATGACATCACACACTCGCTATTTCTTTTGTAATGTATTATATGGAATATGAAATATGCTACTTTTCTCCCCATTGTCCTGTGGAACAAAGTTTCATCTCTCCCTGAACATGAGGAATTGCCTTTGTTTAACATTTTACGGCCCAGTCAAGTTGGTCCTTATTGTCAAATCTGTAAAAATGAAATTTTGTGTAATTCAAACAACAAAAAACAAAGGAATTAGTGAGTGAGGGACATCATCAACAGATCGATTCTCTCAGTTGCATGTGACTAAATTGTGCATATAACTCATTTAAGAAGAATAAGCGAAATTTAAAGTGTCATAACTTTCTTATTTTACATCCAATTGTGATAAAATTTTCAGCATTATACTTGTCTGATTTATCTCTATTGATTCAAATCAACATTTTTTTCCTGAGGTGGACTTGACCGTTGCGATAGGTTGCAACATAATTATATTGGGATCAAATGATCGTAAGCGTTAACGCTCGCACGAGCAATTGTGTAAGCCACTTTATCCAGGCATATAATTCATTGAGACACTGCTATACATCACAACATATCAACGAAAAGTAAACTAATTCATAAAGCTTCAAATTTTTAATGAAAACAAATAATGCACAGGTGCACGGTAGCATATGGTGGCGCCCTGTGATTCCCTCAGTTTCTTGGGAAAATGAAAAGTGATTCGCGTTAAAAAAATAGATAATTGCGAATATTTCCAATCTTATTTGATCACAAAATATTAAATACATGACGAAATATATTTCGAGCCGTGGTGTAGTGGTTCTAACGCCCGCCTTGTAGTCAGAGGGTCGTGTGTTCGAATCCACACTTTGCCACTCTCGACCCAGGTGCTAAATGGGTACCCGGCAGGATGCAAAAAATATTGTATGTTTGAATTGGCTAGCGTCATTATGAGGATGCAATGAATGCAAGGAATGCTCCCCAGGGAGTGGAGATCGTGCACTTTTCGCGCGGGATTGAAATGAATCCAGTGACCGGAGTAATTTATGATAATAATGATAAGAATAAATAATAATAATAGTAATAATTATTATTATTACTATAATGATGATAATAACAATAGTAATGATAATTAAAAAAATGATAATAATAACAATAATAATAATGAGAATAATAATAATAATAATGATAATAATAATAATGATAATAATAATAATCATAATAATAATACAATGATATTGATAATAATAATGATTAGTAAGGGGTATTAATAGAGCACACAAATCCACATTGTTAGATGCTCAAGGCGCTCCTATATTACCCCGGTTAAGCTATAGTCTACTGACTCCGGTGTTCAAAGCCATTTAAGAAAAGGTACTTTCTATCGTGATACCCATTTACCCCTCCTCAAGACAAGATAGAACGGGTTCAGCGTAGGGCACACTGCAAAAATTCTGGTGTTGATTTAACACCAGCCCGGAATCTATATATATCCACACCAGAGAAGCGTTAAACAACACGAGTTTCCTTTTGATGTAACACCAGATAGTTATTTATACAACACCTATAAGTATCAAAACAGCATCGGTTTGATTCCAAACTGGTGTTGTTTCAATACTTCTCTGGTGTGGACATATATAGGTTTTGGGCTGGTGTTAAATCAACACCAGAGTTTTTCCAACTAGCTCGATTCACAATGAGGGATTACAGCATATTCTATCGTCACCAAGATGCTACAAGCACTATAGCGTGATATACACTAAAAGTCCGCAGAAGTAAGGCTATAGACTGACAACCTTGTATAAAGAGAGACATGGATTGTTACCCTTCGACATATCAGCCCACCTTCAATCTCAAAACCCAACCAGTTGTAGATATCAAACCAGACAAAAGGGAACACTCAAATACAACGCAATAAGATCAAATAAAGACTGCTACCGACACTCCCTGTATCCCAAGACCATCCCAGAATGGAACTTTCTAAGTGAGGATGTTAGAAACTCCAAATACATAGGCGCACTCAACATGAAGCTAGAAAGTATAGATGTCACCATCTCTAAAGTACATTATCAATAGCGCTTGACCCTTGAACCCTAACGTACGCGACAACCAGATGAAGGCGATTGTCCGTCTTGGTCAAAATACAGATACAGATTGAGGTGAGTCGGACCATGGAGCTACTAGGTCCATGGTCGGAGGTGGGCATGAATTGCTGAGCAAAAATGAAGTGTTCAACATAATTATGTATGCTGATTTAGCGAAAGAGGACTTGCCAAAGGCTTTAGAATTCGTGATTTCGACATTCAAATGCTAATACATTTAATTGTTTGTCGATCGATCTCAAAGTTTCTCCTTTAATCGATTATTTTAATGGAATGAATCGATTGTGTGCGATTACAATTTTCTTAACAATTTTTGGGGTTGTTCCTAAAATATCTCTCCATTTTTTCTTTAGTGAAAGATTAATACTTTAAATATATCAAATAATAAAAACAAACTTTGTTAAAAAATTGAAATACCACGAAAAGACTAAAATGTTTCTCTCACTATAGAAATAATTTAATAATAATATAATATATTTTAAAAATATAGGTTGCTGACGTAACAACAATCGAAATGACGAATTTTTCGTCTAAATTTTGTCCATGAATTCATTATGCTGAATTCATCAAATCAGTTGCAGGTTGTCCTTCCATTTCCTTTAACTTAGTTGCTTTAAAGGACAAGTCCACCCCAACAAAAAGTTGATTTGAATAAAAAGAGAAAAATCCTACAAGCATAACACTGAAAATTTCATCAAAATCGGATCTAAAATAAGAAAGTTATGACATCTTAAAGTTTCGTTTTATTTCACAAAACAGTTATATGCACATCCTGGCTGGTATGCAAATGAATAGACTATGATGTCATCCACTCACTATTTCTTTTGTATTTTATTATATGAAATATGAAATATTCTAATTTTCTCCTCATTGTTAAGTAATACAACAATTAATTCCTCCCTGAACATGTGGAATTAGCATTGTTTAATACTATATGGTTAAGTCAAGTTGGTCCTTATTGTCAAATCTATAAAAAAATGAAATATTGTATAATTCAAACAATAAAAAAACAAAAGAAATAGTGATGGACATCATCGACTCACTCACCTAGTTGTGCATATCACTGTTTTGTGAAAAATCAGCGAAACTTTAAGATGTCATAACTTTCTTATTTTACATCCGATTTTGATGAAATTTTCAGCATTATGCTAGTTTGATTTTTCTCTATTTATTCAAATCAGCATTTTCCTAGGGTGGTCTTGACCTTTAACAATTCCCATCTACATCAAACAGCTGAGAGGGGGTATAAGCATTTAAAAGTACTAATTTGAAAGTCGTGAGAAATATATGCTCAGAAAACATTTTGGCAGCGAATGTGGGTGTGTGCGCGCGTATTTTTTTCATATTTGTCCCGATCGGGGGGGGGGGGGGTGGGTGGGGCCATGGGGGAGTCAGTGAATCAAATTCACAGATGCTATTATAACAATAATTACAATAATGAAATGATATGAGAGTGATGATTATTATAAATACGATGACATTTACTAACAACAGCAAGAATACTGATTATAATGATATAATAATGATGATAATAATGATAGTAATGATGATAATAATAATAATCATTATTAGGATGATAATGATAATGAAAATAATAATGATGGCGATAATAATTATAATAATAATAATAATTATAACGATATTCTTAATGGTAATAATAATAGCAATAATAAAAATAGATATGATGCGATTTATAATTTCACTTACACTTAGAACTCCTTAATTAGATCCGCCATAATGAAAATCTTTATGTAATTTAATCTACTATGTATCGAATGATTTTTTTTATGTACTCTTTGTAAAATATCTTTGTATGTTCTCATATTTTGTAAACATGTATATTTCAGCCACTGGCTGCCAAACATGTATATATTGCCAATAAAACATTACTATACTATACTACACTATATACTATAATGATAGTAGTAATTAAAATGACAACACCAATAACCATAACAATAATTAATATAGGGTATTAATAGAGCGCACAAATAGGATAAAACAAACATTTCAAAATTTATGCTCTCAGCTCTGTCACCATTGGGGCGTTGTGGCCCATTTAGTTGATTGGTCTTCGGACTTTAAAAACATATGAGTCGTATAGGTTCGAATCCAAGCAGTGACTTAAAGGGATTGTCCAGATGAAAATCTGATCAAAATCGGATAACAAATAACGAGTTATTGAATTTTTAAAAATCGCATTATTCTGGTGAAACAGTTCTAGGCATGTCCTCATGAATATTCATTAGGTGGGCTGATGATGTCACATCCATAATTTCCTTTGTCCTATGTTATTACATGAAATCATAATTGTTTAAATTTGTTCATACATTTGTAAATGATATGTCTCTATTATGATGAAATAGGTTGCAGCAATAAATAACTAATTCACTTAATTACTTGTCAATCCAATTATGTTAGTTCTTGGTAGAAAAAAATAATAAACGTAAGCCCATAGAATAAAATGCATAAGAACAAGTTGGGATATGACATCATCAGCTCACCTAATGAATAGTCATGGTGACATGCCCAGAACTGTTTCACCGAAAAAGTGCGAATCTTTAAAATTTAATAACTTCGTTATTTGTTATCCGATTTTGATCAAATTTTCAGCATTTTGCTCTATGAATTTTACTCTATGTAATGCGATATAGATATCTTCAGTCCGGATTATCCCTTTAATTCCATTCAGCAAGTAATTGATCCAGAAACAAGGGAAGTTGTCAGATCTTGCATCTTGTCGGACTAAATTTTTGATGAAATGCCCCCCCCCCCCCCCACTGAATGGGAGAAGCTTCATATTCTTTTCATTGCTAAAACACCGACGAACATGATAAGAGCCTCGTCAGAATTATGTAGCCACAGATTGTTGCGGCAATGCACACCTGCTTGTAAGTAGGGAATATCACAGTTTTGCATGTATATATATATCACACTAACGACCATAGATTGGTAGTTGTTTAGTTTTTTCAATCGCACAACGAAAAAAAAATATTTATCATTGCATGTTGTGCTTATTTTTCTATATTTGAACAAATTAAACAAAAGCATGTATACACATGTCGGTGAGTTTGATATCATTTATATAGGATTTTATAATAGATTCACCCCCCCCCTCCCAAACCGTAAATGATATTAGATTGATACACATATGGTTTATGTAGTATTACACAAACACGCACACTTTCTGTTATATTTTGTTGTATATTAACACAACATTCATTGAACGACATGTTATGGTGGGTTTTTTTAGTGTAGCCTCTTTTACTACCGTACAAGTAAAATAGGCCTACACGTAAAATAATAAAAATAATAATACATGTACAGTGTAATTCACTGCACAATTTAGAGGCATGAGGAACTGGGAATGGGTTTAAATAATTGTCAGGGAATTTTTAAACTTCTTCAGAGAAAAATCAGGGATTTTTGTTTTCTTGAAAAGCTGGGAACTCTGATTGGGTTAAGCCAGCCATTAACTATCTACAGTAGATCATATACATAGAGGTGGATAAATAAACATCATATTTTTCCACTTCAATGATCGTATAACAGCGTTATTTTACAGAAAAAATATCAAAATTTATTGTTTTTCCCCAAATCAAAACCTTAAAAAATCCCCAAAGTTTGTTTAATCTCCACAGGCTTTTGAAAATCCCCATATTTTTCCAAATTTGGGAATGGAAATATAGTCACTCTAACTGTACTCCAATATCGAGGGGCGCGCGTGTGCGCGGAAAGTTACTTTAAAAATTTCACCAGAAAATTGAAAATAAGTCACCATGCAAACTTTACAAATTAGACCAAGTGGCATGTAGACGAAATGAATGTTAGACTATCTGGAAATTAGTCCAAATGAAAATTAGACCAAGTGACGATTAGCCCAACTGGGCATTAGACCAGGTGGCTATTAGACCATGTGGTCATTAGACCAATTGGCTATTAGACCAAGTGGTCATTATACCAAATGAATGATGGACCAAGTGAGGATTAGACCAACTGGTATTAGACCAACTAGCATTAGACCAACCGACTATTAGACGAACTGGTATTAGACCAAATGCAATTAGACCAAGTGACAATGAAATACCTTAGACGAAATCGCATTTAGACCAAATGAAAATTAGACCAAGTGACGATTAGCCCAACTGGGCATTAGACCAGGTGGCTATTAGACCAAGTGGTCATTAGACCAATTGGCTATTAGACCAAGTGGTCATTAGACCAATTGGCTATTAGACCAAGAGGTCATAAGACTAATTGGCTATTAGACCAAGTGGTCATTAGACCAAAAGAGAATTGCACTAAGTGGGTTTAGGCCGAATGTTGTTAGCCCATCTGATGATTAGACCAAGTGATATTAGACCATCCGTCAGTAAACCCATTATACTAATTCACTCTATAATCTTGCAATTCTTATATTTGTGCTTTTTTTTAATTGAAATCGATTAAAATAGTATTAAAAAAAAAAGGAAGATGTCTGAGGCGCCTGGCTGTACCAGGATAGTCCGGGGTTCGATCCCGCATCTATGCCCGTGAGCAAGGCATTTAATCGGCAAGGCTATTTTATCTTGCTATCAAATAATTGAAAATGCTATACGCATTCTTCGTAACTAGGTATGCACTTGGTTTTTTAAGCGTTTACAATAATTATAATCGATTAGTTTTCATAGGCTAAAATAAAAACTTTGCAGATTGTTCTTTTTTATCTACCATCCTCGGTAATTCTTGAGCGTTCTTTAATCATTAATAATATCATGTCAAAATTAAAATAAAAAAAAGGAATATTAATTATTGTATATGTATTGTGATCAATGTGTAATAAAGATTGACGTCTTACTAACGAGACTATATTAAACAAATAAAAAATTATGATAATTTTTTAAACCATTAAATATATTATTTTTAATTTAAAAAGCACACAAGAAAAAGTTAATTTTGTTTGCATGCCAGATTATTTAATGGCGTGCATTTTCCGTGAGCAAGATGGGATTGCTACGGAGCCCGGGAGGGGACATGCATGACAATTTTTTTTTAATAAGTCGTTCCCACCACTTATAAGTCGTTCCCACCACTTATAAGTCGTTCCCACCACTTATAAGTCGTTACCACCACTTATAAGTCGTTCCCACCACTTATAAGTCGTTCCCACCACTTATAAGTCGTTCCCACCACTTATAAGTCGTTCCCACCACTTATAAGTCGTTCCCACCACTTATTTATAACTACCACGTGATGGCATATAATTATGAAGAAGGGAGCAGTACGCCGCTCCCGCTAACTCCAGGAAGCTCCGACGCCGACGCCGAAGCTCTCAAACCAAGCCTGGCGAAAATCATCGAAATCGATGGATATAGCGCCAACGTCAAGAGACCCGGGTACCCAACCAGGGGCGGATACAGCTTTTTATAAAGGGGGGGGGGGTTGGGGTGGTATGCGAGGGAGCGTAGCGACCGAGTCCAAGCGAGCGGAGCGAGCGAGGGGGGAGGGTGTGGGAGGGGGGTGTCCCCCCTCCCACAGTAGGGAAAATTTTTGAAAATCTGTGTGTGAAAATAAAATTACAAGTTTAAAAAAAAAAATAAGATTTAAAAAAATGGTCCCCGGATTTTTTTTTTGGGGGGGTTGCAACCCCCCAACCCCCCCTCTAGATCCGCTTCTGCAAACATTATAACAACAACAAGAAGAAGACCGGCAGGAAGTTGGTTGGATATTCGATATTCGATATTCAAACTGTGAAGTTGGTTTGATATTCAGGTTCGATATTCAAACGCGTGTGAAGTTGGACCAATATTCGATATTCGATATTAAAAAATTAGGGGTCTTGAAAGCTAACTAGGGGGTTAAACAGGTGCAGCACGTCTCGGGCATCCATAACAACACTGTCACTGGCCTGCCCTAGTAAGAGGACATTCAGGGGACAAACGTCAGTGAATAAAAGGGCAGAAAATTGTTATTTTTTTTATTTTTCTTTTCGAGGGGCCCCCACATCCCGACGGCCTTCCCAGGGCAACCATGTATCCTATCTTGTAGAAATCGACTCGAGCAATAAGATAAGCACTAGCTTGACCCGGCGCATGCACATTTAGGGGGCTCAAATTAACAAAATTAAAGGAATAAAGGGCAATTTATTGCATTTTTTCAATTTAAAAAGTATTTTTTGCAAGGGGCCCCCAGGGATATCCCGACGGCCTAGCAAGGGTAACCACGTATCCTATCTTGTAGAATTGAGCTCGGGCAACAAGATAAGCACTAGCTTGACCCAGCGCATGCACATTTGGGGGGGGGGTAAATTAACAAGGAATACGGGCTATTTCAAGCATGGGGAACCACGGTCCCCCCCCATCCGTTAGGGTTGCCGCCAATGGGTAGAGTAAAAAACAACAAAGAAAGAGAGAAGACAAAAATAAAAGAGAGAGAAGCGAAAGGGAGAGATAGGAAAGAAAAGGAGGGGAAAAGGGAGAGAAAGAGAATGGAGGGGTCATATTATTGTATGACCAGGATATTTTATGATTATGCCCTGAACATTAGGGCGAAGCTCAATGCGAGATTAGAACAAAAAAGAGGGGGCACACCATGGCGCACGCAGCAAATATTTGCTTAATAATAAGTCTCGAGCGAGCGAAGTGAGCGAAAAAAAATCACCTGTAATTTTGAGATTGATTTTGACATGGAATGCAGAAAATGACATCATATCTTTCATCTTCCTTTTCTTTCTTTCCTTTTATTATTTCTTTTTTGTTCTCGGTTGTAGAACTTTTTTTTTTTGGGGGGGCAGTGCTATGCGGTTCGGGGCCGGGGCAATGACGGCACCATGGTTTTTAACCTAGGATGAGGCAAACAAACATTTTGGGGCCGGGGGGATGACACACATTTTTTAAAAAAATCGAGCGAGAGTTGCGAGTTAATTTTATTTTATATGCAGTCCCTACTGAATGAAAAAGGGACCTGTTAAGGATCAGCTGTTTCCATTAATTGGGTTATGAAGATGATATCTCACCAAATAAATAGTGCGAGCGCGAAGCGCGAGCCGAAAATTTTTGATATCCGGGATGATACCTGGCCGTTCTAAGCTTTTTTTAAAATTATGAACTGAATGGCTATCTAATTCGCTGAAAATATATCATTTGTGAAAATTATGAATTCGCAGGATAATGTATCTTGCTAAAACGAATAATGAAAAATCTAATAATATTGGATTTTTAAGCCCCATGTGAAAAGATAATCATTTAAAAACTGCGAGCGCGTAGCGCGAGCTACATTTTGAATTTTATATAATGGCCTGAAAGATTTATGTTAGTGACTAAAATTGTTGGGAGCTAAATGCTGTGACGGTGAATGGATGATAAAATTGTTAAAATTTAAAGAACTAAAAACATTTTTGGAGAATTATAAACATTTTTTTCCCTTCAAATTTCGGGGGTGGGGGGCTCAATGGGGCCTCCCCATTCGGTGGCGCCATGCACTGGTCTGGGGCGGAGCCCCCGGAACCTCGTGATATTTTTAAACATTGCAGATGGCCATTTTTTATCAAATCGCGAGTACATACACCACATATTATATTAAGTTCAACGCAGTTGAGGATAATAAACAAAATATGTTGAGGCAGCACACCAAAGCAAATGTGGAATAATTAATTTTGAAAAAGTAGCCAGCGAGCGAAGCAAGCCAGAAAATTTTGGCCTTTAAAATTATTTTGAAATTAAATTCTAATTATGTGATAGTAGCTTTGGAAATTTAGTCGATCAATCAATCAATAGATTTGGAATTAGTCACGCGATATCATCTAAAAGAGACATTTTAGTTCATTAAAATTTATTGGAGGGGTATAACTCCTTGCTAACTAAATAAATTGAAGGCTAAACATGCAAAATAAAATGTCTCATGACAATCATTCGAAGATCATAGGAGCTTTATACTCATATTTTATATCATGACAATACGTTTTGTATCGATATACGCCCCCATCTTTTCTCCAAGAGATGACGATCTACAACAGAAAGCTAAAGATATTCATTCGACCCAACCCATTCTCATTTTTTTTTTGGTAAGTTGATTACAAAAAAGAGTATGTATAATGATTAGACTGATTATATAAACAAAGAATGAGCAACCACTGAACAAATTTTGTGCAAATGAAAGAAAAATACAGGTGTCACTAAGATTTCGGAACTATTTTATTGGCGGATACTAGTAGATGAATAAGATCTGCTCATGAGATGCTTTAACGAGTTGCCCCCTAAATGTGCATGCGCCGGGTCAAGCTAGTGTTTATCTGGTTGCCCGAGTCCAGTTCTACAAGATAGGATACGTGGTTACCCTTGCTAGGCCGTCGGGATATCCCTGGTGGCCCCTTGAAAAAATACTTTTTTAATTAAAAAAATGCAATAAATAGCCCTTTATTCCTTTAATTTTGTTAATTTGAGCCCCCTAAATGTGCATGCGCCGGGTCAAGCTAGTGTTTATCTGGTTGCCCGAGTCCAGTTCTACAAGATAGGATACATGGTTGCCCTGGGTAGGCCGTCGGGATGTGGGGGCCCCTCGAAAAGAAAAATAAAAAAATAACAATTTTCTGCCCTTTTATTCACTGACGTTTGTCCCCTGAATGTCCTCTTACTAGGGCAGGCCAGTGACAGTGTTGTTATGGTTGCCCGAGACGTGCTGCACCTGTTTAACCCCCTAGTTAGCTTTCAAGACCCCTAATTTTTTAATATCGAATATCGAATATTGGTCCAACTTCACACGCGTTTGAATATCGAACCTGAATATCAAACCAACTTCACAGTTTGAATATCGAATATCCAATATCCAACCAACTTCCTGCCGGTCTTCTTCTTGTTGTTGTTATAATGTTGGGTACCCGGGTCTGTTGACGTTGGCGCTATATCCATCGATTTCGATGATTTTCGCCAGGCTTGGTTTGAGAGCTTCGGCGTCGGCGTCGGAGCTTCCTGGAGTTAGCGGGCGCGGCGTACTGCTCCCTTCTTCATAATTATATGCCATCACGTGGTAGTTATAAATAAGTGGTGGGAACGACTTATAAGTGGTGGGAACGACTTATAAGTGGTGGGAACGACTTATAAGTGGTGGGAACGACTTATAAGTGGTGGGAACGACTTATAAGTGGTGGGAACGACTTATAAGTGGTGGGAACGACTTATAAGTGGTGGGAACGACTTATAAGTGGTGGTAACGACTTATAAGTGGTGGGAACGACTTATAAGTGGTGGTAACGACTTATAAGTGGTGGGAACGACTTATAAGTGGTGGGAACGACTTATAAGTGGTGGGAACGACTTATAAGTGGTGGGAACGACTTATAAGTGGTGGGAACGACTTATTAAAAAAAAATGTTCATGCATGTCCCCTCTCGGGCTCCGTAGATTGCAGTGTGAAATCTTGTTGAAAATTTTGATTTTTCAGATTGCCTCCCTCGTTTCTGACACGTTTTTCTTAATTCTCTAAGCTGAAAGTTAACAAAATCCGGGGATTTCCCGAATTTGGGGAGGGAGAAATGGAAACAGTGTAATTGTTCGAAGACAATCACACGTTAGTTCCGTAGCTTTTCCAGGAAAAATAAGGTTAACCTCAAACAAATTGCAATGCATATATTTTTCACTGCAATGCGTTTCTATCAAATGATAAATAATAACAACAGTCATGATGATTTCTAAGTAATATGAGTGAGAGAGAGAAAGAGAGAGTGAAGAGAAGAAAGGGGGAGGGGGGAGAAGAGAGAGAGAGGGGGTGCAAGGACGGATCCTTATTCGTAAGAGTGTTTTAGGTGTATTGAAACACTGATGGTGATCTAAAGCAAATTTCTAATTTCCAGGAACGGTATAGCATTTTTTTTTCATGGGTCTTTTTTTATTTTTACATCAAAGCTATGAGGCGAATGGTAATATTGTGGTATAAATAATGTTATCATTAGTTCATGGTTTACAACTATAGAAATAAATAAAATCCTATCCTCACATTTCCTGAAATCTTACAAGTTCTATTTTCAACAAAAGTGGAAAATAACAAAGCGAGCCTAAACTTGGTCCAAGTGACCAAAATCAAGAAATCTATCCCCTTTTTTGTTGAATGTACTTTTAAAAAATATAAACAAAATTACAAAAGGCGAGCGCGGACCGCGAGCAGAAAATTTTTAGCTACGTATGAGCCAAATAATTTTTTTAATATTACATTAACAATGAAAGTTGCTATACGTATCATTGTAATTATCTTATTTCTCGGAATCGCCCGTATTTTTTCATTTCCCGAAAATTACCTTGAAATTATCCGGATTTCCAGGAAGTCGGGGAATTTCCTTCTAAGCACGCGGAAATACTGATTCTAAGCAGCTTCGATTTTAGCAAATAGCAGCAAAAATTTGGTTTAAATCTTTTAACAAAATGATGCATTATGAACATATCACAATTCACAAAATAATTTTAACTTTTAAATCCCTAGTAATATTAGTTAGTAATAACAAAATAACAAAATAACTCATAATACATTACTTAAAAGACTTGTTTTTTATGATGAATTAATATATATTTTTTTAATTACTTCAAATAAATATGAAATTGTCATATCATAAACAAGATGGCGTTATGAAAATAACAATGCATTGTTTAAGCTTGTACCTTATTTTGCCGCGTTTCGTCAACTTGAATTGATTACAATAATCGAAAGCATTCGTCATCAAAATAAAATTTAAAAAATCCAAATTACTTTTAGCTCTATGATCATTAGCATAATATTGATTGAATCTTATGACATTAAATCATCTTTGTCAGAAATTCATATACTATCCTTCCAGAATAATTAAAAGATGAAAAATAAGGAGCAATCAAGGGGGACGTTTCATTAACCTTTTTTGTCCGACAAGTTTTCAGATCTGCCAACTTTCCTTGATTCTGATTGGCTGAGAGGCACTGTTGCTATGGTAACTGTAGATGAAACATCCGTTAGGTTCTTTCATGAAACGATCCCGTCATTGACTCAACGTGACCTTCTCATATTTGCTTCGGGGATCTGTTAACATAATGTAATATTTTTATATTTAGAAAATTAATTATTAACGAAAAACGTTTTCGTTCGCAAGCATGTTTAAATATTCTACGTTTGTTTGAAAAAGGATTCAAAATTTTCTAAAAAATGAGTTAATAGAAAAATGAAAATCGATAGCTGCATTTTAGTCTTGTGTGGTAAAGAAATGCTTATAAAGTTACTTCTGATGCAATATCATTTATTGATACAAGATTTTACCTACTAAAAAAGGTTTTTTACGGTTCATCAGGAGTAGTATCTCTATCTTCTCTCATATTAATCGTATACAAGGCACTAAGTGGGCCACACCCCCCCCCCCCGCTATATTTCTGAGATTTTACAAAGAAAAGTTCAGACACACTCATAACCTGCGCAGTTCTCATGATAATTTGCTCCTTCACATCCCCACTCATAATACAAAGATAATTTTGGGAGATCGTGCTTTTGCCTGTGCAGCCCCAAAATTATGGAATATTTTGTTATAATAATAATAATAATAATATAGGGTATTTATATTGCGCACATATCCACCTTCTAAGGTGCTCAAGGCGCTCCTATATATATATGTAATAAGATCCTGTCCATCGGTAGAAACGTTTAAACTAAGACTAAAAACCTATCTGTTCAAATAATTCCCATACATGTACATTTCGTTTCTCGTTTTTTTTCTGGATTTGTTCTCAAGCATTTCACAAGCTCTTAATTGAAGCGCAGTTGAATATAAACACATAGTTTCTGCGCTATATAAATCAGTATATATTATTATTATTATTATTATTACTATTATAATATTATTATTATTATTATTACTATTATAATATTATTATTATTATTATTACTATTATTATTATTATTAGTAGTATTATTACTATTATTATTATTATTATTATCAATTTCTTTTCCAGCGGACTGGAAGTGCATCATAAATCTTACAAATCAATTCATAGTCGTTGAAAGCGTTAATAGGATCTCAAGTTTCCATCACTAGCCATGATGGTTTAATCTAATTATCTTTTAGTCAAATGGCTTTCTCTCAAATGTCCACTTTCCATTAATTCGTATGAATTCGTTATTTAACAATGTTTTATTCCCTTAGTAAGGCTCATATTTCTGCTGTGAATTTCTCGTTTCAATCCACACTTCCTGAAGATTTGTATAGAATGTGGGCAGTGGTAAATCTAAAAAGCCGAGTAAATAGTCACAAAAATTACACTTCTTCCTACATGTTGTGTAGCGTAACTAAATCACAGCTTCCATTTTCATTTCTTTTTTTTCCATAAGCATTTTGGCCCACATAACTCCCTGTGCTTTTATCAACAATTCGAAATTCATCATTTTGAGATCTCCCAAATCGTAAAACATCGTGTTTTTTTCATTAATTTCATTTCATCCACCCCATAGAAATGTGAAAGCTACTTTTGTAACGCATCATAAACCCATGTTGGAACCGGCATGAGCAATGTTGTGTAAATTGATTTCTCAACATACCTACAACTTTAGTAATTTTCTTCATATTTCAAATTTTCTCTAACTTCAATGCTTAAGGAGGGGAAACCACCGCTTATATCTTAAAAAAAAAAACACTTTCCGACCGCTTGGTGTTCCACAAGATTTTCCTTCTAAAAAAGAAATCAAATGAACTTTTTTTTTATTCGCACCGAATCCGGAATTTCCGAAAGTCTGTAATATACCTATGATTTTAGAATGAAAGGTGTAAGACGACCTCTCGTGATCCAAACTCTTCGGATTAATATTCATGTCCTGTAAAGGAATTCCATAATGTACCCCCAATCCCCCAACCCCGTATACATGTAACTAGCGAAATACCATGATATGGATACCCGCTGCCAAAATTTAATTCAGATTATCTATATTTTGTTACTCTTTGAGTGCGTTAGAAAATATATATAATATTAAAATCTCTAATAATTATAGTTAAAAAAAAAAAAATCTGAACAAAAGAAATAGACAATTTTTTTTTTACATTGTCCTTAAAAATTGTTTTAAAATCATAGATAACATCAATATGAAATTGTCATGTCATAACTAAGATAGAGTTATGAAGAAAACATTTATAAACTGTAAAGCATGCGCTTTTTAAACAAGAATCGATTACAATAAAGGAAGGCATACGTCATAACATAATAATTAAGAAATGAAATGAAAAATAGTTTTAGCTCCATGATCATAAGCATAATATTGATTGAAATTTCATGACATGATCCTTCCAGACTAATCGGTGTGTTGGCTCAGTTGGTAGAGCGTCCGTCTCACAACCGGGAGGTCGGGGGTTCAAACCCCGGCCGAGTCAGACCAAAAGACGTTAAAAGATGTGAGTTGCTGCTACCCTGTTTGGCGTTCAACGATTAAAGGGAAAGAGCCTCGTCGATCTGGCGCTGCACAGCGGCTGTCTGCCCCACGATCACTTGGGCAAAGCAACATTTCGGAGTATTTTATTTCATGTCTAGTTCGAACAATAAAATATGGATTTTCATTTTTTGTTTCATATAGGATGAAACAAAAAGGAGCAATCCAGGGGAGTCTTTCATTAATCTGCCAACTTTCCCTGATTCTGATTGGCTGAGAGGCTCTGTTACTATGGTAACTATAGATGAAACGTGCGACAAGTTCTTTCATGAAACCATTCCCTGATTTCAGGTCATGAATCACTGACTCAACGTAACGTTTCTATCACCACATTTGCTTCGGGGAACTACAATAAACATATTTGTTTTGTCATGTTAATATGTGTAAAACACCCGCTCCCACGCCATTTCTCACGAACAGGTCTACAACCAACCCGGCCTAACTATTCGACGCGCCATCTGACAATAGCGCGTTTTCGCCCAGCGTCGTACGACGCTATCTACGACGTAGAACGATCTCTTGGTTCGTGCGTCCGTCGCGCTCAACTCTCGCTTGTAAGCAGTTTCGCAAATCGCTGAACGCGGCCGGATCGACCGCCAACATATGCATTGTATATGTTCCTACTATGTGCACACAACTGGCAGTGCCATGTGTCTTGCAGTCGCGTCGTCGACCGAGCCATGCAACGGCTTTTCAATCATATTTCAATAATCATACTCGTTTAAACTTCTACTGTAACATTTTGAAATTATACTTAGCTTGATTTTAGTATAATTGAAATGGTACTCACCGAAAAACTCGCATTCGAGTCCATGTTTTGAAGCTTTCAGCTATCAGTGTAGTCAGAGTAGAGTACAACATGTGCATGCACGCGATGGGCGAATGTGTTTACATCGGCTCAGCTTGCTCGCTCTACAAGCGATCTGATTGGCTGTTGACGGCTGTTGACAAATCCTACGTTCTAATGCGGACGCCCGCTAATTTGCGGAAGAACCGTCCGTGATTTGAGCTCAAGAACGCTCGGGCCTCTGTTTCCATGGAAGTTGGCGATTTTTGCACACGACCCTTACGTTCTACGTCGTACGACGCTGGGCGAAAACGCGCTAATGATAGGCGTTTCCCCACAACTTTGTTTATGAAACTACACTGTAATTTGGGCAAAATTTTAGCCAGCATGAGGGTAATTATGTCTTTTTTTTTTTTTACCCAAGTACAAACCATAAACAGAACACAGTGCGCTTAGAAACACCAGTAGTAAGCGCCTTATACATGTTCTGTATTATTATTATTATTATTATGTATCCAACCAATTTTGGGCAGCATTTTACCCAATGCGGGAAGCATATAGTCCAGTGAGGTAAAATAAGAAAAAGTAGCAATTGCTTTAGAATGGGCAAAATTTTTATCACACTGGATAAATAAAAATGCCCAAAAGAAATGTCCAATGTTGGTTGGACACATAATTACCCTCGCAAAGCATTTTACCCAATAATTTTTTAGTGTGTAGCGGATTACCCAATCTAGGTAAGTTGCTGTCAAAACATATTTATTATCTTATTTACCTTGGAGCGTTGTGGCCCAGTGGATTAGTCTTCTGACTTTGAAACAGAGGGTCGTGGGTTCGAATCCCAGCCATGGCGTAATTTCCTTCAGCAAGAAATCTATCCACATTGTGCTGCACTCAACCCAGGTGAGGTGAATGGGTAACCGGTAGGATTAATTTCTTGAATGCATGAGCGCTGGGAGGCAGCTCGAGCTAAAGCCGGGGTAATAATGATAATAATAACATCGCGCCTCGGAATAGAACATTTCTAGATAGATGGCGCTTATATATATTATTATTATCATTACCTTATGTCACATTTCGAAAGTAAAAAACAAAACAAAAACTTTTGTTACCCCTTATTTACAACAAATCCGGAAAGACTTCCGAAGGTCTCACATAAACCTAATAAGAAAAGAGCATGCAGGACAATATTAAGAACCAGGTATGTATCATATAACGTGGCTCTAAATACCTTAAAATTTGCATCACTCGAAAGTCGAAGAGAAAAACTTACCACCGATTTTGCCTTAAATTAGAAATTAATTCCACTGAAAACAAACTCTTTTATTTTTACGACGTACAAATGAATATAAGGAGAAAACATGTAAAGCAAGCGAAAAAAGTCAGAATAGTACTCTACCAAGTCTGACAAGATTATTAAACAAATACCATGGTAATTAATTTTGTAATTTGTAAGATAACTGCACAATATTGTGCTACCTATAGTTCTATCCCTTTGAACTCTATTTTAACTACACATACATGTTTGTACTTTTAATTGTATATTTATTATTAATCTTAATAATTTTAATTATTTTCATATATTGGTATTGTGTAAACATGTACAATTCAGTCTATGACTGCCAATTGTTTTGTTTTTTTGTTGCAATAAGCCTGAATTGAATTGAATTGAAACCCATGACTTTGTAAAGGAAACTTTAACTACAGAAGTACAGCCACCGGCCTAACAATGAAACGCTATTCCACGCACTTTAAAATTAAACGATTACAATAAGCCAGTTCACGGTTAGCTCATGATCAACTTTTCTCCAATGACCTTTGTGATTTTTCATTAGGATAAGCACTATAATTTTCAAATGTAGATGTTGCGTAAGCTTTACCGGTAGAGTATTCAAATTCTAAGAACAAAAGGCATTGTATAGACCAGGTGACTAGAATAGTACATCAGTGATAAAGTTTGGAAATCTGTTTTATTGTCTGCCTTTGGCACATTTCACTATTGTTTAGGCTACTGTCAAATACCAGTGATTATGAAGGCTCTATTTATTACTCTTCAGCTTGGACGTGATAAATATTTTGAAAGGAATACATGAATAATCATCGAATCACAAATGCCTATGTCAGTGAATTTGAAAGCCACCTTCATGGTTGTCTCCAATGACCTTTTTCTGCTCGTGCGCAGTTTACCACCGTGAACAGGCTTATACTCTTTGGCTGTGGCCGTAGAGGAGCCGTGGCCGAGTGGTCTATGGGGCTTGATTGGACATCCGGGGATCGCGGGTCCGATTCTCGGCAGCGTAATTATTTTTCACACCGCAGTCCCGGACACGATATGAATATTCATGACTTGCGTCTTCGGAATAAGAGTACGCATGCGCGTGGATTTATTGTGGTCGATCGCGCATGCGTACTTTTATTCTGAAGACGAAAGTTACCTTTTCTAAACTACTCATAAACCCGTTTTGGAAACGGTATAATGGAGGTTTTGAACTTAAATTCTGAATATACAAACAACTTCAGTAACTGCATTTTACCCATCATTGTCAAATCCCCGTGCTTACTCCTTACCATTTTTTTACTGTGTTTAAAGAGAAATTCCAGTAGTTGCAGTAAACACTGATTTCATGAGAAAGTCTGTAAAACCAGGCTTAATTGTCAGTATATCATCGAGGATCTAGATCTGGTACAGTTACATAAACTGAACTTTGTGAAATCTTGAAATCTACGCTGAATAATGTTCAGACTGAACTTCCCCAACACAGATAAGCGCACGTGGGACAGTGTATAATTATTGCTTAGAGCGTCGGGCCCGACGCTCTACCCGAATCCTGTGCTTATTTGCTGATTTCTCAGCAATTACACAATTTCTTCCAGAATCCTTTGGCACATGCGTATTATTTATACAAACAGACATTTGGTGGTAATTTCATTGGATTATGAGACTTAAACTTTAAATAAAACTTTAAATTAAACTTTAAAACTTTAACTTAAAGTTTAACTTAAACTTTAATTTAAACTTTAAAACTTTAACTTTTTTTTAATTTTTATATTGGTACATTGATTTTGAACAAGGTTCATATTATCTCTCTATCGATTGACAACCCACGGCCTAATAAATACGATATGCTGTTCAAGATGTCTATGGCTGAACGCAGTCTTGCAATTAAGCAGAAAATTAGCGAGTATCCGAAATAAGATTACTCGCTGTCAAAATATCCTTTATTTTTTACATTTTTTAGAACATTAGTCTGGCGAGACGAAATATGTATGTATATATTTTTACTCTTATTTTTGTTAGTTAGTAAAGAAAAAATCCCATCAAAAGTATTTTAAAGTATTTTTTCTGCCAACTGTTCACAATGAAATCATAATTTTACCCAAAAAATGTTGTTTTTAAACTGCAATAATCCACTCTATAGTTTTGCCATTCTTACATTTGCGCTTTTTTTTATGGAAATCGATTACAATAGTAAAAAAAAAAAAAAAGGATGTCTAAGGCGCCTTGCTGTACCAGGCTAGTCCGGGGTTCGATTCCCGGCCGCGGCACCTATGCCCGTGAGCAAGGCATTATTTAATGGGCAATGCTCTTTTATCTTGCTATCAAATAAGTGAAAATGCTATACGCATTCTTCGTAACTAGGTATGCACTTTTTTTTTTAACGTTTACAATAGTTGATTACAATCATAAAAAAGGCATTCAAAGGCGTAATCAGTTTTTAAAATAACCAAAATATTGACTGACAATATCTAAGTAAGAAATCAATTTACAATCTTTTTAAGAATAATCGTGTGATGACGCCTGCTGTGAATAAAATTATGTTTCAGGTCATATTATATCATTAAATTCACCATTTCATGCCTCCTTAACTTATTTTTCTTGGTTATTACCCGCGCGTTGAAGTCCTGCTCTATTATCTTTCTTTATCTCTTTTCCCTCTTTATTTTCATTTCCCTTGTGTGTGCTTCCATGTTTTCTTGTTTCTTGTTCTTAGTTTTTTTGTTTTGCTGTTCCCTGTTTTGTCATCTTCGTGTCTGTCTTCGTAGGCAATTCTAAAATAATTATTAAGAGGGGTCCACACAATACAAGCACTTTGCTTATATATAATACTCTGTTTTGTTTTGCTTTTACTTATAGATAAATATCATATACTGTACATGCCTGAATTCATTTTGTCTGTATAAGTTCACTGTAACTATTTGGACCACATAACTTTGTTCTGTTGAAAATGAAATAAAATATATTGAATTGAATTGAATTGAATACTCATTGAGCCATTGTAACATTTTCTTTTTAGATAATGTTATATTTCTATTCGCAAAACTAATTATTAACGTGAAAAAAATGATCACCATCTAAATATTTGACCATATGATTTAGACGGGCCGCTGGATACATCCATGATACCAGAGCAGAAATTAAAGAAGAATTAATCCTCCGCCTGAAAAAATTTAGTTTTTCAATAAATGAAACAAAGTTTGTTTGTTTTTCTCCTTATTTTTTCAGTAGCAAGAATGAAAAATACTGCATGTTTTGATAGGAAAGAGATGGTGCATGCTGGTCCTCATGAAGTCGTTTCATAACGCCGTTTATAAATGTACTCATCAATTTACACAAGACTGGAACATATTCTTAGGTGCTAAGTCAATTACGTAGGCATGCCAGGGATGTATCATTTAGCGCAATTAAAGGGTTACCATCAGTCGTGTGCAAGATCGTTAGTTGTCTCGGGATCTGTTTCATAGATCTTATTCAAGTAACGAATTGGAATCATTCTTTCTAATTGGCTTATGGTAATATTTTAATAGAAATTCTGCAATTTTTGAAACGGAACCTTGTTAGAGCAACGTCAAACAAAATATATACAATAGTAAGTATGTAAGCTTCACATCGTTATTAGAAAATTAATTATATTCAGCCTTCAGTTGAATATGCATTTTGTGACCAATGTCTAATTTGTGTTTCATTGTACTGAGGGCATAAATTTAAAGAAGCAAAATAAAACCCCTTAAATCAGATAATTCACCGTTAAAATTTTGGAGATGGTTAGTCTCTCACAATCGATTATAGTTTGATTATAATCGATTTACTTTCAATTCCTAAATTAATGTGCAGATTGTTCTTTTTGTATCCACCATTCTCCGTAGTTCTAGAGCGTTTCTTTTATCATTAACAATATTTTGTCTTACTTTATATTCCACAAATATGAATATTAAATATTGCATACCTGTTGTGTTAAATTCGTAATAAAAATCGACATTGTACTAATAACGCAATTATATTTTACAAAATGGGTAAATATATTAATTTTTCTGTTACATATGTGAAGATAAAAATCACGTAAATTTGTTAATTTTGTCTACACGCCAGATTCTTTCAATTCAAGGCGTGCATATTCAGTGAGCAAGATGGGCCTGCAGTGTGAAATCCTGTTGTTGAGATCTTGATTTTTCAGATTTCCCCCCTGGCCTTGTTTCCGACACGTTAAAAAAAAAATCCGGGGATTTCCCGAATTTGGGGAGGGAGAATTGGAAACCGTTTAACCATTGTTCGAAGACAGTCACACGTTGATTACGTAACTTTAAAGGTTAGCGAATAATCACTCAATGAAACGGCCTATCGATGATACCGTTGCATACGCATCCTATTTATTTGATACATTTATTCCTTTCAGTTTTGTGTTCTCAGGGTAGCCCTTTCAGTTTCGTAAATTGATTTACGACAGTGCTCACTCAAGAGTAACATTCTGTCAAAACTTTTACTTTCATTGGATAGATGAGACCCAAATCCAAGATTATATGCGAAAAATTACCTACATGTTGTATATTTTTTAATTCCCAGGGCTTTTTCAAAGTGTAAACTTTTTTAGATACGCACTGTATAGCGCTTTATCAATCTACGACTGCTTTAAGCGCTTCACAATTATTATTACCCGGTCACTGGATTCATAGCATTTCAAGCAGCCTGTTAGGAGGCGCACACTTGCTAAACAAACCACAATGACGGTTTTTCCTACCGGTACCCAACTAGCACCTGGGTGAGAGTGGCAAAATGTGGATTGAGGCCTTGCCAAGGGACGCTAGGCCATGGTGGGATTCGAACACACGACCCTCTGATTACAATGCGAGAGTCAGAACCGCTACACCACGACGCTTCCATTTGTTGTTTTTGTTGTTGTAAGCACTGTGGACTATTTAGGGAAAAGCGCAATATATTAATAATAATGATAATAATAAAGATTTAGTTGGGGATAGGTTTTCACTTTCATATACAATCGATTCACTTTGCTGAGAATATAATCGACTATAATTAATCAAAACATTTTTAATAATAAAAGTGATAAAATATTATAATTCATTCAACACAACAACAAATTTTGAACAAAAAAATTGAAATAGATACATACGCTCATCTTTGAGCTACATTAGAAATATTGAATGGTTTTTTTGGTCCACGTAGAACCAAACTATTTCTTCAAATATATTTGTTTTTATATTTAGTCTCCGAAGGAATTACTAGGAAGGAAATGATTTAAATCAATCTCAAAATGTTGTCAAGGACTCGATTAACTTCTTCAGTCCTACAATGAAGAAGGAGGAAGGTACTCATTGTTACATATTTGTTTTTCTGATTTCGAAACAGAAAAAGCAAACGCGAAGTATCAAGTGACAACTAATTCTATTTTCGGGATTTACAAAAAAGAAAAACGGCATTTTTCAATATATTTATTCAAGAATGAAATGTGTAAAACGGGAAAACGGTTAATTTTTCCGTTTAACTGTTAACTTATATTTTGATTTGTAGTTTTTCCTTTGAAAAACACAATTGAATTGAAATTTAGGTTTCTTTTTCTGTTTTGCGTTCACGAAACAGAAATTAGAATTGAAATCTCGTTTCCTTTTCCTGTTTCGCCTTCACGAAAAAAATTTGAGCGCGACTTTTCGTTTCCCTTTTCCGTTTCGAAATCAGAAACACGTATTTTCTGATCGTGCCGCCGTCAAGGTTCGTTTAGATATTTTTTTTTCTTTTGGCCAAACGGAATATTGAAGACTGCTGAAGCTTTTGCAAAACGGACGTACTCATAATGTATACAGGGTCATTTACGCTCGAAATTTAGTAAATGTTATTTAATAAATTATTTAATAAATGTACATAAAAGCCAATGTTTTTTTAAATATATTTCCAATGTAAATCTTCTCCGGGTTTTTAACAATAAACATTGATTACTTCTTAATTCCCCCAATTTTGTCAAGGACTCGACTTGCGCCGTTTATTCCTTGATATATATCTCTATAAAGGCGCTAGGCAGGATTACACTTGGGCAATAATTTGAAAGGCTGTATTTTGTCCCAAGGCCCTCCATCGTTTCTCCCACATGAATACACGAGGTATCACAGGCGTAAAACATTTCCCGTAGACTCGGGTGTTTAAATGGCACTTTAAAAAAAATCATTAAAAATAATCATGAAATTCGGGGGTCGAGGTTTACTACCAGTGGATAGGATATATATTTGATAATCCATAATTGATCAGAAAAAGGTCGCTCGACCGGCTCATTTTGAAAATAAATCGGCATTTACGAAGGAATCCTTGAGAGATCAAACCTGAAACATTCAAATAGCCCTTATTCTTCCGCCAGTCAAAATATAGTTCCAAAGTTGGTGATATATCTTCCCAATTTGGGAAAAGGAAGTTTAGTAATTGCCAAAAAAAGAATCAGTGCTAGATGGACAGTCATATTCTTCACACACTCCAACAAACTTGCATACAGTGTACTGGACATATAAAGACATAGCAGACGACGTCAGTGCAAACCTCGCGATCAATGTAGGACTCATAGCGTGCATAGTGCAGAATGTTCCATAGCGGCTTTATGGAGGAAATCACATTACAGAAGGATAAAATGAATACACTAATAATGTTCAGCGTTGATTCGCAAAATTTTGTGTCAATATCATGAATTGTAGTTCCTTTTAACATTGAAAACAACATTTTCAAGTGAAAGGTGCAAACAAAATTTAGTTTTCAGACTTACCTATGCCATGTATGCAGTGGTAAAGCTTGGATGCACCCCTCGTATGATGGGCCTGTCGCAATATTCAGAGACATACACATTAAAAACGCTGTTTAAGATTTTAAACAACGCTGTTTACTATATGAACCTTACAGTATTTGCTTAACCTTTCAAACAATCATGTTTGATTTATTGAAGATTAGATATTGAAAATTAAACTTTGTTGCTTAAGATTTAAACACTTGTTTAAAATGTTTAAACAATTAGTGTAAGGTTCATATAGTAAACAGCGTTGTATATTTTTGTTTTACTGTGTATCCCGGAGGAGACATATCCAACTTTCAGATCATAACGGACTACTTGGAGTGTCAATACTGATCCTCTAAGGAAATTGATGGTGGACCACTTCAAGAAAACCCAAGAAAGATTAGATGAAATTGAAGACAATGAAAAGTCAAGGAAACTATATCACTTGTTATGCAAGTCGGATTAAAGTTGACTGAAGCAATGGAATCGGCAAATTTCAATTCAAAAGAGACTGATAAAATTCAGACAAAAATTATACCTATGACTGATTATACATGAAGAAGAAGTTTGACCACAGAAACAAGGATTCTTGGTCCGCCAAAATTTGTTATTTTGAAAATAATTTTGTACCTATATATGCTGTTTAGGGTTATCAATATATTCTATTTGTATTGTATATTCTAGTTAAATTGTATCAGTTAATCATTCTGTGTTTTTCTCGATTTTGTAAGGCAAAGTTTATTTTTAAAAGAACTGAATAAATTTATATAATATGTAGGAAAAAGGAGAAAGTGTAACCAACTTTCCATAAATTAGTGTCTGGGTATTACCCTATAGAAATAGTTTTTCAAATAGTATGATCGATTACATCCTTATTTGCTGTCTTTATGGTGTCTAGTCTATCCTCAAGACAACAAGGTTTTACCTCAAACAAAATATGTTTTATTTACTGCAATAAATATCTATTAGATGTTCTTAATCAAACTGATAATAATGATATTAATAATAGTACTAATTCTGATAATAATAATGATGATGAAATGATGATAATAACAACGATATTAATAATAATGATAATAATAGTGATGATGATGATGATAATGATGATAACAACAATAAGATTAATAATAATAATAATAATAGCATTAATAATAACGATAATGATAATGATTTTGGTCCCCAACAAAATAAATGACAAATAAACATAACAAATAGATAAATGTCGTCGGTACAAAGATTTTGAAAGTGAATACAAATTAAGCTGATGAATTGTCATTGCTAGGGAAATGTAACTATGTTTTTAAACTAATATGAGAGAGGGGAAGGGGGGAGATGAGTAAAGGGGGTGCAAATAAGGATCATTATTCGTAAACTGAATGGCCCCTATTCTGAACTCCGGTGGAAATTAATCCCTGGTTTTATATATCTAAAGTTGTTGTTCAACTACGGAGAGTCAATAGTGGCACAAATCCCTTACAGTACACATTCAATTTATTAACTCATTTGACACCCAAATTGTTCATAATTGTCTGGGAGTGATTTTTTTTTTCACTATGAAAGCTGAGGGAAACAAAAAAGTAAACATAAGGAACATACAACGTAAACTTTTTTTTATTTTTGGCTCCCCATAATTTTAGTACAAAGTTAGACCATGGTCTAAGCATGGAGCTATCAATAGCTCTATGGTCTAAGTTAAACCTGACATCAGAATACCGGCCAATGTGTTTCGGTGACGTTACAACAGCGTGGTGATTTATACAACTTTCAGGTTTCCTGGATTTCAATTTTTCACATCTGCAATTTGACTTCATATCAGAACGCAGCCACGAAATGATTGGCAGCACTTGGCATAATGGACCATGGTAACCGTATCTCCTGGTCCGCTAAATATTGTATCGTAATAATTAATCTCAAGAATGACCAATAACTAATTAGATAAATATATATAATCTATTTTGTAAACTTTATTCTAGTTTGCGAAACGTCGGCCTGTAAAGATTATTCAACTATATTTTGCAGTGCAATGTTTCATTTTTCAATCGGTGAATATAATGGATGAAAACCATTTACCAAAATTTTGTGTATGGATATAATTGAAAAGAAATTGAAAAGCGTATTGAATGGAATATCATATAATCGATTATATAATTATTTGCTGTCTATAATTACTTCGCGTTGCTTTGTCCAATCATGAAGCATACCGAAGTGTGACGTCATGATGTCATGACAACGAATCGACTGGTTCTAAACTCAGTCTCAGCTCCACGATCGTCTATACACATTTGTATTTCCACAAAATGGTGATGGGATTTATCTCTAATTGTTATCATCATTCTGAGAGTCATAACAAGGCGCAGTTTCATTAAACTGTTAATAAGTTAAGAGCGACTTTAAGAACGACTGGTGATCCTTTCTTATGGTAATGGTATAATAAATTGGCGATGGCATAGCGAGTAATAAAGGATCACCAGTCGTTCTAAAATTTGCTCCTAACTTACGAACAGCTTTATGAAACGGCATGAGGGTTCATTTGTTTAGAACTAGGCCGCCATGACACCATGGCAACTGACGTCATCGCTATGGTACTACAGGCAAATTTAAAGGAGAATGAAACTCTTTGAGCAAGTTAGCTTTTGTGAAAGCAGAAAAATCAAAGAATAAGACCAACAAAAGTTTGAGTGAAATAGGACTAGTAATAAAAGAGTTATGAGCATTTGAATGTCGAGATCACTAATGCTATGGAGATCCTCCCATTGGCAATGCGACCAAGATCTATGATGTCACAGATGAACAACTCTCCCCTTTTGGACACTGAAAATATACCCCAAAACATCTCTTTTTGCTCATTCTAATCATATGACAAACCATTCATCAATGATATAATGTTGTGAAACCTCTTTACTTGTCCTCTCATAAAGAGAACACCTCACCTTGTGATAGACTCTATAAAAGTGAGAATATAAGTGAAATAAGTACTAAAGTAATGAGGGAGTTGTACGTATGTGACATCACAGATCTTGGTCGCATTGCCAATGGGAGGATCTACATGGCATTAGTGATCTCAATATTCAAATGCTCATAACTTTCTTATTATTCATTCAATCTTCCTCAAACTTTCAACAATATGTTTCTTTGATTTTTCTCTTTGATATGGATTCAGCTGGTTTCAAGGGTTTCATTCTCCTTTAAGGTTTTTACCTTGAACAAAATGATTGACATGCACATATTTTTCACTGCAATGCATTTATATTAGATAATAATGATAATGAATAATAGCAATGGTAATAATAATATCCAGCGCTTAGAAACATTCGTATTAAGCACTTTATACATGTTGCACATTATTATCATTATTACTAATAAGCTGGAAATTAAACTTCTGTTCAGCAGCAAAATGTGCGATTTGAGTGGTGAAATGTTTTGTCTGCCAAAGTGGAAATGAAGATGTCATTGATGTTAGATCACAACTCACTAATAATATTCGTTTGAGCGCAACTATTTTCGAAACGGCAGATTTTGTATTGATTAATAACAATTTGAATCCGTCTCGTACAGATACGGGCAAAACACATGAATAACCAATAAGATACCGTGAATATTATGTGTGCGATCCGAATGAATACGCTTTGCATGACACCACCCCCCCCCCCCCCCACCGAACCAATCACCGGAAGTTTTCATCACGTGGTCGGCGAGATATGAGACTTGAATTCTTTTACACAAAGTAACCAAGTTACATGAATGGAGTTTTAAATAATGTCTTAAATTAATATTTTCATGAAGTTGAGAGAAATGAGATCATTTTCCATCCATTTCATGCTAGTGATTATAATAACGACGTATTTCTGAGTAGATAATCTTCAAATGTCGTTTTAATACCAATAGCGATTACCACTATAATCGATTCTAATCTCCTAAAAAATTCAATCTTTTTGTCGGCGAACGACCTAGCTTGCGTGGTTCGCTGTATACATAATGATTAAAGGAGAAGTTCACCTTGAAGAATAAATTGTTGTCAAAGTTGCAGAAAAATATAACAATACCTGTGAATATTTGAGGAAAATACATCAAAAGATCAAGAAAGTTAGATTATTTTATTCGTGACGTTAGAAACGATCAGCGTATGTGGAGCTGTGTGTGTCATAATCTGCCTGTTAATGTATGCAGGGTACATTTTTTTTCTTTTTTAGAAAATAGCATTTCAGTGATTTGATTTTTATTATCATTACACGATATTAAATGGGAAGGTGCTCGTATGTTAAAGGACAAATGAGCAAAATAGGCACGGAATTCCATAAAATGTCAGGTATTTAATACTAATACAGTGTCCCACATATGCTTTTCTGTGTACGCGATCTTCATAATTATCGATTTGGAGCCAAGATTTCATGATATTACAAAGATATGTTTACATCAATGTACCAGATCTGGATGTATGATATTTTGACAATCACCCTTGATTTAAAAGACTTTCTCATGAATAATATTTTGCTGTAACTCCTGTCTTTTACCTTTAAAAACACTGACAAATCAGGATTGGGTACTGCGGTTATAATTAAAAACGATGTAATGCGTAATAGAAAGGAGGTCCAACACGACAGCGTTGAGTTATACAGTGTGCATTAAAAACACTGAAAAATGAGTGGATTATGATGAAAGTCAAAATTTGTAAACTGGCTTTCATAAACTCCAATAAATCATAAGAAAGAGAAAAGTATAGTCGGTCACATTGCATAAGATGTGTACGCATGAAGGATAGCGGATGAACAAATTTCCACGCAGTGCTGTGGATAAATTGTAGCTACATCAAGGCCCCATGGCCAAATCCATTGTGGAAGGTTTCATTTTGAAGCTAGAACTATAGGATAAATATATTACTATAAATTAGATCAATACAATATCAGCAACAAAAACTACCTACAGCACATTATGTTTGCAGTTACAGGGGTGGTGGAGCCGGCGGATGCGGAAAATGATAAAAATGATCATATTTACAACAATAAATATGCGTATAAAATGAACATATTTACAATAATGAATAAGCATATAAACATGAATTTATTTGTAGTAATAACATGTGTAAAATTAAGAATGAGCACATTTAAAATCAAGGTGAGTAAAGATTTAGAACCCTTTCCGGTACTTGCATGACACCACCCCCCCCCCCCCGAACCAATCACCGGAACTTTTCATCACGTGGTCGGCGAGATATGAGACTTGAATTCTTTTACACAAAGTAACCAAGTTACATGAATGGAGTTTTAAATAATGCCTTAAATGAATATTTCATGAAGTTGAGAGAAATGAGATCATTTTCCATCCATTTTATGCTAGTGATTATATTAAAAAATATGTGCCAAATATCTCTGGAAGAAAGTGCGTAATTGCTGAGAAATGAGCAAAATAGGCACGGAATTCCATACAATGTCGGGTATTTTTCATTACTAATACACTGTGCCAAGTATGCTTTTCTGTGTAATTGATCATCAGAATTATCGATTTTGAGCTAAGATTTCATGATTTTACAAAGATAAGTTTACATTGATATACCAGATCTAGATATATGATAATATTTCGACAATTAACCTTGATTTAAAAGACTTTCTCATGAATAATTGTTTGCCGCAACTACTACAAATTCACGTATGAATGATTACAAATCATCAAGTGTGATAATGCATATTTTCATATTTTTTGTGATCATTGAAGCGTAATTCGTAATGCTTCAAGGATCATGACTTATTTCTTATTTTTCTGAGAGATTAGACGACATGCTTTCATTTCATATAAAATTCAGATCCTTTTCACCTGTTTTATCTATTTTGACAAGAAATGAAATATTAAAAATGAATCTAATTACACCCCTGTACAAAAATCAATAGGGCAACAGCTGTCAGGCATCAATTCGTTTAAAATTGTTTATGAAATCTAAAATACCGACTGAAATATTAAGAAATGTATATCAATTGAAAGCATAACATCTCTCGAGAAAAAAGGAGAAATAAGTCGTGATCAATGAAGCATAGCGCGCTACGCTCTATAATCACAGCAAGGCTTAAAAATATGCATTACTGCATTTCATAATCCATAACCGTTCATCCGTGACCGATCACAATTTCCAACTAGGTGCAAAAAATTGCTATACTTCCCTCTTTCATATGGTAGGCCTATATAATTTATTGTATTTTATGATGGCTAAATAAGGATTTTTTTTTTATTTTTTGTGGAAAAGATAAGGAAGATTAAAAAAGGAATTGACGCTTTGAATGTTGTCCCTGACACTAGGTGTGTTGATTCAGTTGATGAAACTTATTCCTCTCTTTGAAAGCTTGCAATCATAATACTCAATCTGACGTGTCCAAGCTTATTATACATTTCACTAACACATCCTGTATGTTAGATCCCATCCCGACATGGCTTCTAAGAGATAATCTTGTGCAGCTATTGCCATTAATCACTGACATTATTAATATCTCTTTATCTACAGGTAGTTTCCCTTTAGGAGCACATTCATCAATTGTTAGACCCCTGTTGAAAAAACCGAATCTGGATCAAAATTAACTTTCAAACTACAGACCAGTTTCTAATCTCTCTTTCCTTGCTAAACTCATTAAAAAAGCAGCTTGTTCACAACTAGTTCAACACATCTAAAGCAATAATATGTTTGATTATGTTCAATCTGCTTACAGGTCGTATCATAGCACAGAGTCGGCACTGGTTAAAGTTAAAAACGATATCATGTTTTCCCTTGACTGTAACAGAGTTGTTTTTATCACACTTTTAGATTTATCTGCTGCCTTCGACACGATCCACAAAATTCTTTTATCTCGTCTTTACAGCAGAATAGGTGTGAGATCTACAGCTCTGTCATGGTTTGAGTCATACCTCACAGGATGGTCCTCCAGAGTTAACATTACTGGTGAACTATCTAAACCCACTAACCTTGATTTTGGTCTTCCTCAAGGTTCGGTAGTAGGCCCCATCGGGTATTCTATATACACCCTACCAGTTGGTAACATCATTTGATTGATTTTATTTGATTTTATTTACCAATATAAAAACAATACATATAAAATCACAACATAATATAATACATGATAAAATAACATTGGATGGATCGCCCTACTCAGCTGAGCCATTACAGCACAACTGTTCATTGAATCAACTACCATCTTTATGCCGATGACACCCAATTGTATATTTCATTCTATCCGAAAATCCCAGGAGATTTAGTTGTTGCTATGTTTCGACTTCAGAACTCTATTTCAGATATTAGAAACTGGATGACAGTTAATGAATTAAAGTTAAATGACTCAAAAATAGAATTCTTCATAACGGCCTCTCCACACAGCCTGCGCAATCTGCCAGATCTAAAGTTAATAGTTGGCGATATATCCATAAGCCCTTCAGTTACTGTTAAAATATTGGTGTAATTTTTTTATATAGAAATGTCAATGGTGAACCGTGTTTCTCAAATATGCACTACTGTAACTTTCATTTAAGGAATATTTCTCGAATTAGAAGTTATATTACTCAATCGGCCTGTAACAATGCAATTCGTTCTCTAGTTCTGTCCCGTTTAGATTACTGCAATGGTCTTCTCTCTAACATCCCCATTACTCAAGTAGATCGCATTCAAATGCTTCAAAATTGGGCAGCTTGAATTATTTATCAAGTAACAAGATTTCGCTTCTCTAAACCATGCACTCCTTGAATCGTTACACTGGCTCCCATACGACATCATATAGTTTTTAAGTTACTTTTGTTAGTTTTTAAGTCTCTTGATAAGCAGGCACCTTTATATCTGCGTGATTGTTTGACCCTATACACCCCTCGCAGGAATGTACGAGCCTCCAGTGACCCATTCCGTCTCACAAATAAAATTACTAAGAAATTCGCTGGAGATAGTTCTTTTACCATAACCGCTTCAAAATATTGGAATCGCTTACCTTTTACTCTTAGACAATCACCATCTGTTGCTTCATTTAAAAAGGGACTTAAAACCTTTATTTTTTCCAATCCAGATTTTTGGGATTGTAAGTTTTCATTAGTATAGTTGTAACAATTTCTTTTTCTTGTTGTAAGCGCTTTGGGCCATTCTGGGAAAAGCGCAGTACATAAATAAAAAAATAAGAATAAATATTCCATCGTAGTTCATCTTCTTATTTCGCATTGTTGTATGTAGTTTACAAATAATTCTTGTAGATAATGTATAGGGACGCGATCTTTTAATTACAAGTACGTTATAATAGTTAAGTGCAGAGCCTGGTCCCTGATATAAGCATGACACAGCAGACACATATTCTTGAAAAAAAATATCTCAATTTTCATGATTTTGCTCTAGATGTCTGATTTGGATGAAAAAAAAAATTGACTGGCACTCCTTTCGGGGAAAAATCAAATTAAATATATTGCCCTCGTCTAAAGACTCTGGCCAATATGATTCTTTTGTGGGCAATATATTTGATGTTCTCCTCAAGGTCAGTCGAATAACTATGAGTCTCAACAATAACATATTTACAATAATGAATTTGTGTATGACGATGAATATATTTACAATAATGAATGTACGTATAAAAATGAACATTAAATTGACATTAATGCATATGCGTATAAAAATGAACACATTTACAATCAAGATAAAGACCCCGTTCCGGTACCCAGGTGAAAGGTTATATGAACAGACGTACGTTGGACCAAAGAAATACAATTTCTGGTCTGGCAAAATATCTTGTTTAATAATAAAATCGATAGCATATCTAAAGAACGAGGTTGAGTACTAAATATTTTATATGTAAAATGTAATCTAGTTTGATTGTATCGGGCAATCATTCTTTTTTTTTCTATTTTGAAAGGCAAAGTTTAGTTTTGATAAATTTCTATTCATTCAATATGAAGATATTGGAAGAAAAAGACATTGTTACCAACTTTCCATAACTTATTTTCTGGGTAGTTCCCTATAGAAATAGTTTTTCCAATAGTATAATCGATTACAAAATTATTTGCCGTCTTTCTTTTGTTTGGTGTGTCATGTTACCATAAGTAATCACAAAGTAGGTAACTAATCTATAGTCTAGACAACAAGGTTTTACCTCAAACAAAATATGTATTTGTTACTGCAACAAATTTCTATTATATATTCGTAATGATACTGATAATAATAATATTAATAATAATACTAATTCTGATAACAATAATGATGATGATAATGATGATAATAATAATGATAATAATAGTGATGATGATGATGATGATGCTAACAATAATAATAATAATATCATTAATAATAACAATAATGATAATAATAATAATAGCAATGCTAATAACGATTTTGGTCCCCAACAAAATAAAAGACAAATAAATAAATGACATCGGCACAAAGATTTTGAAAGTGCATACAAATTAAGCTGATGAATTGTCATTGCTATTGAAATGTAACTATGTTTTTAAACTAATATGAGAGAGGGGAAGGGGGGAGATGAGTAAAGGAGTGTACAAATAAGGATCATTATTCGTAAACTGAATGGCCCCTATTGTGAACTCCGGTGTAAATTAATCCCTGGTTTTATATATCTAAAGTTGTTGTTCAACTACGGAGAGTCAATAGTGGCACAAATCCCTTACAGTACACATTCAATTTATTAACTCATTTGACACCCAAATTGTTCATAATTGTCTCGGAGTGATTTTTTTTCTTCACTATGAAAGCTGAGGGAAACAAAATAGTATACATAAGGAATATACAATATAAACTTAATTTTTTGAATTTTTGGCTCCCCATAATTTTAGTACAAAGTTAGATCATGGTCTAAGTGAAGCCTGACATAAGAATACGTGCCAGTGTGTTTCGATGACGTTGCAACAGTGTGGATGATTTACACAACTTTCAGGTTTCCTGGATATCAATTCTCCACATCTTCTCCACTTTGACTTCACATCATATAACAGCCATGAAATGATTGGTAACACTTAGTATACAAGGGACCAAAGAAAACATATGTCTCGGCCCGCCAAAATTTATATTTTATGACTAAATTTAACAATTAATTATTAGAAGTATCAGATTACTATAAAATTTATTTTGTAAACTTTATTCTAGTTTACGAAATGTTGGCCTGTAAAGATTTTTAACTATATTTTTTAGTGCAATGTTTCATTGTCTGTTTTTTCTTTTTAGGTTATTAAAAAAAAATAATACATTGCATCAAAACTATTTACCAAAAAATGGTGTGTGGATATAATTGAAAAGAAATTTAAAAGCATAATAGTTACTATATAATCGATTACATATTTATTTGCTGTCTATAATTACTTCGCGTTGTTGTATCCTGCCATATCTTAAATAGAGTACCGAAGTGTGACGTCATGATGTCATGACAACGGACCGACTGGGTCTAAACTTAGTCTCAACTCCACGATCGTCCATACACATTTGTATGACCATCATTCTGAGAGTCATAACAAGGCGCCGGTTCATTGAGCTGATAGTAAGTTCACGACTTTAAGAACGACTGGTGATCCATAAAGTTAATGGTATAATCGGCGATGGTTTAGCCAGTAAAAAGAATCACCAGTCGTTCTTAAGGTCGCTCCTAACTTATAAACAGCTTCTTGAAACGGCATAAGGGTTCATCTGTTTAGAACCAAGCCGCCATGACACCATGGCAACAGACGTCATCGCTTCGGTACTCCACAACCAATAGGAACCAACCTGCGTTTGTACTACAGGAAAAATGAGGTTTTACCCCGAACAAAATGATTGGCATGCACATATTTTTCACTGCAATGCATTTCTATTAGATAATAATTATAATAAAAAATAGCAATGGTGATAATAATCACGATGATTTTTTCAACTAATTTTATAGAGATAAAGGGGAAAGAGAGATAGCATGAGAGAGTAACAATATGAATCATTATTTGTGAAAGAGTTTTTAGGTGAAGTTGAAACACAGTGGGAGATCTGAAGGAACTAGCAGATTTCTTGGAACGGTATACAACCAGACTGTAGAGCCTGATGCTGATGAGCAGATAAGCAAGATTTATTTTAGCCCTCTCGTTGGTGAATTCACCTCCCTGCCAGGTCTCGTGTTGCATCATTGGAAAGAGTCAATGTGACTCTCTGAGAATGGTCATTTATTTCGAATAATAGATGAAAAAATAATAATAATAGAGTAATAATAATAATAATAATTACAATAGTAATGATTATAATGATTATGGTCCGCACCAAAATAAGTGACAAATAAATAAATGACATTGGCCCAGAGAATTTGAAAGGAAATGAATTAAGCTGATGAATTTTAAATGCTATGGAAAAATGTAATTATGGTTTTTAAGCAATATGAGAGAGGGGAAGGGGAGAAAGTAGAGTAAAGAAGGGTGAAAATATGGATCATTATCCGATGACAGTTTGTTTGGGTGACGTTGCAACAGCGTGTGGGATCTGGATAATTCCCAAGTTTTATAAAATGGTATAACAATTTTCTTTATTTTAGTGAATTTTTCTCACATCACAGCCATGAAGAGAATGGTTGCATATATTATAGAGACCAGAGAAACCATAGTTCTCGGTCTGCCAAAATTTTGTAGATTTAATTTAGAAGTATAATATTACATGTGTAAGGGCATAACCAATTTCATATTAATCATTAGGTAAATTTTATTCTAGTTTAAAAAATGCCGGATTGTAAAATTTGTCGTTCATATTTTGTAGTGCAATATTTCATTAATTTTTCAATAAAATACATTAAAAAAAAGGAAATACATTTCTTTAAAACTATTTCTTAAGAAATTGTTGTGTGGATATAATTAAAAAGGAATTGAAAAGCGTATTGACTCTATAATCGATTACATATTTATTTGCTGTCTATAAATACTTCATCTTGTTGTGTCCTGTCATATCATAAATAGAGTACCGAAGTGTGACGTCATAATGTGCCAGGAACGGAATTTAATGCAATTATAATGTTTCGATTAGAGCTCAAACATGTGTTTTAAATATATTTTCACTGTAAGGACATTTCGGCAAATGGTTCATAGTAAGTTTTATTTGTAAAATGTATTCTAGTTTAAGAATGTTAGACTATTATTCTTCATTCATCTATACTTTGCAGGGCAATATTTTTTATAGAATCCTTTTTTTTCTATGTCATTCAAAAAAAATCCAATACTTTTAATAAACTTTCTTTAAGTTGGTGTTGGGATATTCCTGGTTGGAAACGGTCATTATATACACAACAAAAAAAGTAAGTCCCCCCTTAAACAACCATCAATAATTTCCGAACCAATGCGAGTTTTTAATACATGTATTTTTTACATGAGCGTGTAGGTAATTTTATAAGCTACCCTCTGAGTAAACGTTATGGACGTATTTCACTTCATGCTTCAGTGAGCACCGTCAGAAGGCAAAAATGTCACTTTTCAAAAGTCACAAGCCAAATATCATGACTTTGATTACATTTTATTGGAACTAATTCCACATTCTCATCATAAAAAATAGTCAGAAGGCTTGTAAAAGGTACTCTCTAAAAGACGATACAACTTTTTTGGCTAAATTTCACGGTTGAATAAACACAAGTCCAAGTTTGCTATAATTGGATTTTTTACACATTTATATCAATAAAAATGATAGAATATGATGACAGTTATGTTCGGAAGAGTTTCTTCAACAATATTCATCGTTTCACGGTTCAATGAACATTTATTGAAAACAAAAAATACGATTTTCAAATATCATAGGCAAGTATTGGTTCATTTTTGGAACTGAAAATGATCTTTTCTCAACTTTTTCGTTATGTTCATGACCAATTAACATGCTTCAATGATTCAAAGGCGTTTAATTAAATATCCACGCTTGAATGAACATGTGGAATGCGATTAGCTCTTTTGTACGTTATTGGAAAAAATGCAATTTGTTACTATGGATATCTGTCACAAACCTCCTTGCATAGTTCATTTGATTCGATTTTTATGAAAACCCCGACGTTTAATGCATCAGTGAGCACACAATATTCGAAAATTATGCAAATGAGAAGAAAGTTCAAGGCCTTGGCCCCACTCTGTGTCGTATCGAATGGTTATTTTGGTGTGCGCGCCTTTTGGATAGTGTTACTCTGAAGCCATGTACGAAGTTTCATGAAATAACTATTGGCAGAAGTAACAAAAACCGTCCATGAAACAAACCCTCATTTCATATTTGTTAAAATTTTGACTTCGTCTCTCATAGACTTGTGTACATTATGGGTGCACATGTTTAAGAATAAGTAACCCCTGATTCAATATGGTGGAACTTTTTTTCACGGCTGTTTTTAGCAATGTCATTTGGCAGTAATGTTTATCAACCTATGGGCAGAATTCTGTGCGAAAATGAAATCGATTTGTTTATTTATGGATGAGTGAGCACGCATCAAAGTGGGAAAATTGGTATTTTCAATGTCACAGACTCATTTTAAAGGGTAATAAAGTGAATATTGGGGGCAAATTCTGTTTCAAATAAGACTTTAATTGCTAATGTTTTTATCATACATCATTTCTATCACCACACACTTTCCGAACTTTAAACATTTTCATGGTTGAGCGAGCACATTCGAAAACTTAGGAATGAATACTCTTTACACTGCATACATGTATTCTTTTCCTAACAATTTCTCATGATCAGTTTAATTTATGGACAAATCAGTGGTGGGTCCAGAATTTTAAAATGGGGGAGGGCCTATAATGGGGGGAGCCACCAACATTTTCAAATTTTAACATGATCTAACAAGTTGTAGAGGATACTATACCATAAACCCCTATGATGATACGTCACAATACAGGGGCCGGGGAGGGGTTTTCAAAGTGGGGGGGTGGGTTGACCATGCAAAAAATCACAATCGTATGGTCATTTTTACATTTTTTTTACACGCTTTTGGAAAAAAGTGGGGGGGGGACTGAAGGTCCCTGCAATACATTGTGCTCACTCAACCATGAACATATGATATCAAAATTGTGTGTGGAGTGGCTAAATGATGGATAGTAAACCAGCATAACACCATAAAATTCACCTAAAGACAACATTTGCCCAACTTTGTATTTGCACAATCTGAAAAACGACTCTTGTGACTTTTAAAAATTGTCATTTTTAATTCAATCTTTAATTACTCATGCATGACTCAACCGATCAATCTTATTTTCCCCCAGGAGTTGCTTAATGAGTATAGAAAACCACCTACGGAATATCATATCTCAAAATAATTCCGTTCAAAAGTTACAGCAATTTGATTTAGGGGGGACTTACTTTTTTTGTTGTGTATATATATATATATATATCGTTATTTTTGTGTTGTGTGTTATCACAAACAATAATTTTCAGGTTTCATGGAATGGTGTAACACTTTTCTTCATTTTTATCGAAGATAATATCTATGTTTACCTGAATATTTTTTCACATCATAGTCAACAAGAGAATGGTAGCATTTGGTATATGATACCAGAGAAACCAAAGTTTCTGTTGCGCCAAAATTTGTAGACAAAATAATTTCGTGATAATAACTATTTACGGCATAAGCTGTGCAAACTAATCATTAAGTAAATTTTAATCTATTTTGTAAAATGTTGGATTGTACATTTTTTTATTTATATTTTGTAGTACAATATTTCATTACAAAATTTGTTTTAAGAGAAAGGTTTAAAAAGAAAATACATTTCGTTAAAACTGTTTTCTAAAATTTGGTGTGTGGACATAATAAAAAGAAGTTAAGAAGCGCAGTGATTTTAATATAATCGATTATATAATTTTTTGCTGTCTGTAATTACTTTGCTTTGCTGTGTCCTCTCCTATCATAAAGAGTATCGAAGTGTGACGTCATGATGTCATGACAACGAACCGGCTGGTTCTAAACTTAGTCTCAGCTGCACGATCGTCTATACACATTTGTATTTGCAAAAATGGTGATGGGATTTGTCTCTAATTGTTACCATCATTCTGAGAGTCACAACAAGGCGCCGGTTCATTAAGCTCTTCGTAAGAGCGACTTTAAGAACGACTGGTGATGCTTTCTTAAGGTAAATGGTATACTTGGAGATGGTTTAGCGCGTAAAATAGAATCGCCAGTCGTTCTTAAAGTCGCTTCTAACTTCTAACTTTATAAAACGGCCCACGGGTTCATTTTGTTTAGAACCAGGCTTGTCTGCTTTGCAAACCCTTTTATCGAGTAAAGGGTCTGAATTGCAGCCTACTCATGCCTTGTGTACTGAAGGCCCTCTCGCTCAGGCAAGTTTTCTATGTGATAGTCTTTGCGTGGAGACACACTTGTTGATCAAAGTTTCAATCAGGGTCTGTGCCTGGCAACTGACGTCATCTCTTCGGTACTCTATATGATAACCCTTTGGAACCAACCTGCGTTTATACTACAGGAAAAATAAGGCTTCACCTCGAACAAATTGCAAAGCATATTTTTTTCACTGCAATGCATTTCTGTTAGATAATATTGATAATAAATGATGGTAATAATGATCATAATCACGATGATTTAAACTAATATAAAAAAAATAAAGAGGAAAGAGAGAGAGAGAAAGAGAGCGACAGAGAGCAATGTAGATCATTATTCGTAGACCCCCCCCCCCCCCCCCCCGGTATTTCCACCTTGAAGCAAACTTCCGGATCATTTTCAGGTAATTTTCGGGAAATGAAAAAGTTCATGGAAATTTAGGGAAATCCGAAAATTACTCTTAAACAACAATTAAACGTAGCCACTTTCATTATCCGTCATATTCATAATCTAGACAGATGATTGTTCTAAATCTCCTCATGACTGTGACCAAAGAGAGTTCCAACTAATGTCACGAAAGTGCCATGAATCCCGGTATCTGAAGTCACAACCTGGGAATAGTACCCCGAGCCGTGACGTCAGACGTAAATAATTCAAAAACTATTTACGGGTGGGCGGGGCTTAACCCAAACTCATGTCCCATGTGCACGTATACAAAGCGCGTATGTGATCAAGCCAGGGGCATCACCAAAGCTAATTAAAAGAACTGATGAATTCTCCCTCAAAGATTGCTATTCATTCATTTATAATTACATTCCTTTCTGATGTTAATTCCGATGATGGATATAAATAAAATATATACGGCCTTCGATCCAGTGGCGTACCATGGGTCACGGCTTTAGGGGGGCACCAGCAAAACTTTTTAGTCACTTAATGAGCGCGCGAAGCTGCCATATATATACTGAACTAATAGAGACATTTTAAGCACAGTGTAATTAAACGGATATGCATCTCACTGATCAAATAATGCGAGCGCGAAGCGCGAGCTGAAAATTTGCAGTGTGTGTACATAGCTGATTCAACGAGTCTGCATAGCAGACTAGCCCTGGAGTGGAAGTATTTTGAATTGTAGGTTGTATGTTGTCTCTTTGACCAATCAGAGTGCAGCATTCTTGCTTGTAAGCTGCGAAATATACTTGACTCTCCAATAGGTAGATGCTGACCGTATTCCAACACCTTTTCTTATAACCAATAATATATTTAATTAAAGATTAGATCTTCAGCTTTATCGTGATTCATAAATCATATTTGCTCGAAAAGAAATAAAGTGTAAGAAATAACAACTTTTGTCAAGTGAAAATAATTATTTTGTAGCATTTTTTATGAAAGGCTTCCTCATATGGCATTCCTTCCAAGCTTATGCCAGCTGGCAATCTTGCTACGCCTCCATCTTTGAATCTGAATTCAGATACTTCTCTGTACTGGTTAGTTGATATCTGTTCCCGTATCACCTCTTCATGCTCAACGGCGTCACAAGCCACGTTATCATTAGCAGTAGAGGTTATAATCTCATGTATGTCCACTTCGATTGAGCCCTCTACCAACTTTACACATACGTCTTTGCGTGATTCCATCAAAGACGCAGATGCCAAATTCGAGTGAGGTGGTATGGTTACTTCAACTTCTCCAACATTAGCAACAAGAATATCCACTGTGTGATCCCCAGAGATGCAACCTTCTATCACTTCAAGGAAAGGTATTGATGCTTCCGAGTTAGCTTGTTTCACAAGCCACACATCATCTGACTTGTCTCCCTTGTTCTCGACCTGGGAACGATCCAAATGACACTGCATATGTCGGACTGTCCTTGGTGCAATCACCACCTGTTGTGACCCACTCACAACATGCTGTGTCCTTATCTGTTTCGTCTCACTCGCAAGATTTAGACAAGCCTTCGTTAACTCAAGGTCATCCATTTCCTCACCTAGAAGTGGTCTTAATCCATTGCTGCCAATAAGTATTGGAAACTCTTGTCGTTTGCCATAAGTTGACATCTTCTGTCCAATCAGAAATCCAACCACAGCTTCATGATCATCGATGCACACTCGGGCACGTACATACCCTTCAACTGGCACTTCAGTTCCCGAGATTCCAGTGATTTTTACTAAGGTTTCTAGCTTTTCAGGGCACCCAATTGCTGTTGTGAACTGAGAATGGAACACATCAGAAGGGATGATTGACACTTCTGACCCAGTGTCTAAGATGCATCCAACATTAACACCAGCAACATTGGCTATTACTGTGGGGCTGGATGAGACCAAAAGGTCCTTGATATTCAAATTGGTGCCCTTCTCCTTAGCCTTTCCATCTGTCCCTTTTCCCGGGCTTTCAGTCCCTGTGTTGGCACACATGAAGTGGTCACTGGCCATGGGCTTTTGGTTCCTGAACCCCACCGTTTCGCCCTCAACAATGGAGCTAGTTAGTTTCCCGAATCTTCAATGACATTTGCGGACAATTCCTTATGTAATGTCCCATTTTATGGCACTTGTAACATGCGTCGTTGTTCAATGACCTCTTCTTACCAGTTTTTAATCTGCGCACTGTTTCATTTAGTGATGTCACATCTGTCTTTAGTCTTTCAACTTCAGACAAAATCGCCTTCTGTTGTTCTAGTATCTCCTTAAGGGTGCTTTTTTCAGACTTTGCTGTGGTTGTTGCTGTATGGACAAACTCTGACTCCACCTCTCTAGCTCTAGGTTTTACAAAGGACATTGGTGCTTCTTGAAACAACCGTAGAGCTTCACTACGCACCGCACTGAAACCAGATTTTCCATGGTCAAGCTGGATACGTCGAAGTTCACGCCTAACAGAGGCATCGCGTGCTCCATTAACAAATTTGTCACACAACGCATGATCTTTCAACTGTGCAAGGGCAGCTCGATCTTCCTTTTCTGCAGATTTCACCATCCTGCAATAGGTTCGCAAAAGTGATCTACTAAAGTCGCAAAGAGATTCTCCATCGTATTGCTTGCGATTGTGAAATTCACTGCTAAGAGTTTGGGTTGTCTCTTGATATCCAAAACACAGTTTAAGGGCAGTCACAACTTCGTCGAAATCATGTCGATTTTCATCCTGTAAGCACATAACTTCCTCTCGTGCTGAGCCTTCGAGATGATCAAGAAGTAATCTGGCCTTCTCGATATTTGACAAATTGAATTGAGCTGTGACTTCCTCAAACTCTTCAAGCCATTCTGGAAGTGAAAGCTCACCCACACGTTCAGGATGCCCCTTAAACTTTGATAGGTGGCTCTGCGAGATTCCTTGCAGTCCCATTGATCGACGAAAGAATTGAGTCATCATAGTCAAGGGTTTGTCCTGACGTAGCATTCATAGTGAAAGTAAGGCACTAATACAAATTAAAGGCACAATTTGAAAGTAATAGGTATTGATACAACTGAAAGATTAGCTTAATTGTCACAACAGAGTTATATAATTCAGAATACTCGAAGTTCGAACCCGCCGTTAGTTTCCAGTGAACCGAGGCTGTCTCTTCACTTTCGCTACACAAAGTCCTAAAGTTTTTATCCGTTGATTCCACATTAGCTCCTGATCTTAATACCCCATCGCGACAGTCTTGGTATTGCGTAGATCCTTTGATGAACTTGGTGGACAAAGCATCAATCCCACTTCTGACACCAATGAAAGAAAGCCAATTCCAGACTGGTTTTGCAGTGGTAAAGGTATTTTAATCCAAGAAAGACAGCCTCGCTGCAGAGACATAAATAATAAAAATACAACGTAAATACATATTGATAAAATAACATCATATGACCCATGTACAACATTTATTCCATGTGATAATTTACAATTATTTCAATAAATAGTTTATACAATATTATGATTATAAGTCTCAATATGACATTTCTTTATTCTTGCTTCACACATAAGGGTTGATAAAAATTCATATAAAGTAATCCCATAGGCATCAATAATTAGTAAGTAAGAGTAAAATACATGATCACACAAAGTTTACAAGTATACAGTAGTATAATAACAATAATAATTAACTCACTTGTACTTTGACTCAAACTAACACGGGGAAGACAACCTTCTTCTTCAAAAGCTCAATCTCTTCTGCCCTCTTCCCGCCAAATTTGTGCTCTAGCTGGCTTGAAAAGAAAGCCTCCTACACCTATTGGGGGTACATTATTGCTACCCCCAACTGACTCTTGATTGGTCAAGAGATCAACCCAGCCAAGTATATCCAGGGATGCTTAAGTGCATACCTGAATACACTTTGAACAATAGCCATTGTTCACCAAACTACAGCAAATTTAAATAGCCTGATGCAACCCAATAGGGGTAGCCAATTTCACATTTATATCAAAAGTTTCACCTACGTCACATTTTAAAAATTATAAATTCAATGACAGAATTATTCGTCCTTTTTACAATGGTACAAAATTTATAAAATTTGATCTATGTTTAGAGCAGTAATGACCGAATTAAAGGAGTTGTTTGGTCAACACCTACCTTATTAAAGCTCATTAAATATGGAAAACTTCTACAGTCACGAATATCACCGAAATAATTAAAGGACAAGTCCATCTCAACACAATGTTGATTCAAATAAAAAGAAAAAATCCAAAAAGCATAACACTGAAAATTTCATCAAAATCGGATGTAAAATAAGAAAGTTATGGCATTTTAAAGTTTCACTTAATTTTAAAAAATAGTTACATGCACATCCGGTCAGTATGCAAATGAGGGAACTGATGACATCACTCACTCACTGTTTCTTTTGTATTTTATGATATGACATATTCTAATTTTCCCATCATTGTCCTGTGAAACAAAGTTTTATATCTCCCTGAACATGTGGCATTACCATTGTTTAACATGTCATGGTTCAGTGAAGTCGGTCCTTATTGTCAAATCTGTAAAAATTGAAATATTGTAAAATTCAAACAATAAAAAAACAACAGAAAATAGTGAGGGACATCATCGATTCCCTCATTTGCATGTGGCTAAATTATGCCTATAACTATCTGATTTTCCTCTATTGATTCAAATCAAAAGAATTTCTGAAGTGGACTATAGCTTTAAGCTTCTTTTTGAGGGCCTGCTGACTGACTGTATTGCAATTTCTTCATGGGTGATTTCTATTCACATCAAAGATATGAAGTGAATGATGGTGTTGTCTTTATTTCATGGTTATTACACCCATTACGATATTACAGTGTTTCCATAGATCAAAAACAAACTTCCCGAGACAGAATCCAGAATTTCACGGAGTGCGAGCGGAAATGTACGTATCGAGGTAAAAAATAAAATAAAATCTGTAAATATACATGGAACATGATTATTGACAGTTTGTACGTCAATTGTTTTTTCAGTTCCCAAACCCCTGTCTGGAAGATGTCGGAATACCTCGAATTTTCCGCTTTCAGGGTAGGTGAGAACATACTGCGGGAGCCGGTTGAAAGGTTACAATGCATGGGTAAGATTTTAGACCAAGAAAAATGTAAATCTTTGGTCTGCCAAAAGTTGGAAATCAAATTTAAAACTTATTTACATTGTAATTAGCAAAATTTGGCAATTCCTTATTAGTAATTTTTATTTGTAAAATATGTTCTAGTTTTAAGAATTGTTAGTCTATGAATATTTATTCAACTATATCTTACAGGGCAATTTTTCTCATAGAATTTTCTTAAAATGTTATTTTTTTTAAAAAGCCACTACATTTAATTAACTTTCTTTAAGTTGGTGTTTGGATATTTCTGGATGGAAACGGACGTTAACATTACATAGTCGATCACTTGATATTTGCTATTTGTGTTGTGTGTTATAACAAATAGCCCAGATATAACTACCTGCTCCAACATTCCAGGAAAAATAAGATTTTACCTCGAACAAATTACAATGCATATATTTTTTTCACTACAGTGCATTTCTCATGAATAATGATGGTAATATCGTGATGAAAATAACACCATTATTGATTTTTCTAACTAATATCACAGAGAGGGGGGACAAGAGGGGGAGGGGGGGGGGTGGGAATGTGGATCATCATTCGTAAGAGTGTTTTGAGGTGATGTTGAAACACTTTTGGTGATCTAAAGCAATTTTCAGATTTCCTGGAACGGTATAACAGTTTTTTTTTTATCATTGGCGTTTTCATTTTCATTCGAATTAAGGATTTATTCCTCCCTGACCATGTGGAATTACCACTATTGTATGTTTGGTAAACACCTACCTTATTAAAGCTCATTAAATATGGAACACTTCTACAGTCACGAATATCACCGAAATAAATTAAAGGACAAGTCCATCTCAACACAATGTTGATTCAAATAAAGAGAAAAAATCCAACAAGCATAACTCTGAAACTTTCATCCAAATCGGATGTAAAATAAGAAAGTTTTGACATTTTGAAGTTTCGCTTAATTGTACAAAATAGTTATATGCACATACGGTCGGTATGCAAATGAGGGAACTGATGACATTACTCACTCACTGTTTCTTTTGTATTTTATGATATGACATATTCTAATTTTCCCATCATTGTCCTTTAAAACAAAGTTTTATTTGTCCCTGAACATGTGGCATTACCATCGTTTAACATGTTATGGTTCAGTGAAGTCGGTCCTTATTGTCAAATCTGTAAAAATTGAAATATTGTATAATTCAAACAATAAAAGAAACAAGAGAAATAGTGAGCGAGGGACATCATCGATTCCCTCATTTGCATGTGGCTAAATTGTGCCTATAACTATTTTGTGAAAAATAAGCGAAACTTAAGCATATCATAACTTTTTTATTTCACATCCGATTTTGATGAAATTTTCAGCATTATGCTTGTCTGATTTTTCTTTATTGATTCAAATCAAAAAATTTATGAATTGAAATTTAGCTTTAAGCTTCTTTTTGAGGGCCTGCTGACTGTATTGCAATTTCTTCATGGGTGATTTCTATTCACATCAAATATATGAAGTGAATGATGGTGTTGTCTTTAATTCATGGTTATTATCGTCATGGTAACACCCATTACGATATCACAGTGTTTCCATAGATCAAAAACAAATTTCCCGAAACAGAATCCAGAATTTCACGGAGTGCGAGCGGAATGTACGTATCAAGGTAAAAATAAAAAAAAATATGTAAATATACATGGAACATGAATATTGACAGTTTGTACGTCAATTGCTGTTAGTTGAAACATGGACCTATTACGAATGGACATTCAACGAGAGCATTTTCCTTTTTCCAGCTGTCAAAATTGCTGTCACACAGTTGACTTTCTCTTTGCGCTTTTTTTGCGACGAGCGCCCGGGGCGGTTGTGTACTCAATCCCTTCTCGGACATTGACAGTCACCGCCCGATCTCTGGCCCTCTTTCGACCAGATGCGGTCATGTAAGCTCGATTGCTGCGATCAGGGAAAGTCCCTGCATTACCTGTAATGCAATGCGCAATTTATTTCCGGTTTTCAATATATTATTTCACGCTGTCAATACTGTGCAATTGTCGTCTGATCATCACAAAAATCCTATTAAATTTCGCCAATCCTCTATAATTTTACGCCCAAACGAAAATCAACTTGTGACCGAAGGTAAGCGCTACTATCGACATAATTACTGTCCGGAAAAGATGCATTTTAAACGTTTTTTCGCACATTTTTCCGTCAAATTTCAACTGCTTTTTTGCCGTAGATATAATGATCTGCAAGGTGATGCCAATGCATTTCATGTGCGGTTGTTTGCGATGTATGTAAAAACTACGTTTATGCATGCCTGTTTTCTTGTTTCTGCAATCATTTTCATAGCGCTAACGTTCGCTGCTGTGCGTTGCTTTTGATAAAGTGAACGAACAACATCGCAATGGGTAGGAGCAGCGTACAATTGATTTCCGCTGTCCATCAGTGATAGCGTGTTTTACGATCGGCTTGATGGGCGTCAGCTGCCAGCGCTCTGTTTATAAAAGAATTAGCGGTGACGGCCTTTGGCCCAAAGGAGGAGATTCGTTGAATGTCCATTTGTGATAAGTCAATGGTTGAAATATTATTAATTTCTGGATTTCTTCATTTCCCAAACCCCTGTCTGGAAAATGTCAAAATATATCGGAACTTTCCGCTAACAGTGTACGTGAAAACATACTGCGGGAACCAGTTGAAAGGTTACATGCATGAGTAAGATAATAGACCAAGAAAAATGGAAATCTTTGGTCTGCCAAAATTTGGAATCAAATTTAAAACTAAATTTTCCTTTAAGTGCATCAAATCGGCAATTGCTTAGTAGTAATTTTTATTTGTAAAATATGTTCTAGTTTAAGAATTGTTAGTCTATTAATCTTTATTTATCCATATCTTACAGGGCAATTTTTCTTATAGAATTTTTTAAATGTTAGTTAAAAAAAAAAAGCTACTACATTCAGTTGACATTCTTTAAGTTGGTGTTTGGATATTTCTGGATATTTCTGGATGGAAACGGTCGTTAAATTACATAATCGATCACATGATATTTGCTATTATGTGTTGTGTACACAAAATAACCCCAGATATAACTACCTGCTTCAACTTACATTCCAGGAAAAATAAGATTTTACTTCGAACAAATTGCAATGCATATATATTTTCACTGCAGTGCATTTCTCATGAATAATGATGATAATATTGATGATGAAAATTACAACACTAATAATTATTTTTCTAACTAATTAACAGAGAGGGGGAAGAAAGAGAGGGGTGCAAATGTGGATCATCATTCGTAAAAGTGTTTTGAGGTGATGTTGAAACACTTTTGGTGATCTAAAGCAATTTTCGGATTTACTGGAACGGTATAACAATTTTTATCATTGGCGTTTTCATTTTTATTCTAATTAAGGATTTATTCCTCCCTGACCATGTGGAATTACCACTATTTTATCATCATGTGCCCCCCCCCCCTCCCTCCGAGGAACTTACAAATTTTCAAATTTGATTCTGTGTGACCTAAACGGTTATCATGTTTTCAAAATCAAACCAAAATAAGAAGTTTCTTTTCGTTTGTCCAATCAATATAACTTTTGTTTTCTTCCTATTGACATATTAATTCATAACTTTTTAATATAAAATGAAATAATAATAATAATAAATGCAATAAAAATAATGATGATGATAATAATGATGATAATGATTATGGTCCTCAAAAAAATAAATGACAAATAAACATAACAAACAAATAAATGATATTAGCCCACAGAATTTGAAAGGAAATGAATCAAGCTGATGAACTGTAAATGCTATGGAAAATGTAACTGTGGTTTTTGTCTCACCTGCATAGCAGAGTGAGACTATAGGTGCCGCTTTTCCGACGGCGACGGCGGCGGCGACGGCGGCGGCGGCGTCAACACCAAATCTTAACCTGAGGTTAAGTTTTTGAAATGACAGCATAACTTAGAAAGTATATGGACCTTGTTCATGAAACTTGGCCATAAGGTTAATCAAGTATTACTGAACATCCTGTCTGAGTTTCATGTCACATGACCAAGGTCAAAGGTCATTTAGGGTCAATGAACTTAGACCATGTTGGGGGAATCAACATCAAAATCTTAACCTAAGGTTAAGTTTTTGAAATGTCATCATAAATTAGAAAATATATGGACCTAGTTCATGAAACTTGTACATAAGGTTAATCAAGTATCACTGAACATCCTGCATGAGTTTCACGACACATGACCAAGGTCAAAGGTCATTTAGGGTCAATGAACTTTGGCCGAATTGGGGGTATCTGTTGAATTACCATCATAACTTTGAAAGTTTATGGATCTGATTCATGAAACTTGGACATAATAGTAATCAAGTATTACTGAACATCCTGTGCAAGTTTCAGGTCACATGATCAAGGTCAAAGGTCATTTAGGGTCAATGAACTTTGGCCGAATTGGGGGTATTTGTTGAATTACAGCCATAAATTTGAAAGTGTGTTGGTCTAGTTCATAAAACTTGGACATAAGAGTAATCAAGTATCACTGAACATCCTGTGCGAGTTTCAGGTCACATGATCAAGGTCAAAGGTCATGTAAGGTCAAAGAACTTTGGCCATGTTAGGGGTATTTGTTGAATTGCCATCATATCTCTATAAGTGTATTGGTCTAATTCATAAAACGTGGAAATACGAGTAACCAAGTATCACTGAACATCTTGTGCGAGTTATAGTAGTTTTCAAAATCAGCACTGCTGCTATATTGAATCGCGTGATGCAGGTGAGACGGCCAGAGGCATTCCACTTGTTAAGTAATATGAGAGAGGGGAAGGAGAGAGTAAAGGGTGGTACAAATATGGATCATTATTCGTAAAAAGAGTTTGTTTGGGTGACGTTGCAACAGCGTGGGTGATTTCAATAATTTTTAGGTTTCATGGAATGGTGTAACATTTTTCTTCATTTTCATCAAAGATAATATCTTTGTTTACCTGAATATTTTTTCACATCATAGTCAACAAGAGAATGGTAGCGTTTGGTATATGATACCAGAGAAACCAAAGTTTCTGTTCCGCCAGAATTTGTAGACAAAATAATTTCGTGATAATAACTATTCAGGGCATTAGCTGTGCATAATAATCATTAAGTAAATTTTAATCTATTTTATAAAATGTTGGATTGTAATTTTTTTTTTATATATATTTTTAGTAGTACAATATTTCATTAAAAAATTTGTTTTTTTTTTGGTGTGTGGACATAATAAAAAGAAGTTAAAAAGCGCAGTGATTTTAATATAATCGATTATATAATTATTTGCTGTCTGTAATTACTTTGCTTTGCTGTGTCCTCTCCTATCATGAAGAGTACCGAAATGTGACGTCATGATGTCATGACAACGAACCGGCTGGTTCTAAACTTAGTCTCAGCTGCACGATCGTCTATACACATTTGTATTTGCAAAAATGGTGATGGGATTTATCTCTAATTGTTACCATCATTCTGAGAGTCACAACAAGGCGCCGGTTCATTAAGCTCTTCGTAAGACCGACTTTAAGAACGACTGGTGATGCTTTCTTAAGGTACAGATGGTATACTTGGCGATGGTTTAGCGCGTAAAATAGAATCGCCAGTCGTTCTTAAAGTCGCTTCTAACTTATGAACAGCTTTATGAAACGGCCCACGGGTTCATTTTGTTTAGAACCAGGCTTGTCTGCTCTGCAAACCCTTTACTCGAGTAAAGGGTCTGAATTGCAGCCTACTCATGCCTTGTGTACTGAAGGCCCTCTCGCTCAGGCAAGTTTTCTATGTGATAGTCTTTGCGTGGAGACACACTTGTTGATCAAAGTTTCAATCAGGGTCTGTGCATGTAGGCTAGAACCAGGCCGCCATGACACCATGGCAACTGACGTCATCTCTTCGGTACTCTATATGATAATCCTTTGGAACCAACCTGCGTTTATACTACAGGAAAAATAAGGCTTCACCTCGAACACATTGCAAAGCACATATTTTTCACTGCAATGCATTTCTGTTAGATAATAATGATAATAAATTATGGTAATAATGATAATAATCACGATGATTTAAACTAATATAAAAAAATAAAGAGGAAAGAGAGAGAGAAAGAGAGCGACAGAGAGCAATGTAGATCATTATCCGTAGACCCCCCCCCCCCCCCCCCCCGGTATTTCCACCTTGAAGCAAACTTCCGGATCATTTTCAGGTAATTTTCGGGAAATGAAAAAGTTCATGGAAATTTAGGGAAATCCGAAAATTACTCTAAAACAACAATTAAACGTAGCCACTTTCATTATCCGTCATAATCATAATCTAGACAGATGATTGTTCTAAATCTCCTCATGACTGTGACCAAAGAGAGTTCCAACTAATGTCACGAAAGTGCCATGAATCCCGGTATCTGAAGTCACAACCTGGGAATAGTACCCCGAGCCGTGACGTCAGACGTAAATAATTCAAACACTATTTACTAGTGGGCGGGGTTTAACCCAAACTTATGTCCCATGTGCACGTATACAATGCGCGTATGTGATCAAGCCAGGGGCATCACCAAAGCTAATTAATAGAACTGATGAATTCTCCCTCAAAGATTGCTATTCATTCAGTGATAATTACATTCCTTTCTGATGTTAATTCCGATGATGGATATAAATCAAATATATACGGCCTTCGATCCAGTGGCGTACCATGGGTCACGGCTTTAGGGGGGCACCAGCAAAACTTTTTAGTCACTTAATGAGCGCACGAAGCTGCCATATATACTGAACTAATAGAGACATTTTAAGCACAGTGTAATTAAACGGATATGCATCTCACTGATCAAATAATGCGAGCGCGAAGCGCGAGCTGAAAATTTGCAATGTTTGTACATAGCTGATTCAACGAGTCTGCATAGCAGACTAGCCCTGGAGTGGAAGCCTTATGAATGTTGGGTTGTGTGTTGTCTCTTTGACCAATCAGAGTGCTGCATTCTTGCTTGTAAGCTGGGAAATAAAGGTGGATGCTGACCGTATTCCAACACCTGGATCTGGATCTGGATCTGGATGTAATACAGTGCAGGACCGTTAGGTATAATGCACCAATAGTCTATTTAATTACACTGCAAAAACTCCGGTGGAGATTTAACACCAGCCTGGAATCTATATATGTCCACACCAGAGAAGTGTTAAACAACACCAGTTTGTTTTTGGTCTAACACCAGAAAGGTGTTTATACAATTAACACCAATTATATTAAAACAGCATCGGTTAGATTCCAAACTTATGTTGTTTCAATACTTCTCTGGTGTGGACATATATAGATTCCGGGCTGGTGTTAAAACAACACCGGAGTTTTTGCAGTGTAAAGCTTATATCTTCAGCTTTATTGTGATTTATAAATCATCTTGGCTCAAACAGAAATAAAGTATTAAAATAACAACTTTTGCAAAGTAAAAATAATTATTTTGTAGCATGTTTTATATCAAAAGTTTCACCTACGTCACATTTTTAAAATTATAAATTCAATGACAGAATGATTCTTCCTTTTGACAATGGTACCAAAATGATGAAATTTGATCTATGTTTAGAGCAGTAATGACCGAATTAAAGAGTTGTTTGGTCAACACCTAGCTTATTGAAGCTCATTAAATATGGAAAACTTCTACAGTCACGAATATCACCGAAATAATTAAAGGACAAGTCCATCTCAACACAATGTCGATTCAAATAAAAAGAAAAAAATCCAACAAGCATAATACTGAAAATTTCATCCAAATCGGATGTAAAATAAGAAAGTTATGACATTTTGAAGTTTCACTTAATTTTACAAAATAGTTATATGCACATCCGGTCAGTATGCAAATGAGGGAACTGATGACATCACACACTCACTGTTTCTTTTGTATTATATGATATGAAATATGACATATTCTAATTTTCTCATCATTGTCCTGTGAAAAAAAGTTTTATTTCTCCCTGAACGTGTGGCATTACCATTGTTTAACATGTTATGGTTCAGTGAAGTCGGTTCTTATTGTCAAATCTGTAAAAATTGAAATATTGTAAACTTCAAACAATAAAAAAACAAGAGACATAATGAGTGAGGGACATCATCGATTCCTTCATTTGCATGTGGCTAAATTGTGCCTATAACTATTTTGTGAAAAATAAGCGAAACCTTAAAATATCATAACTTTCTTATTTCACATTCGATTTTGATGAAATTTTCAGCATTATGCTTGTCTGATTTTTCTCTATTGATTCAAATAAAAAAATTCTGAAGTGGACTTTAGCTTTAAGCTTCTTTATGAGGGACTGCTGACTGACTGTATTGCAATTTCTTCATGGGTGATTTCTATTTACATCAAAGATATGAAGTGAATGATGGTGTTGTCTTTAATTCATGGTTATTATCGTCATGGTAACACCCATTACGATATCACAGTGTTTCCCTAGATCCAAAACAAATTTCCCGAAACTGAATCCAGAATTTCACGAAGTGCGAGCGGAAATGTACGTATCGAGGTAAAAATTAAAAAAATCTGTAAATATATACATGGAACATGAATATTGACAGTTTGTACGTCAATTGCTGTTAGTTGAAACATGGACCTTCTGGATTTCTTCATTTCCCAAACCCCTGTCTGGAAAATGTCGAATTATCTCGGAATTTTCCGCTTACAGGATAGGTGATAACATACTGCGGGAAACAGTTGAAAAGTTACATGCATGGGTAAGAGATTAAACCAAGAAAATTGTTAATCTTAGGTCTGCCAAAAGTTAGAAATCAAATTTAAAACTAAATTTTCAATGTTATTGTCAATTTCTTGGCAATTGATTATTAGTAAATTTTATTTGTAAAATATGTTCTAGTTTAAGAATTGTTAGTCTATGAATATTTATTCAACTATATCTTACAGGGCAATTTTTCTCATAGAATTTTCTAAAATGTTATTTTTGAAAAAAAAGCCACTACATTTAATTAACTTTCTTTAAGTTGGTGTTTGGATATTTCTGGATGGAAACGGACGTTAACATTACATAACCGATCACATGATATTTGCTATTTGTGTTGTGTGTTATAACAAATAACCCAGAGATAACTACCTGCTCCAACACTCCAGGAAAAATAAGATTTTAAATCGAACAAATTACAATGCATATATATTTCCACTACAGTGCATTTCTCATGAATAATGATGGTAATATCGATGATGAAAATAACACCATTATTGATTTTTCTAACTAATACCACAGAGAGGGGGGACAAGAGGGGGGGGGGTGCGAATGTGGATCATCATTCGTAAGAGTGTTTTGAGGTGATGTTGAAACACTTTTGGTGATCTAAAGCAAATTTCAGATTTTCTGGAACGGTATAACAATTTTTTTTTATCATTGGCGTTTTCATTTTCATTCTAACTAAGGATTTATTCCTCCCTGACCATGTGGAATTACCACTATTGTATGTTTGGTAAACACCTACCTTATTAAAGCTCATTAAATATGGAACTCTTCTACAGTCACGAATATCACCAAAATAAATCAAAGGACAAGTCCATCTCAACACAATGTTGATTCAAATAAAGAGAAAAAATCCAACAAGCATAACTCTGAAACTTTCATCCAAATCGGATGTAAAATAAGAAAGTTTTGACATTTTGAAGTTTCGCTTAATTGTACAAAATAGTTATATGCACATACGGTCGGTATGCAAATGAGGGAACTGATGACATCACTCACTCACTGTTTCTTTTGTATTTTATGATATGACATATTCTAATTTTCACATCATTGTCCTTTAAAACAAAGTTTTATTTGTCCCTGAACATGTGGCATTACCATCGTTTAACATGTTATGGTTCAGTGAAGTCGGTCCTTATTGTCAAATCTGTAAAAATTGAAATATTGTATAATTCAAACAATAAAAGAAACAAGAGAAATAGTGAGCGAGGGACATCATCGATTCCCTCATTTGCATGTGGCTAAATTGTGCCTATAACTATTTTGTGAAAAATAAGCGAAACTTAAGCATATCATAACTTTTTTATTTCACATCCGATTTTGATGAAATTTTCAGCATTATGCTTGTCTGATTTTTCTTTATTGATTCAAATAAAAAAATTTATGAATTGAAATTTAGCTTTAAGCTTCTTTTTGAGGGCCTGCTGACTGTATTGCAATTTCTTCATGGGTGATTTCTATTCACATCAAATATATGAAGTGAATGATGGTGTTGTCTTTAATTCATGGTTATTATCGTCATGGTAACACCCATTACGATATCACAGTGTTTCCATAGATCAAAAACAAATTTCCCGAAACAGAATCCAGAATTTCACGGAGTGCGAGCGGAATGTACGTATCAAGGTAAAAATAAAAAAAAATATGTAAATATACATGGAACATGAATATTGACAGTTTGTACGTCAATTGCTGTTAGTTGAAACATGGACCTATTACGAATGGACATTCAACGAGAGCATTTTCCTTTTTCCAGCTGTCAAAATTGCTGTCACACAGTTGACTTTCTCTTTGCGCTTTTTTTGCGACGAGCGCCCGGGGCGGTTGTGTACTCAATCCCTTCTCGGACATTGACAGTCACCGCCCGATCTCTGGCCCTCTTTCGACCAGATGCGGTCATGTAAGCTCGATTGCTGCGATCAGGGAAAGTCCCTGCATTACCTGTAATGCAATGCGCAATTTATTTCCGGTTTTCAATATATTATTTCACGCTGTCAATACTGTGCAATTGTCGTCTGATCATCACAAAAATCCTATTAAATTTCGCCAATCCTCTATAATTTTACGCCCAAACGAAAATCAACTTGTGACCGAAGGTAAGCGCTACTATCGACATGATTACTGTCCGGAAAAGATGCATTTTAAACGTTTTTTCGCACATTTTTCCGTCAAATTTCAACTGCTTTTTTGCCGTAGATATAATGATCTGCAAGGTGATGCCAATGCATTTCATGTGCGGTTGTTTGCGATGTATGTAAAAACTACGTTTATGCATGCCTGTTTTCTTGTTTCTGCAATCATTTTCATAGCGCTAACGTTCGCTGCTGTGCGTTGCTTTTGATAAAGTGAACGAACAACATCGCAATGGGTAGGAGCAGCGTACAATTGATTTCCGCTGTCCATCAGTGATAGCGTGTTTTACGATCGGCTTGATGGGCGTCAGCTGCCAGCGCTCTGTTTATAAAAGAATTAGCGGTGACGGCCTTTGGCCCAAAGGAGTAGATTCGTTGAATGTCCATTTGTGATAAGTCAATGGTTGAAATATTATTAATTTCTGGATTTCTTCATTTCCCAAACCCCTGTCTGGAAAATGTCAAAATATATCGGAACTTTCCGCTAACAGTGTACGTGAAAACATACTGCGGGAACCAGTTGAAAGGTTACATGCATGAGTAAGATAATAGACCAAGAAAAATGGAAATCTTTGGTCTGCCAAAATTTGGAATCAAATTTAAAACTAAATTTTCCTTTAAGTGCATCAAATCGGCAATTGCTTAGTAGTAATTTTTATTTGTAAAATATGTTCTAGTTTAAGAATTGTTAGTCTATTAATCTTTATTTATCCATATCTTACAGGGCAATTTTTCTTATAGAATTTTTTAAATGTTAGTTAAAAAAAAAAAGCTACTACATTCAGTTGACATTCTTTAAGTTGGTGTTTGGATATTTCTGGATATTTCTGGATGGAAACGGTCGTTAAATTACATAATCGATCACATGATATTTGCTATTATGTGTTGTGTACACAAAATAACCCCAGATATAACTACCTGCTTCAACTTACATTCCAGGAAAAATAAGATTTTACTTCGAACAAATTGCAATGCATATATATTTTCACTGCAGTGCATTTCTCATGAATAATGATGATAATATTGATGATGAAAATTACAACACTAATAATTATTTTTCTAACTAATTAACAGAGAGGGGGAAGAAAGAGAGGGGTGCAAATGTGGATCATCATTCGTAAAAGTGTTTTGAGGTGATGTTGAAACACTTTTGGAGATCTAAAGCAATTTTCGGATTTACTGGAACGGTATAACAATTTTTATCATTGGCGTTTTCATTTTTATTCTAATTAAGGATTTATTTCTCCCTGACCATGTGGAATTACCACTATTTTATCATCATGTGCCCCCCCCCCCCTCCGAGGAACTTACAAATTTTCAAATTTGATTCTGTGTGACCTAAACGGTTATCATGTTTTCAAAATCAAACCAAAATAAGAAGTTTCTTTTCGTTTGTCCAATCAATTTCATTTTTGTTTTCTTACGATTTACATATTAATTCCTAATTTTTTAAATATAAAATGTAGTAATCAATAATATCAATATTAATAATAATAATAATAATGTTAATAATGATAATAATGCAATAATAATAATGATGATAATAATAATGATAATAATGATTATGGTCCCCAACAAAATAAATGACAAATAAACATAACAAACAAATAAATAAATGACATTGGCCCACAGAATTTGAAAGGAAATGAATTAAGCTGATGAACTGTAAATGCTATGGAAACTGTAACTATGTTTTTTTTTTATAATTTGGGAGAGGGGATGGAAGAAAGAAGAGTAAAGGGGGGGGGGTACAAATATGGATCATTATCTGGAAACAGAGTTTGTTTGGGTGACGTTGCAACCGCGTGGGTGATATAAATAATTTTCTGGTTTCATGGAATTGTTTAACAATTTTCTTCAGTTTCAGGAATTGTTTTTCACATCACAGCCATGAAGAGAATGGTAACACATGTTATAAGAGAAAATTGCCCAGAAAATAATCGGTCTTGAATTACCCCCAATTGAAACTCTGTACAACGAGAGATTACTGGCTAAAGTTCAGGCTATCTTAAAAGATCCATCTCACCCTCTACACTGCTATTATAACTTCAATAGGTCTGGGCCCCGTTGTACAAAGAGTTACGATTGATCCAATCAATCGTAACTCTATGGAAATCCATAAGTGTCATAATTTTTTCTACAGGAAATGTGCAAAATGTCCTTTGTAATCAAAGGAGAACACCCCAAATTGTCAAGAAATCAATGAATTTATGGATATGCATTCATATCTAGAATTTTTTTTGAACAAACATGCATTTCATATGTTGACGTTGCTGGCTTTCCATAGTTGCGATTGATCGGATCAATCGTAACTCTTTGTACAACGGGGCCCTGGTGTACGCCTCTGTGTCTCCCGTACTAACAGAGTACGTTTTAGGCAGTCATTTCAATTCTCAACATGTGTTTAATAGTACAGTTATCAGATAGAATGGGGAATTGCACTTAGCTTACTATGAAACCCGACCCCTTTTAATACTTGTTCACCTTTTAAGGCGACCGCACACCTTACGACTGGTCTGCGACCCGATTTTGGAACAAATCGCATTTTGCTCATTTTCTGAAGATGTGAATGGAACATATCATTTTATTTGAGGTTAAAATGAATTGAAATAATAATTTCATAACAATTTTGAATGATTGCAAGCCCTTATTTTGGAGGAAAGTCCAAATTAGTTTCAAATCGTAGCCAATCGTAAGACTGCTATGACGTCATTACGACTAGATATTAAATTCGCTTTTATTCTAAGAAGGATGATAGCATAGTCACAAATTTGATCATAGGTATTCGTACGATGATTTTGAACATTACACAGTAAGATATTCCAAGTCTCAATATTAGCATCAAATTCTATTACATTTTATTCTGAAATCGGGTCGCAGACCAGTCGTAAGGTGTGCGGTGGCCTTTATTTACCTTCTCGCAATACTCATTCTACCCCCCCCCCCTCCCTCTGTATTCGGGCTGGAGATGGAATCACAAACCAGTTAATACTTTTTTTTCATAACTTCATATACATATAACAAACATAATCATTATACATTATACATATTGTATACAAAATGAAATAAAATACAAAACAAAGCATGATAAAAAAGGAAATAAGATAACATTTCAGGATTGAATGGTTATGACATCACATTTAATTTCGTTTTCCATCAAGCTGCCCAAACTATTATATGAATGAGGGATGTAGAATTTTCCATTTTTCTTTTCAAACTTAGATAATTGTTTATTCTGAATGCCAATTTGTTTTTCTAGTTTGTATATTCGTTTCAGCTTTACAAAGAACAAATCAAAAGACGGTAAAATATTCAAATGTCTGCATGTATATATCATTTGTTTAGCTACAACTAAGCATTGATTCAAAAGTAATTTATGTGGTCTTCCATCTGATATACCAAACAATATATCTTTACCATTTAGTTGTAAATTAATATTAAATTTTGTTTACCACCCTTTCAAAAACTCTTCCCAAAAGGTACATGCATGCTGACATTCTGTAAAAAGATACTCTGTTGTTTCCGCCTCTTGTTTACAAAAGCTGCATAATTCAGATTCTACAATTTTCATTTTATATAATTTTTTATATAAGGAGTGTTCTTGTTTTTATTTTATTTTGAAAAGTTCTACTCTTAGTATCCATTAGAAACACAAAAGGCATTTTATATATAATCTTCCATATATCTTTTTCTATATTATATTTATTGTTCCAGTAAATTTCTGATATTGGAGCCTCAAAAAGTTTGCTTTTCAAAATTAAATTGATATTCTGTGTTGTCAACTTCATAAGTCTACATCTTTGTCTTTGAAATTACATACAAGTTTTAAGTCTGTTAACTCTCCTTGATTATGAAGACATCTGATCTTCAATTCTTTTGGAATGGCCGAAACAATTAAACACCATTTAATATAAAATTTCTTTTCCACTCCTCTTTTCATCCATATATTGAAATCTATAAGTTTACCTTCACCGTCATATAAGTCTGAGATGTACCATAAACCAGCTATAAAAAAAATCTTTAACAAACAAAGGTTTACCTCCTACTATAACACTTTCATTGTTCCATATAATTGTTTTAAAGATAAGATGAATATCAAGGTTTTTTAAGGAAGACAACCAATTAATACTTGAATAATTAATCAATTTATATATCTGGAATTGTACTTATTCTATTATATTTGAAATCACCATATACGGCATTTTGTATGTGTATGTAATCTCACAGTATTGTAAGTCTATTCATTCTGTGTATGTGCATAAGTATTTGTAATTTTGTAAACCCGATGTGAAAGGAATTTCCTACACAGGACAATAAATACATTCAAGCAAAGATACTACAAGGGGGAGATCGGACAGTACATAGACCGCGTAATGAAACACTCGGGAAGAGCGCCCTACAGCGTTGAGTAAGTAACGACCCTTTTTTACCTTTGCGTAATGCGAGATGGTTGTGTATAAAACATATGAGAGAAATGGTGAAGGGGTGAAGGAAGAGACGATTTTTACATTTTAAATTCCCCCCCCCCCCTTAATTCTGAGATGAATTATTTCAGAGATTTCTTGGTAATAAAATGTGGAATTATTCCCATGTGCCACCCTTTAGCTCTCTCCAAACTCCCCTCTCTCATTTACCCCATATGTTTTATACAGAGTTGCGTGCCGATATGCGAAGGTTTACTTACTTAACGCTGTTGGGCGCCCTTCCCCTTAAGCATTTATCGAGCGTTTCAAATAATCGTCGAAGTGTCCGATCTTCCCCTCGTACGTAGTATCTTTGATTCAAGTTATTTCAAAAGAGACCATAGAAACAATTGGTTCTGGTCTGTCAAAATTAGCATTCAGTAAAAATAAAAAATTACCTAGAAGGGGCATAAGCTCGACATATTAATCAATAAGTAAATTTTATTCTAGTTTATAAAATGTTCGTTTGTAAACAAAAAAATATTTATATTTTTTAGTGCAATATTTCATTATAATTTTTTTTTTAAGATTAAAAAAGAAAAAAACATTTCGTTAAAAGCATTTTCAAAAAATTGGTGGGTGGACATAATAAAAAGCGTATTGATTGTAATGTAATCGATTATATAATTATTTGCTGTCTGTAATTAATGGGTAAAATAAGAAAGCCGTTTCGCTGAATTAGGCTTCGTACAAAGGTGTCAACTTGTTACTGTGCCAACACTAGTCTTTTTACTTTTGTTGATGTTCTTAGTTGAGGTTTTCTGTTATGTATAAGCGTTTGGAGTGTATTATTTTACTGTATTCATGGTATGTGTATTACATGTACTGAGTGTATGTAAATATTGTATATATGTTGATATTTTCATGAATAAAATTATTGAAAGAAAAAAAATTACTTTGTGTTGCTGTGTCCTGTCCTATCATAAACAGTACCGAAGTGTGACGTCAAGATATCATGACAACGAACCGGCTGGTTCTAAGCTTAGTGTCAGCTGCACGATCGTTTATACACATTTTTATTTTGTGAAAACAGTCATGAATATTCATTAGGTGGGATGATGATGTCACATCCCCACTCTCCTTTTTCTTACGTTATGACATGAACTCATAATTTTTTTGATTTTTTCATCCATTTGTAAATGATGTGTCTCCATTATGATAGAATAAGTTGCGGCAATAAATAACAAATGCACTTAATCAGTTGTCAATCCGATTGTTATAGTTCTTGGTAGAAATTTTTTGAATAAACCTAATTTCAGATAATAAAATGCAAAAGAACAAGTTTGGATATGACATCATCAGCCCACCTAATGAATATTAATAATGACATGCCTAGAACTGTTTCGCCGGAAAAATGCAAATCTTTAAAAATCAATATTTCTGATTCAATTCAATATTTCTGATCTGATTTTGATCCAATTTTCAACACTTTTTGAATTTTACTCTATTTATTGAGATATCAATTACGTCAGCCTGGACCATCCTGTTGATTGTAATTATCTGAATTTTCTGCATTGTTTTTTTCATTCTCGAACTTTTCCTGTAAAAGAGTAAAAATTTACCGATTTCCCGCACTGCGAAAAGAGTTGAAACATACTGTGGGATCCAGAGAGAAGTTTACAAGAATGAAGGTTTAAGGATTTATAGACCAAAAGTGTCATGACTTTTTTTTTTCTTTCAATAATTTTATTCATCAAAATATCAACATAATTATATACAATATTTACATACACTCAGTACATGTAATATACATACCATGCATACAGTAAAATACTACACTCCAAAACGCTTATACATAACAGGAAACTTTACCTAAGAACATCAACAAAAGTAAACCGTCAAGTGTAAAACCACCACGGTAACAAGTTGGCACCTTTGTACGAAGCCTAATTCGACGAAAAGGCCTTCTTCCCCCCCCCCCCCAACCATTACTCTAAGCAGGGACGTCCCTGCTCGAAGCCATGTGATGTACTCACTCCCTTTAAAACTATCCGCTTATAAACCAAGGCTTGCGCACTTGCCATTCTCTAAAATGTATTACTTTCCCTTTAAACACATTGAAATTTTAGCAAATATTACTTCTACTTGGAAAAGAGGCTTGGGCTTATCAGTATATTTTATTTATAAAATATAATCTAGTTTAAAATTATTGCCCATAATTTTTTTTCTACATTTTACAGGGCACAATTGAAAAAAATAATATTCTTTTGATATGTAAGTGGTAAAAATATATACAATACACTTAAATAACTTTCTATAAATTGGTGTTTGGGTATTTATGCATGGAAACGGTTATCGACAGTCGTATAATCGATCACATGATATTTCCTATCTTTATTTTGTGTTTTCTTATCACAAATAACCGCCTAGATAGCTCTTTGCTTTAACACTCCAGGGTAAATAAGATTTTACCCCGAAAAGAAAGCGATTCGTATATATTTTCACTGCAATATATTTCTATTGAATAATGGTAATAATAACGATGACTGTAATGATATTTATATTTTTTTAACTAATGTAAGAGAGTTTTGGAAGAGAGAGTGAGATAAGGAGATAAGGTGGAATTTGGATCGTTATTCGTAAAAAGAGCATGTTTGGGTGACGTTGAAATACTACCCTGAAAATGTAAAGCTATTTTTTTTCATGTCTTTTTTATTTTCACAACAAAGCTATGAAGTGAATGACAGCGAGCTGTATTTGAATCAAGAACGATGTTATGTTAAATACATGGTTTGCAACTAAATAAATAAATTAAGTCAAAGATACTACTAGGGTAAGATCGGACGGTACATAGACCGCGTACTGAAACGCTCGGGAAGAGCGCCCCCACAGCGTTGATTAAGTAACGACCTTTAATTTACCTTTGCATATCGCGATATACCTCAAGAGGTGTTCGTGTACGTTCCAGTCCACTTCACCACCTACCCGAACAACAAGGTGGTGAACTCGCTCTGATACTCCGAGTGACAAAGGTGTGATTTTATGGGGGGGGGGGGGGGGGGGGTATAAAACTCATGCACCAAGACGATCTTTAAAAAGAATTAAAAATACGTATCTTCTTACTTTCATTTCTCTTTCACTCCATATCCATCCTCCAGTTAGTCTCTAAATTGATGATTTAGAGCCAGTATCGGGTTCCTCACACGTATTGATTCACTGCCGATTCCAAAACATCTTAAACGCATATATGCGCATGCGCTGAAATCCGGCACAAATTATGAATATTCATGAGAGGTCGAGATCTGTGCGAAAAACCAAGGAGCTTCCAACACAAAACTACCCCGATCTACAATAGTCAAATAAAAAGATATTAAAAAAGCTGAAGCGTATTGAAAAAGTCTGAAATAGAAAGAGCTCCCATACTTTTTTGTACAGAGGAAAGCCAAATATAAGCTGAAATTCAGCTGAAAATCAATACAAAAATATCTGATATCAAATAAAAATCTGAACTCTCGCACGCCTGAATAGTCCTATCATGAATATTCATAAATTGAGCTGCGATTTCCTTGCTTGAGGTGAAATCTACACAATGCTAAAGAAAGATAGGAAATAATTATGTAATCGATTGTGTATAAATTATGTTTAAAATCAACGACTCCGAATAAGTAGTAAGCAATAATCCAAAATTTGTATGAAATATTTTTATGAACTAGTGCGTTCCATTTGTAATATTAATTGTTAAAAAAACCAAACCTTCTCCCTAAAAGATACGTTCAATAAAAAATAATAATTAAATAAAAGTTCTATGACTAAGAATATCAGCTAGAAAATATTTTACAAACTTGATATACTAGCATGTGCTCAATACCCAAAGTATTGATTTGAATATATTTTAACAACATAGAATTTTGATGGCCCGAAACATTAGTTTCTATGGGTTGATTGATACTCAAGTTTAATTTAGAAAGTCAAAAAGGGGCCTAAGCTTTCGATCCTAGCAGAATCTTCGTCGATAAAGTCCATCAGTCTGCATGAGCAAGATTTATCCAAGTCCTCTCGTTGCTGAATTCATGTCCCTGCAAAATCTCGTAAATTGTGAGACTTTCCTTTCTCAAAGAAGTTTTTTTTCTTTTCTTTCAATAATTTTATTCATCAAAATATCAACATATATACAATATTTACATACACTCAGTACATGTAATATACATACCATGCATACAGTAAAATACTACACTCCAAACGCTTATACATAACAGGAAACTTTACCTAAGAACATCAACAAAAGTAAACCGTCAAGTGTAAAACCACCACGGTAACAAGTTGGCACCTTTGTACGAAGCCTAATTCGACGAAAAGGCCTTCTCCCCCCCCCCCCAACCATTCCCTGCTCGAAGCCATGTGATGTACTCACTCCCTTTAAAACTACCCGCTTATAAAGCAAGGCTTGCGCACTTGCCATTCTCTAAAATGTATTACTTTCCCTTTAAACACATTGAAATTTTAGCAAATATTACTTCTACTTGGAAAAGAGGCTTGGGCTTATCAGTATATTTTATTTATTAAAAATAATCTAGTTTAAAATTATTGCCCATGATTTTTTTTCTACATTTTACAGGGCACAATTGAAAAAAATAATATTCTTTTTATATGTAAGTGGTAAAAATATATACAATACACTTAAATAACTTTCTATAAATTGGTGTTTGGGTATTTATGCATGGAAACGGTTATCGACAGTCGTATAATCGATCACATGATATTTCCTATCTTTATTTTGTGTTTTCTTATCACAAATAATCGCCTAGATAGCTCTTTGCATTAACACTCCAGGGTAAATAAGATTTTACCCCGAAAAGAAAGCGATTCGTATATATTTTCACTGCAATATATTTCTATTGAATAATGGTAATAATAACGATGACTGTAATGATATATATTCTTTTAACTAATGTAAGAGTGTATTGGAAGAGAGAGTGAGATAAGAAGATAGGGTGGAATTTGGATCGTTATTCGTAAAAAGAGCATGTTTGGGTGACGTTGAAATACTACTCTGAAAATGTAAAGCTATTTTTTTTTATGTCTTTTCATTTTTACAACAAAGCTATGAAGTGAATGGCAGCGAGCGGTATTTGAATCAAGAACGATGTTATGTTAAATTCATGGTTTGCAACTAAATAAATAAATTAAGTCAAAGATACTACTAGGGTAAGATCGGACGGTACATAGACCGCGTAATGAAACGCTCGGGAAGAGCGCCCCCACAGCGTTGATTAAGTAACGACCTTTAATTTGCCTTTGCATATCGCGATATACCTCAATAGGTGTTCGTGTAAGTTCCAGTCCACTTCACCACTTACCCGAACAACAAGGTGGTGAACTCGCTCTGATACTCCGAGTGACAAAGGTGGGATTTTATGGGGGGGGGGGGGGGGTATAAAACTCACGCACCAACACGATCTTTAAAAAGAATTAAAAATACGTATCTTCTTACTTTCATTTCTCTTTCACTCCATATCCATCCTCTGGTTAGTCTCTAAATTGATGATTTAGAGCCAGTATCGGGTTCCTCACACGTATTGATTCACTGCCGATTCCAAAACATCTTAAACGCATATATGCGCATGCGCTGAAATCCGGCACAAATTATGAATATTCATGAGAGGTCGAGATCTGTGCGAAAAACCAAGGAGCTTCCAACACAAAACTACCCCGATCTACAATAGTCAAATAAAAAGATATGAAAAGAGCTGAAGCGTATTGAAAAAGTCTGAAATAGAATGAGCTCCCATACTTTTTTGTACAGAGGAAAGCCAAATATAAGCTGAAATTCAGCTGAAAATCAATTAAAAAAAATCTGATATCAGATAAAAATTTGAACTCTCGCACGCCTGAATAGTCCTATCATGAATATTCATAAATTGAGCTGCGACTTCCTTGCTTGAGGTGAAATCTACACAAGACTAAAGAAAGATAGGAAATAATTATGTAATCGATTGCGTATAAGATTATGTTTAAAAGCAACGACTCCGAATAAGTAGTAAGCAATAATTCCAAATTAACATTAGCAATTGTATGAAATATTTTTATGAACTAGTGCATTTAATTTGTAATATTAATTGTTAAATAAACCAAACCTTCCCCCTAAAAGATACTTTCAATAAAAAATAATAATTAAATAAAAGTTCTATGACTAAGAATATCAACTAGAAAATATTTTACAAACTTGATATACTAAAATGTGCTCACTATATATGGTTTTAATTTGATTAGATTTTAACAAAATAAAATTTTGATGGCTCGAAACATTAGTTTCTATGAGCTGATTGATACTCATGTTTAATTTAAGATCATGTACATCAGTCTGCAAGCCCCTGTGCAAATGAGCAAATGAGTAAGATTTATCCAAGTCCTCTCGTTACTGAATTCATGTCTCTGCAAGATCTCGTGAATTGTACGTGAGACTTTCTTTCTCAAAGAATTTTTTTTTTCTTTCAATAGTTTTATTCATCAAAATATCAACATAATTATATACAATATTTACATACACTCAGTACATGTAATATACATACCATGCATTCAGTAAAATAATACACTCCAAACGCTTATACATAACATACAACTTTAACTTTCTTTATGCCATTGTTATGTTATGTTATATCGAGGTTTTTTACCTGACTGCTAAGAAAGCACGAATGCATGTGAGCAAGCAACCAGGGGACCGACAGCTTAAGGTCCTCTCCGAGGGACCTGGTAATGAGGATACATGCCTTACCAAAGGGCACTAGCGCACCACTTGGGAATCGAACCCGGGTCACCGGAATCCGAAACCCCCGCTCTACCGACTGAGCTATCGCGCCTCCACTCTTTCAACCCTTAGTCTGTTAAAAGTTGTACTTAGTCTTAAGAAGTAGTTATTTCATATTAATATGTAATTTAATGGTGAAAATAATGTGTAATCAAATTTGTAACATTACAATTGTAAACTTCATGTAATTCAGCTTTTGGGCTGCGATGTGTTGCTTTTGCCAATAAATACAATTTTACTACTACTTTACTACTACTACTTAACTAAGCACATCAACAAAAGTAAACAGTCGAGTGTAAAACCACCACGGTAACAAGTTGGCACCTTTGTACGAAGCCTAATTCAACGAAAAGGCCCTCCCCCCCCCCCCCACCGTTACTCTAGGCCATGTGATGTACTCACTCCCTTTAAAACTACCCGCTTTTGAATCAAGGCTTGCACACTTGCCATTCTCTAAAATTTATCACTTTCCCTTTAAACCCAAAGCCCCGGCCAGGACTGCCAAGGATAATGGGCCATTCAGCCAATTATGGGACATTCTTGAAATTTCTGAGATGCCATAAAAACACATTGTGAGGTCATGATAACTCACACAAAGTATATTCTAACTTTACCCTCTTCTATTGAACATAATCTTGACACTTTACCCACAGCTTTTCAAACTGTCTCCTAGTTACTCTTGTTAAAATCTATCTCTATTCTTACTCTTATCTCATTTTTAATTCTCAAAATTAACCCGTCATCTGTTTTTCTTTCCTTCGAAAACAAAAACCCGCATCGCTTAGCCCAAATAGCATTTTTTACAACAAACCAGGTTCGAGGCCAAGTGACCACATTCAAATTTAAATTAGGGAATCCATAAACAAACAATGATTTAACTAATGCGTGATCAAAACCTATAAATGACGATTTGCAAAATCTTCGACCCAGTCAAGAATTTCACTCAAAGACTTACATTCCCAGAACACATGAGATATATTTTCTAGTTTCCTACAAAATGGGCATTTCCCATTTGTCACTCCCCATTTGAGAAGTTTCTCACCAACTCCCAACGCCCCATGGGACACCTTCCAACAAAATGATCTTATACCCCTTTCATAAACCCAATTATGCGGCTAATAGCAGCATAATTTGGTCGTAAAATCGGAGGACGACCAGAGTTATCCGTATTATTTTGATGCTGCAATTATCCGCATAATAGCAGCATCGGGACAATATTTTGAGTTTATGAACGTATATCCAAATAATGCGGATAATTGCCATGGTGCGGTCACAAGGTCACCCTTTTCCAACACAACCGCATCGGAGGGGGCATGTCCAGTTGTCATGACGATTATCCGCCTTCTTTAGGACGGGCGCTCGTAAAAATAATGCGGATAATTTTCGGAGTTTGTGAACGCAATTTTTATTGAATTATCCGCATTACTATTAGGCGGCTAATTGGAGGATAGGTTTATGAAAGGGGTATTAATTTATTGCATAGCAGACGATTATTACTTATTTTCCAAACACTGTCCCATTCCCAACTTGGATCCTTAACCCTACATTTTGGAACAAAATCTATTGTTAACAAAGAAATAACATCCTTTAGTGTTTTACAAGTGGTAACAAAATCTTGCTTACGACTGTATAGAATTTAACCACTTTCTCCTATTTTTGTACAATGAGAAAGAGTAAATGTTACTTTTTTATATTTGTTATTTCTTTGAATAAAATATTTTGATAAATAAGTGAATAAGCTTCCTCTAGCTTGATTTACCTTTACCATCGGGGTCTTGAATGGTCAATGTCAGTTATCCTCAATTTGGTGTTCCTTTAGATGGCCTGATTAATAGGGAAGGTAAATGAAAGCCATCTTTAATTGTTTTAGAGATATGTCCGATATGTATTCATTTATTTCAAATATTTAAAAGAAGGGTAGCCCAATCAGCAACAAGCTGGTTTTCGTTGGGGCCCCTTCGTAAACAAACATAAATATAAAACATGTCACATATCCGTAGATAAAACCTAAGTTTGTGTCTTGTAATGGTTCTCTCTTAAAAGAGAGAATCAGTCTGTTTGACAGGATTTTGTTGAGGTGTTGAAATGGTCGGAGTGCGCCTCTCCATGACTGCAATGAATTTCATGAGTAGTGTCCCATTTTCTATTTATCAAACTTCTTATATTGAAACATGGAGCTGACGTCTTCGTAGAACAGCTTTTTCTATTAGCTTATACGAAGAGATCTTCCATCTGGAACAAATAAAAAGGGAGAGCTTTGCCATGTATAAATGCAATCGTATATGCACAAAAGTAAACATCTAGAATTAAACCTGTGTCAGATTAGAGTCTGCGGGTGACACTGTTATCATACTAGCCGATTTCGGATTGAATTATTATCACTACTCGCATGTAAAGGGGACTTAAATCTGTTTTCATTGTAATCGATTATAACAAAATGTATAACTCATGAAAAAATGTACTGACACTTTTATCAGTAATAATCACATATTGATAATTAGAATAAAATGAATTAGAAAAAATCTCAACCAAAAAACATATGATGTAAATTTGTTCTAGTTCCTTTATTTACCTACAAATTCATATCAATAATTATAAACCTCTCTTTAAGAATGTCGAATAATCCGTTCCTTTGATACTATATGAAAACATGAAACTATACTTCCTGAAGCATACGGACGGACATTTTTGTCGCAACAGAATTGTATAAGTTTTATAACACCATCACCGACGGATGGTCCAATATCCTATATATGAAAGAAAATACATGTTCATTACATAGCTTTCCTCATAAATCTGCTCAAATGTGGTCGGTCACAGATTACAACCGTTTGGGATTTATGATAAAGGGATGGTCCGGGCTGAAAATATGGAGGCTTTTTAAGCAGCTGTGAGTGAGCGAAGTGAACGAGCAAAATATTCGATCTCTTCAATACAAAAAGAATCTTATTTTGCGATAGATTTAAACATACCTGTAATACGCTAAAATGAAACTTGTGACAGGTAAGAATCTGCGAATGACACTGTTATCATACTAACGGATTTGGGATTGTATCACGATCACTATTCGCATATAACAAGAGACATACATTTTTATCATAATCGATTATTATAAAGTATAACTAATGAAAAAAAATTACAATTATGTCAGTAATGAAAAATAATGAACAATGAACATTAAGTAACAGGCTTTTTTAATTTTTTAATTTTTATGATGAACCAAAACATATGATGTAAATATTTTGAAGCCATTTTTTATATAAGTACAAATTTACATCATTAACTAGGATATACCATGAATATATATTTTATATTAAAGAGAAGCTCCGTCTGTATTTCGACGGACGACATTTGGTCGTAACAGAATTGTATCCTTTTTGGAAGACCACTACTGACGGATGTGGTCTATTGTACTCAAAAGAAAGAACATGTTCATTGCATCCTCCACATACATATTCATCGTTATCGTTCCCTAATTGTGAATGGCCACAGTTTACAGTCGCTGCGGATTTATTATAAATCGTTGAAATTCATAGAAGTCAAAGACTGGAGGGGCAAGACTTGGCGTATGATGGAGGCTTTATACACAGCTCGCTGCAAGGGAGCAAAATATTTTCACCTCAAAAATACAAAGATGTAATTCTTAGATAGGTTTTAAAATACTAGTATAATAATAAAAAATATAATTTAGGATTTCCCGGCGAATTCGCTCAATTTTCATTTTAATCAATATTTTTGGCATTTGAATTAGCTTAGATCGGTTTTACCGTGCAAATTGTCATTACATATTTTTATTTTTACATAAGATTAACGATGTTTGTCAAAGATTTGTGAGTTCTTTTCATTGAAATTAGAAACGAACCAGTTAGCAACTGTCAGTGATTATCAAAGCGTCATTTCTAGCTTTAAAGTTAGCGATTGGAATTCTTTTTTTTTTTTTGAAGGGATCATTCAAGTTAAGAATGCATGGGAATAAATGTTAAAAGTGCTTAAAAATCTTAGAATGTGCCGAAAATGCCTGTTTGTCGTTTTGATCTACTATGTCATTTCCTCTATTCGTTATCAAGAACGAAGTATCTGGGTCTATTCAGAATTTTAGCTATAATATAAGAAGGGGAGTAATAAATGCACTGGGCTGGGCGTTGTGGCGTGCGCATGTAATCCAAGCTGTGGGGAAGTTACAAATTGATGCAGAGGTTCGAGCCCTGGTCACGCCTTTCGGATGGTGACGTTAAAGGTCGGTCCCAGACGTAAATAATCATATCTGATTTGATTGATACACGTCTGACAAAACTCAAATACACACACACACACACGCACATTATGCACAGACACGTCTATAGCATATTGAGCATGATGTGATGGTCACATCTGTGCAGTACCCTCAACTCTCCCTTTCGCTGTACAGATTTGGAATATAACAAGAATACTGAACTCACAAGGGCGCCAACCTAACAACAACCAACCACAATAAAATTATGATGAATATAAGTAAGATTAATCGCACATATTGATACATGCAGATATATATATATATAATATATATAATATGTTTGTATATATATATGTAATTATAGATATATTGTAGATCTTTTTTTTCATTTCATTTTATGTGGTGATGGATAAAACAAGATCTGACAAATTCTTAAGTTAAGCATTATAATTGCAAAACCTAGCATGATTATACTGTATACGAAAAAAAAAGAAACAAAAATAAAAGAAAGGTGGAGAAATAAATGAAGAACACTCTCTAATGTCGATAAAGTAAGAATAAAAGATAAAGAATAGGAATCCCATGAGCACTGCATAAATTAGAGGCAAATTATAATGCACTTTGTGCTGATTTGATTGCTATACTGCGAAATTAAATAATAAAATCATGCCGTCGCGAGAACCGAAAACCATTTGTGCTAAAAAGGAGGACCGCTTTGCAAAAGAAGGACATTGTTCATTGATTAAAAAGAAACTACAATTCATGCTAATAGAACTTCGTAAATATTTAAACAAGAAAAGGATTATAAAGCAAATATATCCCAGAGTGCACGGAATCCGTCGAATTTGAAAGAATTTAAAATTTAACATCAATCCTCTACTCCCGATACCGTCCGGGATATCCTATATTATTTCCTTTTTCTCTTTGTTCTTCTCCATTTTTTTTCTTGACTATGATGATCATATTGATTTGATAAACATTAATTCACTTTCGGAATTCAAAGTGAGGTTCTACGTGGTATTGGATAGAGCCCTCCCTGCTCAAGTTTGAGACACATAGGGGGTACATGTACTCAGTGGCGTACCTAGGATTTTCCACAGGGGGGGCAAAACCGTCCGCCAAAAAATTTGACAAGCAAAAAAAAATAAAGGTCTTCGATCAAAAATAAGGGATTCCGTACCTGAAAAAAAATTTGACAAGCAAAAAAAAAAAAAAAAAAAAAAAAAAAAAAGGTCTTCAAGCTCGTCAGGGGGGGCAATAAAGATGAAGAAATTTGCTAGAATAGTAAATTTTTCAATAAGTGACGTCATAAACGAGCAGCTACCCCATTTCTTATGTAATATAAAATTCTTGAGTTTACTTGGATTTTTTTTTTTTTTGCTTTCAGTGGCATTTTTGAAATGATATGTTGGTTGATATATTGAAGGTGCAATGAAAACATTTACATTATTTTTGTTAGAAAGTGGCATTTTATTGTTTATTTCTAATTCACGTAGTATGACGTCACAAATGAAAAATAAACTCCTGATAACTGTTTTAAGTAGCTGTGAGTGAGTGAAGCGAACGAGCAAAATTGTTGATCTCTGTAATAAAAAAATTATTATGTGATAGATTTAAACACACCAGTAATATTCAGAAAATAACATGTTCCACTCTTTCCTTTTCTTTTCGTCATTTTCATTGGCCATGGAAAATTTGGGGTCCATTACACCAAAGCCCCCCCCCAAAAAAAAAAAAAAAATAATAAATAAAATATATATATATATATATAATACACTGTAGCAATGTTCAATCAAAATGTAGCAGGCTTATTGCTAAGATAACTGAATGCAACACATTTTACATGTTGAGTTCTATGGGAAAAAAATGTGGGAAATTGAGATATTAAGAGGAGGGAAAAGTGGAAATAGCCTCCAACAGGAACAAATAAAAGAGGGGAGCTTTGCTCTGTATGACTGCATACAGCAAATTACTAAGAAACTTGTGACAGATAAGAGTCTGTGGATCGATTTGGGATTGTATCACTATTCGCATATAAAAAGTGACATACATTTTTTATTTATAATCGATTATAAAAGTAAAAACTTGTAAAAAGTACTGAAAAATTGAACACTTATGTCAGTGATATTTTAAAAATTATTGTTAATTAACATTGTTTTTCAATAAATTCTTTAATTGTTCAATTTTATTGATGAAAATTAAAAATAAAATATTTAGAAGTTAATGTTTAGTTAGGTTCAAATTTATATCAATAACTAGAATATATTATTACTAAATTTTGTATAAATACATGAAGCTTCTTTCATCCTCTGACGGACGACATTTGGTCGTAACAGAATTGTATCCTTTTTGGAAGACCATCAAGGACGGATGGTCTGATTATATTGCAAAGAAAGTTCATCTTCATCACACAAATATTTCGTACATCCATTCCAAATGTGAATGGTCACAGTTTACAGCTATATGGATTTGTTAAATTTCAATGGAATCTAAATTTTGAGGGGCGAGACTTGACGTATGGACATGATAGAAGCTTTATAAACAGCTCGCTGCGATTGAGCAAAATATTTTCACCTCTCTAATACAACAAATGACATTTTGAGATAATATAGGTTTAGAAATACTAGTATAATACTCAAATGTAATACAGGATTTCCCGGCGAAATTAACGCATTTTATTTGGAATCGATATTTTGGGCATTTAAATTAGCGTAGATAATAATTATAGTAATAACAATAATAATAGTTCTTAATTACCCAGGGTATATAGCCACTATCAGCTGTTCTTCTAGTCTAGATTCTAGACGTCGGTCTACTTGTTATTTCTATCCCCTTGCTTCATTCTCCCCTGCGCGCCATTCCCAGTGACCGCGCTATCCCCTCTTTCACGATGAGGGCAGGAAATTGTGGGGCTGTTTTCATTTCGGGCGTAGAGGTCGAGGATTGTGTTATTGATCAACTGAAAAGCAGAACAGTCCTGGCAAAGGACTACTGTTCTTCAAGCGGGCCCTGCATTATGTTATTACCCTTCTCCATTCTCATACGCCAAGCGCCTGAGAAGGAGGTCCCATTTTTATAGGATGGTATGACTCGACGGAGGATCGAACCCACGACCTCCCGTTCATGAGGCGGGCGCTCTACCCCCGGGGGGGGGGGGGCACTCAGTATATAATGCATAGTGGGTATGTGCCGCGGAGGGGACCCCCATTTTTACACTCAAATTTCCGTTCCAAGGCATAGCATTTTTGTCTTTTTGAGAAAAAGAACAAAGAAAGCCGCTCCAAGGCATTGCATTTCCTTCTTATCGAGAAAAAAGAAGAAAGAAATCCGTTCCAAAGCTTTGCATATTTTTCGTTACGCCGTTCCGGTCGCATTGATTTGCTACAAGGAGTTGCAATTTGGTGAAAAGCGGCCGTAGAGCGCTTTTCGACCATCGCCTAAGCGAGAGCGCACCCGGCGGAGGCCGCGCTAGCTGCGTCATGCACGATTGCCCGTTCCATAGGGATGCATACGCACTCACAGAGACACGGAGATCCGTTCCGAGGACCCCCGTTTTCACAAACATTTGTAGTTCCGAAGCCCGTTCCGAGGACCCTCCTTTTTACAATAAGCCCGCTCCAAGGCCCCCGTTTTTTGCCTCGCCCGCGGCACACCCCTACCACTTTTTTGGTCGAGTGCCCCCCCCCCCCCCCCCCGGGGCTCTACCACTGAGCCGCCGTGTCCAGTTTTGCCGTGCAAATTGCCATTAAATATTTTTATTTTCACATGAGATTTGGGATGTTTGTCTAATGAGTTTTGTTCATTCAATTTCAAAACGAGCAAGTTACTAATCAAAACAGTCAGTGATTTTCGATTATTTCTAGGTTTTTAAATTAGCGATTTGATTTTTTTTGTAAGGGATCATTCAAGTTAAGAATGCAGGGGAATAAATGTAACAATATTAGTGTTTACCAATCTAAGAATGTGCTAAAAATGTTCATCTAATCGTTTTCAAGAACAAACAAAACTGACATCAATTGGAAGGCTAATAAAAAACAGAAAAAGAGTGATCTCGAACCTGAACCAAAATCCTTAATATTACATGCACAGATCATTCTGTTTGCAGATGTTGAGTGAGAGTTGTTTAATTGTGACGTCATTCACTTCAGCTGTTTTCTCTTTTAGAAGAGGGTAGGGCATTTCTGATGATATTGACCCTGAAACAAAATATCACTTTTTTATAATAAATAACATAGCACAAATATAGATCAAAGAACTGCTCGTTTGTGACTTCACAAAATCAACCATTTTTCAATTCATAATTCTATAACTCTTTATTTTGTTTCTATTCCTTTTATTAAATCCAACTTATATTGTCAGTGTTGGCTTTCCTTTTAAAACAAAAGAGAAAAATAAAATACCAAAAATATGAAAAATTACATCATAATTACAAAGCTTGGTTTGAACGTACAATTATTGTGATCAACACATCCATACATTTGACAATTCTTAACGAAAATGAAGTAAAACAATGTCATGAATAACTTCTAAATCAATTAAATTTGTTCTCAAAGTATCTGATATACATTTTTTTTCTAGAGTCTTTTCTCTTACATTTATACACATACATAATATATATGTCTAATTGAAAAACAGTATACGCTAAAATCGAACAAATTATTTACCATTTCTTGATGGTTGTATCACACACACAAAAAAAGAATCTTGAATCCTGTAAATTATTAAAATACACTAATAAGATTTATGAGAGAAGATTTAATATTCATAATCCTCGGACACACTCACATCCCACCCCCACCACACTCAACACAGATTCACGCACAAACACCCCCCCCCTGCACACACACACACACACATACACTCTCACACACACACACATACATACATCCACCAAATCAAATGCATTTCATCTGTCCGCATAAGTGTCATGGCAGCCGTCATGAAAATAAGTGCATGTCTAAGTTTAGTTCCCCGTTGCTATTGCAACGGGGAACGATTCTAGAACATACTAAAATGTATTGAAAGTGCCCAAATTACAATAAACAGCAGAGAGGTCTTTGTCGGAAGTTGTTGAACCGGGACAGCAAATCGTCCTAAGATTTGGAGCTGACAGAAAATTGCAAATATGTAGTTTGTTTAGAATCAAAGAAAAAACTGCTGTTTTGATTCATCGATTTAAAAAAAACATGACTGCTTTGTCATAAAGGATTTTTTTTACAATATAATTCTTTATGTTCGAGAAAGCTTCTGAGTAGGGATTGCGAAAGCTCACTGTTGTAAAAAAAAAAAAATCGAAAAATCGAGAATGTTAAGCCATTATCATGGTGATTGGATTTTTTTGCATCAATAGTGAAATCAGGTAAGACATGCAAGAAAATGTCCGCCTTGGCAAATACCAAAGAGTGGTTTGCTTCTTATTTTAAATAATTTTTCCCCCATGGTTTGTTTTCACGATCTTAGCCATAATTATGAAGAACGGTCTTTGCATAAACCAGAAACCAAGTTCTTTTAATCTTTTGATTTCGGAGGCGGCGTTCTTAATCCAGTTCTTGTAAATTATCATGGGCTGTTGTTCTGTATGCAGCGCCCTCAACGATCAAATATAGCTTAGATATACCATAAACCCAGTTCTTTAAATCGTTTAACTTTTGAGGCTGAGTTCTTAATCCAGTTGTTGTGAATCATCACTGGTTGCTGTTCCGTGTGTAGCGCCCTCCACGACTGGTCGAAATAGTATCGTCCGCTGACGAAAAGGTCACCATTCATTGGGTGAATCCGCACCATTTTTTTAATATCCCTTTCTCGAAGCAGTCTGTTAAGGATCACTTGATCAGGGGTCTTTGGGTCTGCTGCTATCCGCTCCATGAATCGCTTGAGGAATTCCCGCGTGGCATTCGTAGATTGGTAATACACAAAGCCAGCACAAAAGACATCCGAATGGTTGTGATTGTCTTTCTTCCAGACATCCATTTGGAGAGTGACATCGAGATCATCGTCAAAGTGTGGGAAAGGATCCTGGAGAAGAACGATGTCGACGTCAGAAAAGAGCACGTCAAATCCTTTTTTGAGGAAGTGAGAGATATACGAAGGACGTTTATTGACAAATTTAAGGTAGCCTTCGGAGCTGAACTTCAGAACACCTTCTTTATGATGTTTGGCATCGGCTGCTAGTTTGACCTCGAGGCTTGGATAGTCGGTGAAAGCATTGATGGCTTTGAACGATGCAGCGTCTTCGGCCACGATGACAATTCTGTCCTGAACACCACTGCGTTTCAGGCTTTCTAGCCAGTTCTTGGTGAAGTGCAGGAAGCCTGAATTGGTTGTTGCCAAGATCATTCGCTTGTTTCTTGGGACAATGTCGGTGGCGCCCTCTACATCTTCATCAGCAATGTCGGTGGTGGCGACTACGTCTCTATCAGCGATGGAACCCCTGATTTGAGGCAATGACCTGCATGTGAAATGCAGATTTATGTTAGTGCTTCAACTAATGTGGATTAGGCGTATACTCTAAAAAAGAAAAGTCTAAAAAATACACAATTTAAGGGGGAAAATATGCCATGAACACAGAATTATTATATATGGCCTAAAAGAATATGTTCTCCCAAATAGTTTGATACCTTATCTATGTGTTATTCCTCCACGCTTGAATAATCAGTAGGTATTCTTTGCGGTTATTTGAATTGTTATTCCCTTCAAGTAAAGGCATGGCTGCAATAAATGAATCCAGATCTCAATAATGTAATAATCCTGCAATGGTTGCATGAAAATCATTTCAAATCACCTTGTCAGTAATTTACAATAATGTTTTTAATACATATTTTTGGTATCAATAAATTGTTAAGATATATTCATCGAAAAAGGGAATTGCAAATAATTATGTTAACTAACTTATGTAGAATTATGACATCATTGGCATCTATGCCGTGAATTTATTTGTTTATATATATGTATTATTGTCATTATTAATTCATGTATTTATTTAATATTGTTGAACCTCACACTGCACATACATTACAAGGCAAAGTTTTCTTGATGCCATGCTGCTTTGTTTTTATATACACATGTACATAATATATATCGTATCCAGTATTTTCCAAAGGGGGGGGGGGCACATTTTGCCGAGGAAAAACTTGCCAAGCAAAATAGAAAAAGGCCTTCACGTTCAAAAGGAAGGGCACACTTCTGTTTAAACGGCATTTTACATAAAAAAAATAATAATTGTGTCCAGGCTCTCAGGGGGGGGGGGGGGGGGGCGGCCATGGGCCGGCTTTATATATCATACATTTAAATACAATTTTACCTGGGAGTTATTCTCGGACCAAGGTAGACTGGACCTGTAAAAGTAAAAATAATTGTCATGGCAACTGCTCCAGAAATCCATCCTGCCAAATATGGCCTCAAAGAAGCCGCCATTTGTTTGTCTTTTTTATGTTCTTTCTTTCTGATGTCACCTTTCAATCAATCTGCAAAAAAATGAACGAAACTAAATAGTAGATAAATATTATTATATCGACCCCCCCCCCCCCCAAAAAAAAAAAAGGCGCAGTCTATGGCACAAAGAAATACGTTATCATAAGAGTATGTCTTTGATACAAAACACATTTAGTATATTTCACCATAACCATAATACTGGTAAATTATTGCGTTTCTTGACCCCCCCCCCTCCCGCCCCTACTCGTAATTCATTCGCACCACGCCCCTCTACACACATGACACTATTCACATTATATTAGCCGTTTTTACTAAACTGAGGAGGATATCATTTAGTGTTTTAAAAGTGGGAGGGGGGGTGTTAACATTTAGATGGTATTAAAAAAAAAGAACCTATGTACACGGTATTGGCAAATGTGTGTGGGAGGGGGGTGGGGGTTGTGAAGTCGCAGCCCCCCCCCCCCCCCACCTCCACATGACCCCCGTTATAAATATAAAAACTAGTCTTACCTTTTGCGACTTTATTTCCTCTTTGGGCTTATGATGAAACGAAATCCATGATTGATTGTTACGATCACATCCAGATTGATGAAATAAGATGTATTGATTTGAAATGTAAGTGTGTAACGACATAGGGTCTTTAACAAGCAGCTTGATGAAACGCCGAAATCCAGGATTGATTTGACTTCTAACGTCGTAGCACTCTTTTCACAAAATCACACTTATCCAACACATCCTTGCAAATGATATTGGCCGTATACCCGCATTCATACATGGGGATGTACAATCGATGACACTTTCATGAAACAAGGTCTGTTGAGATGGATTCGAGCCAGTACATATGCAATGAAAATTTATTTTCTAATATGCATTTCCAACGTCTATTACCATGACCCTATGCCAGATGAGTTGGAATATACATGACGGTATATTAGTCGCATGTATCTAAATGTATCGAATAAGCTTGACCACTTGAAAGGATTTTGAGTGGGTAGGTCTATTTGTTTACCCAAGAAAATAGTACTCCTCTGTGAAGACTTATTGCATTTTGTTTGACACGGGCAAACACGGTGATGGTAGGAAACTTTCTTTATATTCTTGTCGGTCCGTTATTTACTTGATATCTTGCATTTTGTTGTCCTCCTCGTCGTTTTATGCATGGGTGTCGACCGGTGCTCATGGGGGGGGGGGGGGGGGGTGACCATAGAAGTGGATATACTAAGCATCTTTATAATGGGGGATGACACAGATTCTGTGAAAAAGATAAGGGGAATTCAGCCTTGGTCATAAAATGTTGTGTTGGAAAGGAGAAAATAAATTAAACAGAATGGTGAAAGTTGGAAAGAATTACCGAACAAGCAGTAAGAAGGTATCACTATATAAGACTATGTAGATTTCGAATTGGCAACTGGGTAAGTAAATTATGACAAGGGGTAAGGACAACTCTCCCATAGGCCATGTACTTAATGATCAGGGATTTGTGGTTTTCTCCTATAAGTACCCATTTCCTTGGGGCGGTAATCTAAATATAACTCAGGTATATTGGTTTATGTCCTCATGGAAATAAATTTTTTGGGAAAAATAACATTTTAGCCATTTTAAGTATTGGAGTACATCGGCCCTTGCCTTACATCACTATGACATCACAAATGCAGCCAATTTGAAGTCTCCATGTGTATAGTGATTACCAATATTTACAACTTTTAACGATTCATAACTTTCTTATCGTTTGTCAGATATTGTTCAAACTTTCACCTGTCAACTTGTCTGACATTTCTTTTTCCTATAAAACAAGGTTTTAGTGGGGTTGGATTCCCCTTTCAACTCAAAGATCTATATAAAAGTGTATTTTTTTATTTAAGGGGGGGGGGTGGGGTGTTATTCAGCCTGAAGTTTTAAGTGCATCGTTAGCTTCGTAGTCCAATACAACAAGACTTGCAAATTCGTGAGAACTAGATCCATAACGCGAGCGGGAAGTGAGAGTTTTTTTTTTATGGTATATTGGCTTGGAAATGAACAATTTTAATGGCCCTTCAATAATCTATTTCCACAAAAATAAAAATAAAAATCAATATATTACAATATTCAATACATACTAGTATTAGTGAAGGAACCTCAACCACCCCCCCCCCCCCCCAAAAAAAATGAATATAGAAATAGCTTGAATTGCAAATGATCCCTTTTTTTTCCCCTTTTATCCCGGGTCCTTTTTAAAATTTTGATGTTCATTCTTTTGAACTTTTCCACCCATTTCATATTATAAACCCGAAAAAATAAAACTGACAAAAGTGAAGATCGAAATGAATGTAAAATAAACAGGGTCACAACGTATTGTTTGGTTGTGGGCGGTTTTAATATCTTCCACCACCCCCGACATCCATGATTTTTTTTTCTCCAACTTGGTTTTGCGTAGTTTTATTTTTTCCCTTCAGCATCCTATTGACCGTGGTTTTGTTTATTATATAACATTATTTATTTTGTTTCCTTTAAGATCCCCTTTAATGTGTAGAGATCTTTCTATATAGGCATTTTGCTTCTTTGTCGATCGAGTTTTACATTTGAAAATGATACTGTTGAAGAGAGAGCAGGGGTACAAACAAAAAAGGGAAATGGAGATAGAGAGAGAGAGAGAGAGAGAGAGAGAGAGAGAGAGAGAGAGAGAGAGAGAGAGAGAGAGAGAGAGAGAGAGAGAGAGAGAGAGAGAGAGAGGGGAGACTGGTGCCCAGGGGCCAGTCAAATACATTGCTGTACACACGCGTGACCAAAAAAAAAACGCGTTTAAAGGGGGCGTTTTTTTCAGTTTTGGACGAGGGCAATGCATGCACTCGTTAATTAAAGATCAAGTCCACCCCCCCCCCAAAAAAAAAGTGTTTGATCTTAATAAATAGAAAAAAGTCAAACTAGCACAACGCTGAAAATTTCATCAAAATCGGATGTAAAATAAAAAAGTTATGACATTTAAATTTTTGCTTATTTTTCACAAAACAGTGATATACTCAACTCAAATAAGACAGTCGATGATGTCAATCACTCAATCACTATTTCTTTTGTTTTTTTATTGTTTGAATTATACAATATTTCATTTTTTTATAGATTTGACAATACGGACCAACTTGACTTAATATATTATTAAGCAATTCTCATTCTACATTATTCAGGGAGGAATTAACCGTTGTTTCACTTGACAATGAGGAGAAAAATATAATATTCCCTATTTCATATAATTAAAAAAAAAAGGGAGTGGATGACGTCATCAGTCTTCTCATTTGCATACCCACCAGGATGTGCTTATAACTGTTTTGAGAAATTAAGCAAAACGTTAAAATGTCATAACTTTTTTATTTTACATCCGATTTTGACGAATTTTTTAGCGTAATGCTTGTTGGATTAAAAAAAAATCAAATCAACTCTTTTTTGGGGTGGACTTTTCCTTTAAGGGTATCAATACCGATTAAGAAAAGGTGGTTTTGAAAATCTGGTTAGTACGCAGGGTCAAACGTATTTAGGGTATGTTTTTCTTGTTTGTGGGCCAAAATGTGAAAATGAAGCCCGCAAAAAACGTTTCTCTATAGGGTTATTTTTCGCACAGAGAGAAACTCGTTTAGGGGTGCTTGGAAATACGGTCACGCATGCCCCCGGGGGACTGATGGGGGGGGGGGGGGTAACTCGAGGGAGATAGAGAGGTTGAGGTATAGAGAGAGTAGTGAAAGGGGGGCGACGAAGACAAGAGAGGGGTGGGGATCGAGGGAGGACTCAGAAAGAGATGTGGTGGATATGCATATCTTGACAGACTCAAAAAAATTGGCATTTTTGTTTGCTGTTAAGATTAGAAAACATGTGTGTGCGTAATACAGACATGAATAATCAGAAAGAATTTAATACGCCTTGGACCGATATTGGACTTCAGGTTCAAATGGTGCCCTGGGCTTGGTGGCTCTCGCACCCCCCCCCCCCAAAAAAAAAAACACGACCAAATAAAAAAAGAAAGGGAAAAGAAAAGGAAAGGGAGAAGGAAGAAACACGATATCATATTTTCTTGACATTGTGTGAAAATCTATCACAAACTTTGATTTTAAAATTTCAAAATTTTTGCTCGCTCATGACATTTTTTATAAATTGTACGCGGCGTGCCATATCTAGCCCCTCAAGAAATGAAGAGTTTAGTTGCAAAAGGGGTTAGGTCCACTTTGGACCATTCCGAGAAAAACCATGTTTTTTATGATCACTTATTGCAATACTCTTATGAGAAACTAAATTGTCATGATGTCACTACCTTATCATGTCAACATAAAATTGGGGATAAAAGAAATCTACCTGTCTTAAATTTTTTTCTATATATTAAAAAAAATTGTCATTGTGCAAGTAATTATCTTTTGCAATTATCTTTTGCAAGTAAACTGTATTGAATCCAATCTCTTTTGATAAAAAAAGTGATTTTTCTTTGCCACTTTCATTCACGTTTTCATTTGAATTTCATATTGTCTTTGGTATCATCAGAGTGACTAAAAAATTATAGGTTTAGAGACAGAAAACAATAAAATTTATGAAAAATGGACCTAACCCCTTTTGATAAATGAGTTTTTCAGAAGAGTTTCGTTGCAAAAGGGGTTAGGTCCACTCCAAGAAAATCATTTTTAAATTCTCCCATATTGCAATATTCTTATGCGAAACTGAATTATCATGATACCCTACCATGAGAACATGAAATTGGGTATAAGTGAAATCTACCTGTCTTCATATTTTTTAAAGATATTCTTTTCCAAAAAAATTATGTGTGAACCTAACCCCTTTTGCAACTAAACTGAAATGGACCTAACCCCTTTTGAATTTTTTTTTGGCCATTTTAGTTCACTTTTTAATAGGAATTTCAACTTATCTTTGGTATCATTTTATAGAGCTACTAAAAATCTATACATTACGACATAAAAATCAAATTTGATGAAAAATTGATTTGACCTAACCTCTTCAAATATTTTGCTCTTTACTCAACTATCGTAAGACGTGGGCTCCCTTTGTAACTATAATTCCACCAGCAGAGGGCGTTTATTAAAATTGTCCTTTTTCTCTTCGACTCGTCAAGAAGTGATTGTGCAACTCTTCGGTCGTTTCCAAAATCGGATTCATCCGACACTTTCACTTCTATTTTTCAACTGAAAATCCACATTCTTTGAAGAATCATGCCTGCCAAATTCGATCCTAATGAAATCAAAATTGGTAATTAATATTTAAAGATATTTTATCGATCTCGACATTTGGATGTTACATAGCCATTTTTGTATAGTCCCATCTATCGAACTTTGTGTTGTTGCCTTAATTTTAGGGCCCACAATTTGTTATATATTTTTAAATGAACATGTGCACTGCAGAGCACTCGCAGTCGCACATTACACAGCACATATTAATAGCAAATGCAAGGGATAGCGGAGAAGGGGGGGGGGGGGGGTTGGCTGGGGTAGTATGATGGGGTGATCTTGATCATGTTGATTGATGACCAGGGATAGCGGAGAAGGGGGGGGGGGGGTTGGCTGGGGTAGTATGATGGGGTGATCTTGATCATGTTGATTGATGACCAGGGATAGCGGAGAAGGGGGGGGGGGGGGGTTGGCTGGGGTAGTATGATGGGGTGATCTTGATCATGTTGATTGATGACCAGGCATAATTTGCAGTTTTTGGATTTTGCACACAAAAAAATAATGACAATTAACCGGTATGAACATGATCGATAAATGCGCCGGAGCTAGCCAGGAGGCTTCCAGAAAATCATTTACTAACGTATGCTTACTCTCAATGAAGCCAGGGATTCGATCCCATTCCTCTACACGCACCATCGAAAAATCCCAGGCCAAAGTCAAAGAGTTGAACTTTCGTCCCCGAGATTTCTAAAAATTCTAATTTCTACTTCAATCTTAAAAAAGATCTAGGCCTAGCCCTAAATCATGTAGGCCTACATGGGAAACAACTTCATTTCCGACATTTCTATGCTACGGTATTGATTTCATTTTAAACAAGAATTCATTCAAAAACGAGAAAAAAGTTATGAAAAGATGGGAAATAATTGACTTTGACTTTTTGTGACATTACCCTATGCCTTTTCTGAATGCATCTTTGAATTCCTCAGACAATTTCCACTCAGAATATATATACTTTTATGGGTATAGGATGTCAAACATAACAAAAAGATGTAATGGTGCGATTTTGTAGGAAAATTTGAGTTGTATTGTAAAAACTAATGGAAATGGGCCCAACACAAAACGCATGGCCATATAAAAGTCATTATGACATGGAGCCTTGTTGAACTGCCTGCCATATAATATGTATCAGAGACATATGTAAACAAAGATGGATTTCCCTAGGAAATCCATCTTTTATGTTAAAAATCATGTAAATGTTTTTTATTATTTATTTTTACACCTTCAATGAATTCATACGCCTAATGAAGGTTTCCAAAATTGGTAAATGAAAAGGCGAAAAATTGAAGGTTTCTTACCAGACCGATCTGGTGTAGATCCCTCGACACATGCACATGTCCGTTTGTCAACAAAGCAAATACAATGGTTCTGACCCTTGAACCGTTCGTTATGACGTACCTTCGATTGGTATCAATTAGCGATGTTACAAAATGCCGTTTTGAAGAACAATTTATAGATAAAAATTTTAATCACGTATTAAATTTTAGTATTGATTATGATTACAAATGAGGGCTCATACTACCGTCAGTGAATGGGATGATAGTAAAATGTCAGGAATTGTTAAATAAATCCCCAGAAACGACGGTTATTCCTGTCTAATCGACGTGTAGAGTTGTGTGCCGCAATCAATTTTGACGATTTAAATTGCGCTCTAAATCGCAAAATAATTGCTTGAATGTTGAGAAAATAACTTATTTCAGCTGCGCAAATGCCGATTTTGATTATCACTATCAATAATTTTGATATAGAAATTGGTAAATAATAATTATTTACGGACCTCTTTTGGCTCTAAACATCAAACGTCTTCGTTATGCTGCATGCGATTTTGTTCAGAAAACAAGCTCGCGTGCATCAACAGCATGCATTTCCAATTCAATTGGCCGATATGTCTGATGTTTGGGAGAGTGCCATATTTTGAAAGGTGTCAATTTTCCCGTCGTCTGGAACCCCTGCTTTGGCCAGTGCAGAAAAAAACACTTGTTATTTCCATTTGAATTCAAAATTATTGGGAAAATTGTGTACGTTCTCTATGGGGACAAAATGTCCCATACGTAACATGTCATTAATTTGTTTAATTAGAGTCTGTAATTAGAGGGTTTTGGCTTGACATGAAACTTGCCTTATAATCACTGGCGTAAATCCGTGTTGAGGGGTGGGGGGGATGACTGAAATATTTTGGCTTTTTTTTGTTATCATGTTTTTAGATATACAAGGAATTGTAATTGATATGTCCACAGTGGCATACCGTGGGTCACGGCATTGTGGGGGCACCAGCAAAATTTTCGAATCACTGAGTGAGCGCGCGAAGCGCGCTCGGTTGCTAGTTATTCTGACCTAATAGAGACATTTTAAGGACAATATCATTGAACGGATATGTATCTCACCCGGGGGGGCCACTTCCATTGACGAGTGGATACCATGCGCGACCATGGGGTCTCGAAAAGCACCCTAAACACGTATTTTCCATATTCTGAAACTGATCAAATAATGCGAGCGCGAAGCGCGAGCTGATTTTTTTATATTCACACCTAAGAAGGGACATTATAATCAAATTTGTGTAATCATGATAGGTACCTGTCTCGCTAAACAATGCGAGCGCGAAGCGCGAGCTGAAATTTTCGTATATTTTGACCCCAAACAGCGAGATTTTAAGGAATATATTTTAGGAATCCATTAAGAGTATGCATATCTCACCATAGTCATCTAATGCAAGTGCCAAGCGCTTGCTGATTTTATTAGAATTACATCTGAACACATGAAACACTTTTTGTACTCATTGCAATCATGATTATCATACGCATCTCACTAATCAAATATTGCGAGCGTGAAGCGCGAGCTGAAAATTTAGATAATTTAGATAATTAAGACCTGAAGTGGGGCATTCTAAGGTTTCTTTGTAGGAATTAACTAGGACCATACGTATTTCATTAACCAAATGATGCGAGCGCGAAGCGCGAGCTGAAAATTTTTGATATTCAGATCAGAAGAAGGGACATTTCAAGGACTGATTTTAGGAATTCATGAAGAGCAGACATATCTCACCAATCCACTAATGCGAACGTAATCACGGAAGGAAATGTTTTTATATGTACGAAGACCTTAACATTGGGCAATCACCTTTTTAATCATGTAAAAGAAGCTCATGTCACTACATAAAACAATGATAACTCAAGTGCTAGGAAATATATTTAGTTTATATTGACTTGAAAACGGGATGTTTTAGTACAACAAGATTATATATCTCGTTGAACAGACAATGCGAGCACCAGGAACTATGAAGACGTAGGCCCTGGGCAAATTATGTTTCATGAAGTTATGATAAAAATATTTCTTATGTAATGTAACAAAATAATTATAATACAACATTATAATGAATAATATTTTCTTCTTTCCCACTACGTTTCTCTTCCTTTCTCCCTCTTTTCTATTTTTCCCCATTTCCCCGTTTTTGTTTTGGTCAGCCGATGGGGGGGGGGGGGGGGAGCATGTGCCCCCCATGCCCCCCCCCCCCCCCCGTAGTTACGCCACTGTATGTCCATATGGCAAATACCCCTCCAATATTATTATCTTTTTACCCCATGATGGTTTAATTATTTATTAGAGATTACATTGAAAAAAAAATTGACATTCCATCTTAATCCCCTCCCAAAGACCCCAACATTGATGAATTGGAAGAAACAGGGATTTCTCTTCAATGTTATAATAAGGACATAAGTATTTCGTTTGGAAATGGTGAACTGGCTCTTTATTTGCATTTTATGATTCAATAATATTGTTTTATTTGTTAAGCGGTATTTTAGGAAGAATTTTCACCAATAAAACAATTATCTCTTGTGATTTTTTTTTTATTTCTTTCGTAAAAAGTGGGGGGGGATGTTTGTACAGGCCATCCCCCCTCCTCGAAAAGTGGGGGGGATATATCCCCCCCATCCCCCCCGGGATTTACGCCAGTGCTTATAATACTAGAGTGTTGTGACTTCAATCACACTAAGTTACAAGATGTCAAATGAAATAATTTCAGAGAATTCTCAACTTGAAAAAAATGTTTTAAAAATTGTCTTTTTTCTGCGTCCCATACGTAACGGCACATCTTTTCTCTCTAAAAGGTCATGGTCATAGGTCACCATTTTTTGCATCTGTCTACCATCATGAGGGTATTCAATCTAATCAAAGTCATTTAACACTATTTTTCAGGTCATTAAAGCCTCTGAAATGTCCCGTAGGAAAAGCGCACAAATTCTTGGACTTGTCCATAAATATGTGTGATAATCAACTTCTTTTGCCCAGTTCTTCAACATAGATATATCTCATGTAAATATATTTCAGCCACATCTTTCATAGGGAATTCAGACTCAGAGCTCTATTTTGTTTTGGTGTCGAATGTCCTAATAGGATGCCTTGGCTGTAGTAGTCTTTGATATATACACTGAAGTTAGCCATCAAAATGCAAGCTCGGTGTGAAAGTACCATCTTTGCTTCTGAAAAAGAAAATGGGAATTTGTATATATCCATGGCAATGCATTTATGAAATTTGATTTTCCCTCCTTTTTTCAGTGTGTCTGAGGGCTGTGGGTGGTGAAGTCGGAGCAACCTCAACTCTTGCCCCTAAGATCGGTCCTCTAGGTCTGGTGAGTTTTTCATCTTGCAATATTTCATGTGAAATGTGATGATTCTGTGGATGTGACGGTTTTTTTGTGTGTGTGTGGGGGGGGGGGGGGAGGTGGTTCTGTTCCATAAGACCTGGTATTCTATACATTTCTATGAAACAAAGTATAACTCAGTTCAGCACTTCTACATACAATATGAAGAAAGTCAGATTGTGGTGAACAGTGCACACTTCTGTGCCAGCCTGCACGAATCTTTTAACAGTAACGTTGTATAGTTAACAAGCCACCGTTAAACAAATTTTTGGGAAATTTTAAGACACTGGATATGCCGTGGCGGAGTGGTCTAAGGCGCCGAATAGACATTTTGAAAGTCCGGGGTTTGACTCCGGCAACGGTACCTATGCTTGGAGCAAGGCATTTAAATCGGCAGTGCTGTTCTATCCTGCATCAAAATAAATGGAAATGCTACATGCTTTTCCGGAAACTCGGTATGGACTTGTTTAAACAAAAAATAAGGTACTGTAAAGATTTAAAGTGTGCATTCATTATTGGAACTTTTATTCATGAACGAAAGCATCTTTATTTCCGAAATGTGAATCAAGGCACTTCTAATGCAAATGTTCCCAATGAATGTCTAACATTGTCAGAATGTCAGGCGACGTTCACATGCATGTATCAACCTTTTCACCAAAGACTCAGAATGGTGATGAAGGGAATATAATTTGTTAACAAATTTTCGGCATTACTCCTATTTGTTTAAGATCAGTATGCTCGATCTGTAAATGAATGAAAGGGAATATAATAAAGGGATGATATTTTTTGAAACCCCCTTTTCCCCTTGGGGTCCTCATGAGTAGAATTGTTTTAATGAAAAGGTCTGTATGTTTATATTGAAGTTCAAATGTCACACAGAATAATTTTTCTGGTATCTCCTCGCAATTTGCTCCACATTTTTTAAAGACTACTATACATAAAGTCTTGTATAGCATATTTTTACAAAGGACTGTACATGTACATTACCTAGTTGGGAGCCTTTCTCATATGACCAAAAATGCTATTCAAATTTGTAAAGCAAAATTATTCCCTGTCACAATATTTCAAATTCTCTTATTGCACAATAATCTTTTATAATACAAACCTTAGTTTCAGACCACCAATATTCCGGATGATTTGGGTACAGAAGGCCTCTCACTCATATGGCCATAAACGGCAGTAGTCACAGCAGTTAGGGGGAGAGGGGGTGGCTTGCCAGCGCAGATATATATATATATTTTTGCGTTGGTCATGCTCAATCAATGGCAAGAGATGTGTACTACTCTTCTGTGAAGACCCAATTGTTGATCGAATTTTCAAGTAGGGTCTGCACCTGAAGACTAGCTGCTTAATGTTAACTATCTGTGAATGAATGAGTGAGCGAATCTAATTGAACAGACAGAAGATCTTGGTCTGTAATATGATAGTCAAATCTCTCCACAACAGTCCCCCAAGAAGGTTGGTGATGACATCGCCAAGGCAACCCAGGAATGGAAGGGTCTGAAGATCACCGTCATGTTGACCATTCAGAACCGTCAGGCCAAGGTCAGTGTGGTCCCAAGTGCTTCGTCCCTCATCATCAGAGCTCTCAAGGAACCTCCTCGTGATAGAAAGAAGGTCAAGAACAGTAAGTTAAAATGAGAGAGGGGGATAAGAAGGGGGGGGGGTCATTCTCTGCTTGACCATTTAGAACTGTCAGGTCAAGGCCAGTGTGGTCCCAAGCACTTCGTCTCTCATCATCAGAGCTCTCAAGGAACCTTCTTGTGATAGGAAGAAGATCAAGAACAGTGAGAAGGGAACACTGCAGGCCTTTCAATATTTCTAGTTGAAGGCCACTTCAAAAGGGCACACTTTGTTTTACAGCACAACTAGCGAAAGTAAAAATATGAATCGAAGAAACGTCTCAGGGGTAAACTTGTATAAGTTGACCTTCCAGGAGTCAAGCAAGTTTTTCTACGAGATTATCCAACCATGGGTTAGTCTGCAAGCACAGACAGACTCATATTTGATACTTCGACCACTAATGGGTCTGAAGGAAAGACTACTGTACATCCATGCGAAAGGCTCTGTCTGGTAGAACCAGCCATAGTGACTTTATGCATTATGCACTCTGCGAATTGCAAAATCTACAGGTCTGTGCCTGCAGACTAACCATGGGATATATACCTTCATATATTATAGGTTAAATATGTCCCAAGTGAAACTGGTGTCTGATCCCAATAGAATTGACTTTGGCTTAGATACCTGTATTGTCAGTTAATTTCTATATTTCTTTTTTTACCTAGTAGTGGGTAAGTCCCTGGATCTTGAACTAAAAGGATTGAGGTTCAAATCCCACTGTAGCACTTGACCTTTGACATGGTGATTATCTACATTTTCCACTCTCCACCGGGATGTATCTAATATGTGCCAAGTAGGAAGGAATTACTTGAATGTTCGAGCACCTGTTTAGGTTAGCCAATCATAAACCAGGATAATACTATGAAGCATTTATAAACATTGCATTAACAGAGCTGCGAAGTAGTACTGATATAATGAGAAGAATATTTATGGTTTCATGCAAAATACTGATTTCCGAAGTTCCAGTTTTATGTGTTGTCCGACTCCTATGGTAGTTATTTGAAAATACTGCTTTCTTCACCAAAATACAGACTTTCAGCTTTTGTAATACTGAAATGTTCTTGTTAAGGTTGGCAGCTATGTATTGAGTGCTATGTGAATGTTGAGTATAGGTATTATTCATCTTTCTTTCCCTCTCTTCTTGCACAGTCTCACACAGCGGGAACATCCCCATCGACGCCATCATCGACATCGCCAGGACGATGAGGGAGCGTTCCATGGCTCGTGAGCTCAAGGGAACAGTCAAGGAAGTCTTGGGAACGGCTCAGTCTGTAGGATGCACCGTGGAAGGACAGAACCCTCATGATATCATTGAACAGATCAACGATGGAGACATTGAAATCCCAGCGGTGAGTTATTGAGCAGGGTGTTCTTTGGGGTCTAACAAATGAAATTTTGCCTTGAGATTACATCTTCTCAATGTCATGGGGAGAACTGATTCTGATTCAGACATCATACATTACAAAAATCATTTTCATATTTGACATGTCAGTGGGGGAAATCAGAGCTGATCCGGTGGTGATGACACTGCATTGAGTACTGGTTTAAAATGTTGAGCAGTAATAGTGAAAACCGAGCATTTGAGTAGGAAAATTCAAGTAACATTTGTTATCTCCACCTCCATTTATCCTGTAGTCCCCCCGTTAAGAATGAATTCTGTCAATTTAATGGGGTACATTGGTTGCCTTTTGTTGTGCTCTTTTGTCATGTCCCCCTGTGTTCAACGCGAGTGCTGTCTGCGGCAGACCCCTGGGCCCTGTTTCACAAAGACTTGTTATAATAATGATGGACAATTTCTTTTAACAATTTTACTACAGGTAATAATTTTGCTTTACAAATTTGAATAGCGTTTTGGGTCATTAGAGAAAAGCTCTCAACTACTAGTAAGTAATTTCCTATGTAAAAAGATGCCATACAAAAGATTATGCATAGCAGTCTTTCAAAATTGTGGAGCAAATTGCGACACGATACCAGGAAAATTATTCCCTGTACTATAATCACCCAATCAGATTGAATGATTTCAGTAACTTGTAACTGTTATTGCAAATTTGTTGATATAACAAATTTTATGAAACCGGGCCCAGGTAGGTGTTTCACAAAGCTATTTATAAAGTTACACAAGACTGGATCATGTTCTTACGTGCTAAGTCAGCTATATAGGGATATACGAGTGTGCACGATAAAGGGTTACCAGTCTTTCCTAAAGTCATTCCTAACATACAAACATCTTTATGAAACAACCATCTTGGATTCTTATTAAAACAAGTAAAAATGTACCCAACTGACACTTTTTTTTTTCCTTTTCTCTCTTGCAGGAATGATCTGGACGTGCAAAGCCAGCGGAAGCAAGGAGGCATGATTCTTTGATTTCAGTCCAGCATTTAACATCTTGTGCTGTGAATGTGTGATTAAAGACATCACAAAAAAAACAACAGCAATGTCCCGTCTGCTTTTGATTTCTGTCAAGGTGTTTATTTTGATGAGTGGTAATCAGAAGGTTTAAGTGAAAATTACAGATTTTAAGATTTCAGGGCTCGAATGCGAAATCAAAAGGAGCAGGGCCATTTTTAAAATGGGCATTTTTTTTACCCTTTTTTTTTTTAGTCCAAGGTATTTTTGGAGTTCCTGTGGGGGGGGGGGGCTGCTAGAGGCCCCCCACCCTTGAGATCTCAGCCGTTGATCGCGCGATCACACCGAAAATTCGCACGCAAGTTGTCTACAATAATTTACAATATTGTATATTAATTTCTTTCATACAAGTTTCTAATTGATTATGCTAATGTATGCGTAATACTTTTTCCTCTAACTCCCTAATAAAGCTCAAAATGTTCAAATTTTTGGTGTAGAAACTATTTCTTGTGTTGGCAAATATATGTGAATAAAATTGCGATATTTTTGAGCAAGTTTTCGTTCGACATGCACTTACAAAAGGTTGCGTAATTTGGGAAGCGCATACCCGAGTGACGCAAATTTGGTCTCAAAAGATGCGCAAGACTTTAAAGTAAAAAGTCAGCTAGCTGCGCGGTCTAATAATTGCGCACAGCAAAAATATTACATGAATCGTTCGGGGAGGGGTCTCTGAGGAAAGGAAGATGCTCACTTTTTGGGCATTCAAGGCCATGAAATAAGGGCATCAATTCTAGTAGTTGAAAGTACTTTTCAATGGGATACATGCACTGGATTACCACAAAGCACCAAAACCTCTGGCAATGAGATTTTTCGCAGAATTTGATTTTATAGCTATGTAGATAATGCCATGGGTAACGCGCGTGCCAATTTTCGTCGCGATCGACGGCCAAGATCATAAGCGGGGCTGAATCAGCCCCCCCCCCCCTTCTTAGGCGTTGAAATAGCCCAGTCTATTTAGGGTTAAAATATTCATGATCAAGTTGGCATCTCTGATAGGCAGTGTGAAAGCGAAATGAGTTGTCTGAAAAGAGTGAGAGAAGAACTATTAAAGGGGAAGTTTACCCTCTCAATAAGTTGGTTATAAAAGCAGAGCAATAATAGGCTATACCTGCTTAACATAGCACCTAACACTTTTTCAGAGGTCTCTATAGCGCTCTGCAGTAAGTGCAACATCATATGTTACTCTGGCATGACTAGAGCAGCAGTTGCTCGCTCGGCATTACAAGGGAAAAATTTCTACTAACATTGGTGAAGGCTTGATGAAAATCTGCAAATAAATAATGGAGTTATGAATTTTTCTAAAGTGTTGAATTTGTGACGTCACAGACCAGCAGCTCCTGCTTATGCAGTGGGGTGTTAGTCCCCCTAATGTGCAATTTGAAAAATAAAAATAAAAAAGTGGTTTTATTTTTGCTGTGGATATATACTATAATTATTTCAATTCATCATGTTCTCTTGTAAACAATTGAAATTATAGATATTTTTTATACCACGTAATGTATGGGGAGCAGCCCCCAATGAGGTCACAAATGAGTGAATGAAAAAAAAATGGATGATAACTCTTGTTCTTTGATGGATTTTCATCAAACCTTCACCAATATTTTTTTCTGAATTAAATTTTTCTGTTCGTATCGAAACCTAATTATCATTGTGAATTTCCCCTTTCGGAGTGGGTTACGATCCCCCTTCTGTTAAATCAGGGTCCCGTTTTACAAAGACATCAATCAAACCGAAAGATTTCAGTAACTTATAACAACTATTGCAAATTGTTATTATAACACTGTTTATGAAACGGGCCACACAAGAGATTGATATGCATTCCCATAGAGTTGGAATCCACTCTTGTTAGTTTGAAAGCCAATCATATTAAAGGTCAAGTCTACTTCCATTTTGGAGAAAAATCAAACTAGAAAACTGCTGTAAATTTCATCAAAATCGGATGTAAAATAAGAAAGTTATGACTTTTAAAGTTTTGCTTATTTTTCACAAAATAGTGATATATGTACAATTAAAATGAGACAGTCGATGTCCTTCACTCACTATTTCTTTTGTTTTTTATTGTTTGAATTATACAATATATATTTTTTTCTTTGACAATAAGGACCAACCTGACAACCATATAGTATTGAACAATGCTCCATCCACATGTTCAGGGAGGAATTAATCGTTGTTTCAGGTGTTTCACTTGACAATGAGGAGAAGAAAAAAAATCCCTATTTCAAGTAATAAAATACAAAGAAATAGCGAGTGGATGACATCATCAGTCTCCTCATTTGCATACCCACCAGAATGTGCATATAACTGTTTTGTGAAATTGAGCAAAACTTTAAAATGTCATAACTTTCTTATTTTACATCAGATTTTGATGAAATTTTCAGTGTTATGCTTGTTTGATTTTTCTCTTTTTATTCAAATCAATTTTTTGTTGGGGGTGGACTTGTCCTTTAACTGGACTTATCTGAAGCAGTAATAGTCCCAATTTATATCCGTGCGAAAAAATGTAAGTGTGGATACAGTAGTAGTGTATAGTTTATTTATCATAATGACGGCCATCTTCTGATCATGGACAGTTTGAATTGAGTTGCTTTATTCTGCAACTTATACAGGACAATAGATTGTAAAGCACAACAAGGGGAGAATATAAATTCGTCTGCACGTCTGCGTGAGCAACGATCGAGGGATCAGGCGCAGGCCGGCTAGGCACGCGCACAGTATACAGCTAGGCACAGCTAGCTAGACAGGCTATAGGCCAGTTCGTAGATCCGTCACATTGGAACCGATGGAAGCGGCATGCAGGCAGCCTATCCAGAAATAGGTGAGCCTCTGTAGAGGACTAAATTCTGATGATATAATTCCCACTGTGTACATTTAGGCCTACATTTCCAACGCTAGGTATATAGTGTACTAGGCCCTAGATCTAGTCAAGTTGAGTCGATAGGGTCGATATTGAGGTCGAATGACCACCGGTCTGATGTCGTGATGAACATCTTTATTTGGGGAATGCAGTTAAATCGAGTCCCTGGACCCTGGACCTATTTTAACTTTATAGGATTAAAAGCAATGTCCCCATTAATGCTACTTCGTGTAAGATCTATGTGACAAAATTATAGCCGCTATTTCATTATTCATATGCCTACATTTTTTAAAAACAAATTGCCTTACGATCTACTACGCCTAGATCTATCTAGTTTTGTATTTTTTGGCACTGAAAAGATCCCATACAAGATACATAAAAGGCGAAGCTAGATAGGCCTAGCTATATTGCCCTAGCAGAAATAAAATAAATGTTAAGAGTTTGTGGTATGGTATGATGATTGAATCAAATCGATTTTAAGATATGATATTCAATGATGAGGAATTCTAAGGGTGGCAGTGGGGTTATACAGAGGATGTCATTGCAATTTTGCCAGACTGAGAAACCGTTGATACGCACATTTGTGCTTTCGGAATCCTCGATCTCTGGTTTGTTATACAAAGCTGTCAAGTATACAGTTTGTACTGAAAAGGAAAGTGGGAAGAATACTGATGGTTTCATGCAAAAGTAATATTCTAATAAAAGTTTCATGTGCTGTCTAATCTTATTTTGGCATTTCTTTGAATGATAAAAAAATACTCGAATTAAAAAAACACTGATTTTTAGCTTTCCAAATACCGAATTGAGATTTTCTTGCTCAGGTTGGCAGCTCTAGTGCATCCCAACTTTCTGCTTGGTGTGAAACTGACTTGGCAGACCCTGGGAACCTCTTTATTTTATTTTAATTTTTTGACAATTATACAGGTGGTGCTAATGTAAATTTGACAAGCAGAAAAAATGGTTTCACGATACAAAATGAAGATTATTTTGGTCCCGAGAAATTTGACATGCAAAAAAGCTTTACTACACAATGTTAGTTTGGCATATTGGTTATATTTCTCTAAGTTACCGCACCCACATGGGGACAGAGGCGTCGATCCTGGGGGGCAGAGGGGGGGGGGGGGGCGATCGCCCCACCAATGAAATTATTGGGGGGGGGGCAAACATATCGTTTTGCCCCCCCCCCCCCAATAATTCCGCATGTGTAAAAAATAAAATAAGATTGTAATGTTACACAGAAATCAGCAAGCGAGATCGAAATACACAACTCGTTCTTTATTTAAAATCATGCATAAAATGTCCGCTTTTCAGATTGGAATATAAAAATTTTCAGCTCGCGCTTCGCGCTCGCATCATTTCTGTAGCAAAAACCCATACTTTTCATGATTAATAGGTGAATAGAATGTCCCGTTTTCAGTTCTAAGCCTCAAAATAACTCGCGGTTCGATTTGCAATAATCTTTTGTTGGATATATATCTTGTTCTTAATTAAAAACCTCCATTAAACTCATTTTTTTTTCTGATCAAAATATCAAAATTTTCAGCTCGCGCTTCGCGCTCGCATATATTGTTTTTTAGATACCCATCTTAATCATTGGTACCAAAAAATGCATAGAATATCAAGCTTACAGGTCAGAATATAAAGAAATTTCACCTCCGGCTCTCGGCACTCGCATTATCTGTGTAGTGAGATATGTATCCTCATGACAAACAGTCCTAAACAGGCACCTTTTTCCTGTTATCATATCAGTATACAAAAAAATTTCAGCTCGCGCTTCGCGCTCGCATTAATTTGTTGGTGAGATATGTGTCTCTATCTCATGAGTCATATACATATTTATATACATATATATATATATATATATATATATATATATATATATATATATGTGTGTGTGTGTGTGTGTGTGTGTATAGATATATATATAGGCATATAAGGGTGTGTGGGTGTGTGTGTGGGTGAGTTTGTTTGTTTTGTGTGATCGAGCGCCTTTGGAAAGTTGATTCATGATTTTGCCCCCCCCAATCTGAAAAATTGATCGACGCCCCTGCATGGGGATGCTGCCTCTGGAAAAAATAACACCCAACACTCCCAGCACCCTCACTTCCCAGCAGTCAGTCCGCAAGCCCTGAAAAAGTAGCTTCTTTTATCCAAGTGATATTCATGACTAGAGGGTTTTGCATAGTTAATGAGCTTGGTGCGAACCAAAACACCTCTTTTTATTCGGCCATTGCTGCTCTAAATATTGACAAAATTTCATGTTTTTGGTACCTTTGTAAAGAAGAAGAATCATTCTTTCAGGTCATGTGTTTGGATTTTTAAAAGAATGTTGTAATATAGGAAAAACTTTTGATCTAAAACATGAAACAAAATATTTTTTTTTCATGCAACAAAAGTTGTTGTTTTCACACTTAATTTCTGTTTGGGCACAAATGATTTTTAGATCATGATAAAGCTGAAGATCTAATCTTTAATATGATATAATTTTTATAAGAAGATGTATTTTAGATGGGTCAGCAGCCAGCTTTTCATAGGCCAAGTACATTTTGCAGCTCAAAAACAAGAATACTGTGCTCTGATTGGTCATAGAGACCACACACCAACGCAAATTCCAATGTTCCCCACACTGGGCCTCTGCAAGGTCACACTCACCATGTGGTAATCTCTCAAATTACCCGCGCCTGTTTGTTTTGAAAACAGTATTCAGCCAATCAGAACTCTGGATTTTATGTCACTCAGAAATTTCAGAAATCTCGTCTTGCATCTTGATGGAAAAAGCTGGCTGCTGACCCATCTAAAAGATGCCACATATCAAGAGTGACATTGTAAGAAAGTATAGAGTTTGAGCTTTCTGATGATATAAATAATGTTGGTGCCTAAAGCACAAAATGTTGCACAATTTGCAAATGAAAACAGAGGAAGAAAATTCTGTTTGATGCATCTTTTCAGGTAAAAAAATCACTCATTTATTAAAATATTTCATTCAAAAGAAATGACCAATATAAAAGAGTGACATTTACTCTTGCCCATGGTACAAAAATAATCAATATTACTCAAGGAGAAAGTAGTTAAATTCTTTGAGAAAGAAAGTCTCACAATTCACGAGATTTTGCAGGGAAATGAATTCAGCCACGAGAGGACTTGGATAAATCTTGCTCATTTGCTCATTAACACAGGGGCTTGCGGACTGACTGCCAGGGTCATATGTCTACTGGGCCAAATAAAAAATGCCCCTAAATGTCAAATAGCACGTCATATGATCTTGTTATACTGCACCCCTAAAAAAAAAGTGCACAGCATTAAAAAAAAAAGAAATATACCCCTGCATGGCCTACCGTCTAAGGAGTTATAACTGGGAATATCCAAAGGTAAACAATTGTTCATTGGAAAGGATGGGAGGGAGCTAAATCCATATGCATATTTCCCAAAATCAACGCCTTCAGAAAAAAAAGAAATAGGTGTCAGTAATTCAACTTTTTACGGAGGATTTCTTTCAAAAAGCAGGTGCTCTTTATCGGATTATAGATACACGAAGATGAAATATTGAGGGAGAGTCTGTACCCCAATATCAAATTGATCTGGGGCCCATTGCAGAAAGAGTTGCGTTTAAATGCAAGTCAAAAAATCAATCGCAAGTCCCAAATGCACACTGGTGATAGGTTGAAAATCAAGTTGCGCATGATTTTTAGAGTTGCGATTGATTGCAACTCTTTCTGCAACAGGCCCCTGAATAACTGAGTACAAACGTAAAACTGGTATATCGAATCAATAACGAAGTTGTATGATTTTGAAGTCTTGGATTGCTTTATGAATCAGTGATAATAATGTGGACAGTATTTAAATGAGTAAGGGGATGGTGTCACACACTCATCTTTTCTTGTGTAAGCCTCGTGTTTGGTCAAGAATATTCAAGCAATTAGTTTTTTGATAGATGTGAAATGTGCTGATAAAAATATGTCTCTGAATCGTGAAATTTAGCCAAAAAGGTTATATCGTCTTTTAGAAAGTACATTTTACAAGCCTTCTGACTATTTTTCATGATGAGAATGTGGAATGAGTTCCAATAAAATGGAATCAAAGTCATGATATTTGGCTTGTGACTTTTGAAAAGTGACATTTTTGCCTTCTGACGGTGCTCACTGAAGCATGACGTAAAATAGGTCCATAACATTTACTCAGATGGTAGCTTATTAAATTACCTACACCGTACACGCTCATGTAAGGCATATTAAGAACTCGAATTGGTTCGGAAATTATTTGATGTTTGTTAAAGGGGGAACTTTCTTTTTTTGTTGCGTATAGCTAGCTAGCCTAAGGAAACCGACGATTGTCTCCGAGGCTCTCCAAAAGATAATTTTGAGTTTTTTTGAAAGAAAATTTCGAGTTGTCCTAAATAGAGTAGAGGAATTTTATATATACCATTACTCCTCATTAAAAAATATGGTTAATAAAATCATCTTTCAAAAAAAGTTATGATTCAATATATAAAACGATCTTTTAAACAAGAAACACTCCAATCAAATACGCAATTGAAAAAAACCAACGTAATGAAGAGCCCTATTTCACATTTCTCGTGAAATCGTATCAAAGAGGTGACGGTCGGGGACATTTTAATCAATAATTGTAATCGATTATATTGATCGATTACATCAAGTATCGTTTATAAAACAAAATTGTTTATTAAAGAGGGAATTCACCCTTAAAGCGACCTTTCATTGACAAATCATGGGGAAATCAAGACCAATCTCAGAACGGAGAAGGGTTTAAAGTCTTTCACTCGGGTGTATATGCCTAGGGGTGTTATGTAATAGACGCCGGCGTGTCTGGGAGGTCTAATACAGGAGAGCAATAGTTAGTAGACTAACCAAGCAGAAGAAAACTGTGTTTTCACTTTGAAACATGTAACTTCACAAAGGTTATTTATTTTGGTTAAGCAATCAAGAGACCTGCTAAGAGTTTAGGAATTGGGATTGTTGGAAACTAGAACTGCGATAGCCCGAATTAAATAACGATCACGAGTTCGGTCGAATTCGTGTTGTCCGAACTTTTATCGCATTAGTCCGAAGGGCTCTCATGACGGACGGATTATATTATGCAAGTCAATTGGCCTTTTGCAAATTACGTATTGATTCGATTTCCCCAAGATTTGACAATATAAGGTCGCTTTAACAGAAATGATAATACACAAATTGTAGGTTTGCCGAAAATCAATTAAAGATTAAGAAAGTGAATATAATTTCAAGTTTTGGATATGTGATTTCATAACCGAGCAGCTGTTTCATATTTTGATTAATATAAAATGCCTAAATTAAAATGTTTTACTTTGTTTGAGATGACTTATTTTTGTATTCTTTTTAGGAGCGGATGTGAAGTAATTGGACTATTGATGTACTCGTGATACAGTAAAATCTACATTTAGATTTTCTGAGAAAGTGGCCTTTCTCCGATTATTTTACCATACGATATGAGGGACAACTGCTTGCATTACGTCACAAGTCAAATAATCAAAATGCTATTTTTACAATGAACGCTTTTTCAGGGTGAACCAAATTTTAATAAATGGCTTGTAATTCTTTGGCCGGGTAGTCTATTAAAGGCGCTTGATCACAAAAGTCATGTGTTGGGTCCTTGGTCACGGCACTTATGACCGTGAGCAAGGAATTTAATCAACAATTTGATTCTTCATTCAAACACAAGAAAATGATATAGCATTATTTATATATTTATGTGTGCACTTGTTTAGAAACATTGATGAATTTTATTCAGTAGAATAGAAATGGTTTTGTAGTGTTCTCCTGAATTTCACAGTCATTTGCATAATTAATTACTTCAAATTAATTCAAAACTACTCTTCAGCCTTGTAGTTTACAGCCGGCCTTAGGCACTTTGTGCGAATTTTTGCGACTGGAACACAAAGGTTAAGATTAATTGCTGATTGAAATGGCCTATCAAGATCATCGTTGCATGCGTATTTTATTCAGTAGACTATCGAGGAACCAATCAGAATTGTTCTTTCATATTAGCGATTAGTTGATAACCTTTGTGTAATACGGGCCCCAATAGTCGAGATCGGAAGGAGCGGGTGAATTTGATCTGGTCTTGCCCATTTCAAATATGACCAAAACAGAGTGATATTCATTCTCAGACACGTTAACCAAACGCTTCAGTGCCTCAAAAAAATTAGACTTACAATCGATTATAACTTTTAAAGCAAAAGAAAAAAAGCGAAAATGGAATATTTATAATGTGAATGTGTCCTATGAGAAGTCCTTAATCACTAATTAATAAGCTATCTTGGCCGATCCTTAAAAACGCAGTTTTCACAAACGAATTAATGGTAAAAACAAAAGAAGTTTGTTATATTTGCTGATTTCTGTCATTTTATTCTTTGAAAGTCTGAAATCTATTTTAATCGATTACAATAATGATAATATACAATTAAAAAAAATAATATAATTACTTAATACAAAAGTAAACGGAGCAGTGGCCGAGTGGTCTAAGGCGCCTGACATCACTTTTAAATGCACTGTCAATGATTATAAAGTAATTCATTAATCTTGGGTGATTCTTTACAATGCAGCTTTCATAAAAAAGGTAAAGGAAGAAGCAAAGGTACTTTGTTATATTAGCAGATTCTGTCATTTTTTTTTTTTTTAGTTTGAAATCTTTTTTAATTGACTACAACATTGATAAAAGAAATTATAATTACTTAATTCAAAAATGAAATAGAATAATATTATTGTCATTGTTTTAAGGCGCCTGGCAATACATGGAAAGTCCGGGGTTTGACCCTCGGCCGCGGCGCCAATTAATTTTTTTTTTGTTATTTTTTTTTGTATTAAGTAGTTTTTATTGACAACTTCAATTCATATACAAAATAAAATATATATAACAAATAGAAGTTTGATGTCTTTACAAATTGATAAATACCTTGACAACTTATACATTTAACATCATTTTTTTCTTGAATGTTACAATAAAACACAATCATGTCAGACATCTTCTAAAACATAATTATAAATAACATTGATAATAATAATATGCATTAAGAATAAAATTCTACAATAAATTCAACATATTGAATTTTTTTCAGTGTCAAATACACAAAAATAAATCATTAATAAAACCTAACGAATTGAAGCCATCAGCATATTTTTTTTTTAAACCCATCGCCTCGGCCTCTTCACTCAAATAAAATCAATCTCAACAACAAACTCAGCCCTGGACCCTACCCCCCCCCCCCCCTCCCCCGACCCTCCCTGAAACACCCCCATCCCCTGCGCGGGTCGCGCGTTTCCGTTTTACATCCTGGCGAAGGCATTTTCCGCAAAAATAGCCACAAGGCGACTAGTGAAGAGTCTACACACGTCGCTGGTTGCAGCCACCGGATGCAATCTGCACAGTTACTGATCAGAGCATAGAGTTCCTCGGCACTTCATGTACAGAGAGCAGTCATATGAGTAAAATCCGAACATGCTTTTGCAGTTACGTTTTTTTTATGAAAAGTTATGAAAAAGTTTTTTTTTCTAAATATAAATTATCAACTAAATGAATAGAATGACAGACAAAATAAAAATAAACAGATACATATAATAGAAAGAAAATTGAAGTTTGATGGATTGATACACTTAGATGCCGAAAGATAGATATAGAAGACTGATAAATAGATAGAGACATAGATAGATAGATAGATAGATAGATAGATAGATAGATAGATAGATAGATAGATAGATAGATAGATAGATAAATATATAGATAGAAGTAGAGAGAGAGGGAGAAAGACAGAGAGATGGATAAATAGATAGATAGATGGGGGAGAGAACTTGAGAGATGGAGAGATGTTATAGATAGATAGATAGATAGATAGATAGATATATGGACGGATAAAGAGAAATAGAGAGAGAGAAAAAAAAGACAGACAGACAGATGGATAGAGAGAGAGAGAAAGAGAGAGAGAGAGAGAGAGAATCTGACAGATATATAGATGTTAGATAGATAGATAAAGAATGAGAGAGACAGAGAAGATAGATAAATTAACATATAAATAGAAACTGTAGTTACATAGATAGCTAGATAAATAGATAGATAGAAGATAGATAGAGAGAATTAGAGAAAGACAGACAGACGGATAGATAGATAGAGGGGGAGAGAGAGATAGAGAATTTGAGAGATAGGTACATGTTAGATAGATAGATAGATAGATAGATAGATAAAGAATGAGAGAGACAGAGAAGATAGATAAATTAACAGATAGATAGATACTGTAGTTACATAGATAGATGAATAGATAAAAGATAGATAGATAGATAGATAGATAGATAGATAGATAGATGGGGGAGAGAACTTGATAGATGGAGAGTTGTTATAGATAGATAGATATACATATATGGACGGAAAAGAGAAAGAGAGAAAACAAGACAGATGGATAGATAGATAGATAGATAGAGGGAGAGAGATAGAGAGAGATAGATAGATAGATAAAGAATGAGAGAGACAGAGAAGATTAACAGATAGATAGATACTGTAGTTACATAGATAGATAGAGATAGAATTTGAGAGATAGATAAATAAGAAAGTCAATAGGGGCCTAAGCTTTCGATCCTAGCAGAATCTTCGTCGGAGGCAAAATGACAAACATATAAAGTGGAACAACCATAATATAGACAACAGACACAGTGAGCCACTGCAGTTTTTTCGCCCTTTTTTCGCCGTTTTGTGTGTTATAACCTATGGGTAATTCAAAGTTGCAGTTTTTTCGCCGTTTTGAAAACGGCTAGAAAAGGGCGAAGAAAGGGAGAATTTTTGGAGAAAAAACGGCCAAAAAACGGCTACATTAGGTTTCCTATGTAAACATTGAATTAATATGGAGTGCCATCATTGTTCAATATAAGCGGAGCTATTTATTTCCCAATAAAAACGGCGAGAAAACGGCGAATGTTAAGGACAAGGATCCTGTTAGAGGAGTGAAGATACTGAGAGAAAACGGCTGATAAACGGAGACAAAAGGGCGAATGGGTAGTAAGGTGTGTGTTGCATAAAAGGGAGACAAAAGGGCGAATGGGTATAAGGCGTGCAGTGCATAAACGGAGAGAAAATTGTGAATGGGTCCCAAGGAGTGCATTGCATGAAAGTGAGAGAAAGTGGCGGGACAACGGAGAGAAAAGGGCAGATGAGTAGTAAGAGGTGAGAGCATGAAACAGAAAAAAAAGAAAAGGGCGAATGGGTAGTATGAAGTGCTTTGCATAAAATGGCAAAAAGAAATGTGAAAATGTGTGATATGCATTGAGAAAAAGTGACTATAAAACGTAGAATATATATTTGCAATTTTTCTGCCAACTTAAGATTTTCTGAAGAACTCCTTTTGGAAATAAGCTCTAGTTTTCATGGGTAATATTCAATAATAATTCTCATTTCATTCATGTAAACAATTTTTTATTTTACTTTCGGGGGGGGGGGGGTTATGCCTTCATTCATAAATCTTATTTACATATTGTATAGGCCTACTACATTAATTGTTTTATTTCAACATTTTTTATATTTCATGTGGAATTTGATAAAATGTCAATCAGATGAAAATAAAATTTAATTGAATTGGATTGAAACTTCTTTGAATACTTTATTCTTTACTCTTATTTTCCCTTCTTCATGGGCGGGAACCCGAGGGGAACGCGTCCCTCACTTTTTGGAAAGGGGGGCATAATATCTTCCCCCTCTACTATTTGTGGTCTTTTATGATGGAGAACAATAAATCATTCAAAGTCGAATGTAGTTAAAGAGCTTAAATTTGCCCTGTTTACTAAAAAAATGCAAAATTTCTCACGCCGAATATTGGCACGCAGGTTGTCAGGGAAGTAATCTACAAAATTGCATCGTAATTTGTTTCATGCAAATCGCTATTAAGTAATTATGCTAATTCATGCGTAATTAGTATGCAAAATCATACTTTTTCCTCTAACTCCCTTTATAAAGTTTAGAATGTTCTATTTTTTTTTGGTATAAGAACTCTTTGTCTACATGAACAAAATTGTGATATAAGATCAATTTCTTTTGTCTTATTGTTTTTTGCAATTCCGTATGTATTTCTTTTGTTTTTTACTTTTTGTTTTTCATTATTTTTTCGATTAAATTTGTTTGGGACTCTTCTTACAGAGCTGCCAACCGTTACGTTTTTGCCGTATTTGTTATGTCTTTTCACCCAAAATACAGCGTTACTTTTTTTCTTTGTAAAATACGTTTTCTTAAAATTTCGATCGTGTAATATGCAGGCCGTCGATGCCCCTATAACTGGCCGTGATGCCTTTACAAAAAGTGATAAGTTTTTTCTACCTGGCCGACGTGCCCTTTTTCAAAACTGGTCATGCCCTAGCTTCAGTGTAAGATTAAAGTTTACAAAGTTCTCCCATATTTCACAAGCAAAAATACAGGAGAGAGAGAAAAAAAAAAAGTTAAAAAATAACTCAGATCAATTCAAACTGCAAGCCATTTTCTGTGATTTTCTGGGATCTACACACAGACACACACACACACGCAACGTTAGCATACAGTGTACATGTACCAGCTGCCGCACGTGGCTTGGCCTGCCTGCCTGTGTGGTGTGTGGCAGGCTTGCTTGATCGGAGGAGATCTGCAAACTCTGAATCAAAGTGAACAATCTCACATGATTAACAGTTTTTCCAACAAAATAATCACAAAATCGGCAGGACATTTTTATAATGACATAGGCCTATATATGGATCCTCAGATTAATGATTTGGTGATGGAGTCGTAGGAGCAAGTTATCGAGTTTTCATTTACTAGATCGATCTAGTTGTTTCAGCTCATGACGAAATACCTCCATTTGATGACACTATACCCCATTTTTTCTCAATGAATTCTCTTCTCCGAATACGAAAACCATACTGCCACAGGCATGCAATGTAATTATCAAAACACCTGTTTCTTGACCTCGGTCCGAAGATAACACAACAGCCCGAGTGCGGTCCGAGAAAACATGTCGCCATTTTTTATTCACTTATGAAACGACCCCCAGGGCTTGGAAATGATGTTTTAGATTTTCAAATGCAAAATGGGGTGAAATACCGCAGTTTGCCATCTGATCTGCGGTCCGTTTTCAAACGGGGGTAAGACGTAATGTTTTGTTTTGAGTGAAAATGAGTCTTCTCGTGTTCGCACCGATAACAAGAAGACAAGACAATGGGAATAGAGATGGTGTGATGCCGCGATGTTCATTTGATTAAAGTTTGACAATGTTTCACCTTCAAATTTTATTTGTTTCTAAAAAAATTTAGTTTTCTAACAATTTTTAAATATATTATAAAAAAGACAAATATCAGTAAGATTATTTTGTTAGATGATTACATTTGTTTTGTTTGCTTGAAGCTTAAATTTTTGTTTCCTCTTTAATTCTTTCTTCATTGCTTTCTTTCGTTCATTTTATTTCTTTTCTATCTTTTTTCTTCATACTTTCTTCTATCCTTCCTGCTTGCTTTTTTTTGTTCTATCTTATTTCAAATCTTTCCTAGCTTTCTTTCCTGATCCTTTCTCTCTGTTCATTTTTTCTTACCTTCCTTCCTTACTTTCCTTTTATTTCCTTTCTTCTTTCTTTCCTTATTTTTTTTGGGTTCCCTTCCTCTCCTCTTCTCTTTTCATTCTTTCTGTCATTCCATATTTCTTCCTTTCTTTCATTCTTTTCTTGCTTTCACTCTCGCATGATAATGCGAAAGGCACTTTTCATGTTCCTGATGCTGCAGTCACATTTCCACTACCGCGGCTATGGCGAGTCGAAAACAGCCGTTTTATTAATGTGTAGATGGTACAAAAAAGTCTTAACGGATGTTGTTGACCCGCAGTAAGGGAAATGTGACTGGGCCATTGGTCATGTAAGTAGTATCCAACAAACCACTTCGAAATACTTTAATTTTTGGGGAGGCATACATCAGCCTCCATGATGTCATGAGCTGGTTCGATCTCATTGATATATTGGTCAAAACTGTGTTTTATAGTGTTAAAGACCCCAATGCACTTGAGCTACTTCGTTTCATAGGAAAGCTAACTTTTAAAATGTATAAAGCCCCTTTCACAATTGACGTACGACCTGTTTACGACCACCTGCAACAGTTTTTTCTTGTTGTTGCACGATCGATCCCTTGGTGTCTTGCGAGCACTCGCAGTCGTTGTAGACGATCGCACAAACTCGAGGTGGTCGGAGGTGATCGTGACTGGTCGCATCTGAACCTTGAACATGTTCAAAATCCAAACGCGATCAAATACGATTGATTCACTCGCAACAGGTCGTACCATCGGTCGGGCGATCATCGTGTGAGTGTTGTTCAACGTTGTACGACATGGTGCGAGAGGTGGCATAGTCGCATTTAGTCGACTGGAGGTCGTACAACACTTGCACATGTGCTGGAGACCTACAGAGACCAGTCTTGCGACTGGGTGCGATAATATGAGACTGTTGCAAGAACGATCGAAATTACGGCTTACTACATTGCACTACCGTTGCATTCGCATGTATGCGACCGTTCGGCCCCTTTCACAATTGACGTCCGACCAGTTTACGACCGCCTGCAACAGTTTTTTCTTGTTGTTGCACGATCGATGTCTTGGTGTCTTGCGAGCACTCGCAGTCGTTGTAGATGGTCGCACGAACTCGAGGTGGTCGTGACTGGTCACATCTGAACTTTGAACATGTTCAAAATCCGAACGCGATCAAATACGATCGATTCACTCGCATCAGGCCGTACCCGGGGTCGTACCATCGGTCGGGCGATCATCGTGCGAGTGTTGTTCAACGTTGTACGACTTGGTGCGAGAGGTGGCACAACTAAGTAGTCGCATTTACTTGACTGGAGGTCGTGCAACACTTGCACATATGCAAGCGACCTACATGTACAGAGACCTGTCTTGCGACTGGTTGCGATAATAATATGGGCCATAAGACTGTTGCAAGACCGATCGCAACGGCTTACAACATTGCACTACCGTTTCATTCGCATGTATGCGACCGTTCCACTCGCAATCCCTCGTGCAACACTCGCATGTGATCGCACGAGCACAATAAGAGCATATGCGACTTACTCGTGCAACGGGGTTTACTGGTTGTTTTTGTAGTACGACAGCTGTTGCAACTGTGAAAGCCTCTGTGCGATCTTATGAGATGACTAGCGATTGATGGCTGTTGCAACCTGTCGCACGACCAAAAGGTCGCAAATTGTCGTACGTCAATTGTGAAAGGGGCTTTACAGAAGCTTTGGAGAGAATGCCCTAGCTGTTGCGACTTCAATGGGGTCAATTAATTACACTGTCTCGCACGTTTTGTGAACAATGGAAGGTGTGAATGAAGGTGTGAAGATTGCAGTGAACACCTAACAATAGGAAGAATCTGTTTCAATTTAAGTTACGCAATGATCACTTGTGATCTCTCGTTGTGTTTCTTCAACCCGGATGAACCCCCAAACCACATTGTCCAATCACGGACCTACTACAATAGTCAGCGTTTGTGAAAACGGAATGATAATCGAGGATGATAGTGTATTTTTGATGTAATTAAATAATGATAGTGGTGATAATGAAGGGGGATAAAGAGGAAGAAGACGACGAGAATGATGGTGGTGGTAATGATTTTGATGGCGGTGATGATGATGACGATAACATAATTATTTTTTTCTTGATAAACGTATTATGTGTGTAAATTTATAAAAAAGATGAAATTTTCTTTTTAAGAATTATGATATAAAAAGGAAAAAATTCCTTTTTCCAGACCCGGTTCTGGAAAAAAGACTTTGGACTTATATTGTACTTTTTGAAACAACCGGGTCTGGAAAAAGACTTTGCACTTTTGTGCTTTATCAACGTATTACTATAGATTTTAGTTTAGAACGGATTCGCCTAAAATCCCTTCAAATTTATTACATTTGTGGGTAAAGTGCATTATTACATTTCTGGGTTTAATTATTACATTTGTGGGTAAAGTGTTATTACATTTTTGGGCGATCAAAAATTATTACATTTCTGGGTAGTGTTATTACATTTTTGGGCGTTATTACATTTGTGGGTAAAGTGTTATTACATTTGTGAGCGATTATCACATTTGTGGGTGTAACAGCCCCCCCCCCCCCCCATATGTGCATTTCTACCAATAGCCTATATTAATATTATGTTGTTGTTATTATTTGATGAATAATTTTCATAGAAACAACTGGCTCAGAAAACTATTAAACACAGCCTTTCGTGAAAAGCTCCCCTGGTTGTCCCGAGAAGGTGTGTTTATTTGACTCCCTTCCCTCATCCCACCCTTTCGAGAAAAGCTATCCTGGTTTTCTCGAAAGGGTGCGGCCATTCCCACTTTGCAAACGCAAACGATCGTAACAAGCCCAAGATAAAGAAAATAATACAGTACAGTATAATTGAATACATTTAGCACATTGCAGCATCTTTCTAAAAGAAAAATGATGAAAAAAAATCATATTTATGAAGTATCAATTTTTTAAACATAACAAAATACGGTGAAAATGAATTAATTATAGATTTTTGTTAATTCTCTTATGACAGCAAAAAACACGTGTTTAATATACGAACCACAAGTGACAAAAGATTTCACACGCGAAGAGGGGCGAAATCGGAAGCTGAGAATTTTATTTTCAGATAGAGGCCGATTGATTTCAGCCATTTTAAAATTCTTATTTTTAGTAGGTATTTGTGATTACTTTATGGTGGAATTTTGATGAATTTTAAGAAAAAGTTTGATATGATTGAAAGAAATGAAGATTTGTCGGTATTATACACTACCTTACATTACGGTGTATGAATGTTATTCTAAGTTGTCTCAAGAACATGCACTCACCCGCTTGTGTGGTACAACATTATTTGCTTTGTACTTGTTTAGTCCTATTTATTACTAGTTTTATTACTTTTTGTGCCTTTTGTCATTTATTAGCAGTTTTGTAGGCTTTTTACCGATGGGGGTATTCACCCTTATATTAGCCGTTTTGTAGCCGTTTTCCACAAGGGAGGTATTCGCCCTTTATTAGCCGTTTTGTAGCCGTTTTCCACAAGGAAGGTATTCGCCATTTATTAGCCGTTTTGTAGCCGTTTCCCACAATGGAGGTATTCGCCCTTTATTAGCCGTTTTGTAGCCGTTTTCTCGAAGGGAGGTATTCATTATTTTATTCTGATGAAAATCATTGTTGCATACGTTAGCTTTCCATAGTCGGTACACTTTTTTTGTCGCCGTTTTTTAGCCGTTTTCTAGCCCTTTTCTAGCCGTTTCCTCTTGGGGAAAAAGGGAGAAAAAAGGGAGAAAAAACGGCGAAAAAACGGCGAATCACCCAAACCAGTCTGGCTCACTGTGAGACAAGCTACAGCAACTCTAGAAACAAGGAGACAAAAGGGGCATTAGTGAGTAGAGAAGACTAATCAGGTTAGTGAAGGGGATGAAAGAAAAGGAGTAGGCAGACACAAAGGGAGGTTAGTGTAAGTAAGGCCAGTAAAAGACCTCCAGCCAAGAGGGATTAAGATAAGGAGGCAGGCAACATCAAACAGGATGTGGAACAAAACAGTGATAGAGGGTATGAGGAAGAGATGAATAACAAGAGAATTAGTGAGAGGTGGGTCAAACAGGTTACAAAGAAAGGCATAATAAACTGGTGCATAAGAGTGGGGAAAAAAGGAAAAGAATGGGGAACAACTGATAATATAGACATATAAGTATATATGATAAAGCATAAAACAAACTAAGAGAAGAAGGTAAGTGTAAATATGTATCTATAAGTGATATGTACATAAATATATCCAAAAAATAAATGTATATGAAAAAATATAAATACACATATATGTGGTGTAACTGGTATTGTAATCCGCTAGGTGTGACGGGAATAAAAACAAAAGACTATATAGTAGGAAAAAAAACAAACAAACAAACAAACAAACAAACAACCTGTATATGTGAAAAAGAGGAAGCAAATTGCCTAAAAGGGTAAAAGCAAATATAGAAGAGAGGGGTGTATTATGAAGAACCATAGTATACATGTAAATAAGCAAATGTGGTAAATCTAAAAGAGGTGAGTGGAGAAAAAAAAAATTAAATAATTATTATATCGCCTGAATAAGGAAGGAAAATTGGAGCTGAGCTTGTATGAGATATGGGAGAAAGTAGAGGAAGAAACTATAATGTAACTATTCAAATGAGCTGAGGGGAAAAATTATATGTACATGTATATATAAATTGAAAGTGGATAGGAAAGAATAATCAGTCGTTCCCCTCTTGGATGTTCAGGCCATGAGGTTGGGTGGTACGAAGATAGATAAATAAATAGATAGAAGATAGATAGAGAGAGAAAGACAGAAAGATGGATAGATAGATAGAGAGAGGGGGAGAGAGAGATAGAGAATTCGAGAGATAGATATATGTTAGATAGATAAAGAATGAGAGAGACAGAGAAGAGCGACAAATTAACAGATCGATAGATACTGCAGTTACATATAGATAGATAGATATATAGATAGATAGATAGATAGAAGATAGATAGATTGATAGAGAGAGAGAGAGAACTAGAGAAAGACAGATGGATAGATAGAGAGAGAGAGACAGAGAAGATTAATAGATAGATACTGTAGTTACATAGATAGATAGATAGATAGATAGATAGATAGATAGATAGATATATACATAATTTGAGAGATAGATACATAGACGGATAGAGAGAAAAAGACAGACAGATGGATAGATAGATAGAAAGAAAGAATTTGAGAGACAGACAGACAGATGGATAGAGAGAATTCGAGAGATAGATAGACGGATAGAGAGAAACAGAGAGAGAGAAAAAGACAGACAGATGGATAGATAGAGAGAATTTGAGATATATATATATATTGGATTTTATTGCAATAAAAACTATCAAAATACAATCACAAGCAGTCAAAGACTGAAATAAGTGAATGTTTACATACAAATAGAATCATAACAAAATATAAAGTAAACATTATAAATAAATATCAAATACAATACAAATTCATACAGATAAAAAAAGAAATGTATCGTAAATAAATACAAAAGGCCAAAATGGGTCGGCTTAATTATTAATGGGTCGGCCTAATTATTAATGGGTCGGCCTAATTATTAATGGGTCGGCCTAATTATAATGGGTCGGCCTAATTATAAGGATTTTTTTCCTTTTTGGCTGCCACCCCTCAGTATGATTCTGAATCATAATGCAATTTTTAGACTTTACACTGATTTGTAATACATGTATTTTAACTTTGTATTATATTTGTTTTTTATGTAAAGGTTTTACTGAGAGAATAAAACAATTTGAAACAATTTGAAATTTGAAAGTAAAGTGTCACCAAAGAAGAAAAAAGCGGAATGAAAGATTAAGAAGAAATAGGTGAGAGAAGGGAAAGAAATTGGGATAACAAAGAGAAGGGAAAGCAAGAGGTGGAATTTGAAAGAGAATATAGGAGGCAACCTTCAGAAGAAAAAAAACTCATTATGCAATACAAGACATTTAACAATGGTAACAAGTAAATAAAGTAGTAATTGAATCGAATCGAGCACAAAAAAGGGAAAAGTAGAGCTGAGGAAATAGACTCCCGAAGGAAGTCGAAGCAGTGTTGATATTGCACATGAGTAGATTAACAGATGGATAGAGAGAAATAAAAGAGAGACAGATGGATAGATAGAGAATTTGAGAGATAGATGTTAGATGGATAGACAGATAGATAGGTAGATAGAGAATGAGAGAGACAGAGTAGATAGACAAATTAACAGATAGATATATCATGTAGTACCATAGATTGATTTATAACATAGATAGTGGATAGACAGATATGATAGATATAAGGATAGATATAATATGAAAACAAGTAATTATGTGTTTTATTTTTCATTATTTTAGCTATTATTCATTTTCATTCATATAAACGATCATGTGCGATAAAGTAAAAAAAATAATGAAGCCAACGTATATAGTTCATCGGAACAACCAAAATACAGAGACTGAAGCTTTTGGTCTATAAGCTCAGCTGCATTTGCACGTATGTTCTGCGGATATCTTCGGTGCGGACTTTTGGATCGCGCGCCCAGCTGATTATGTAAACGAACGTAGACGTAGACTCTTCACTAGTCGCTTTGTGGCTATTTTTGCGGAAAATGCCTTCGCCAGGGTGTAAAACGGAAACGCGCATCCGGCGCTGTGGTTAATCAATAATGGGCTTTTATCCTGCATGGAAATAAATGATCATGCTTTACACACTCTTGGTAACTAGGTGTGCACTTGTAAAAAAAAAGTAATAAAACTAAAATAATAAATAAAACAAGTAACTTAATACAAAAATAAAAGAAGTCGTAATCGAGCGGTCTAAAGGGCCTGACAATACATGGAAAGTCCGTGGTTCGATAATGGTCTTTTATCAAGCATTCAAATAAATGAGAATGCTATACGCATTTTTGGTAACAAGGTGTGCACTTGCAAAAAAAAAATAAAAGCTCAAATTTGTTTCTCTGTTGGAATTGTTACTTCGAACAGTCGAATGCATTGAGAAATCTGTTTCGATCAAGAGCCCCATGATCGATACCATGGTTTGCTTTCAACCGAAACATGCCGATAACCAATCAAGATTGTCGTCAAACGCTCAATCTGTTCCTAAGATTGGACTATCAGCCCTTTAGATTTGTTCTTTCATTCTTGTGATTCAAAGGGGTAGCGACCAACACTGACTAAAACTTTGTGTAGTGTCTCATTGACTATGTTCATGTTTTAAGAATGGCTAGTTTAGTAGGGTTATCCCACAAACACCTAAACACTTAAAATATACATTTTGTTAAATTAGACGAACTACAATCGATTAACAAATGATTTAAGTTCAAGTTCAAGTTTATTTTCCATTTCCATTAACAACATTATAAGCAAATACAAATCAAACATACATAGATATAAACAAATACAAATGAAATAGGATAACAATGATTACAAATCAATTACGAGTTCCAAAACATTTGTAAAATAGTTTTAACAAAATCTGATATGGAAATGAGGGGATCCACTAAAAAGCATTGCTTGTAGAGCGTGGATCCCCTATGATAATATATTAAACATTTGAAAAATGGGACTCATTCGCAAGTGTAAATACGATAGGTTAAAATACAATATTTTATGTGAATAATAATAAGATGGTGAGTAATAGCGAGAAATAATAAAAAAATGACAGAGATACGGGACGATATTAAAAACTCAAAAGAAAACAAAGACATGACGAAGAATAAAGGGAGAGAGAAGGAATAAAGTACTGAAAGGGGAGCGAGAGAGGGAGAGGGCAAAGATAAATGGGGAGAGACAGAAAGAGAGGGAGACACACACGGATATATATATGTAGATAGAAAGGGTAGAAAGAAAGAGGGGGGGGGGCAAGAACGAGAGTGCAAACGTGGATCAAAGAGAGTGTGACTTAATAGCGTGCTTAGACAATACTAAAAATCTACAAACTAATTAATTACCTTGGTAAGACAGTAGCAGAAATATTTTTAGCTTTCTCTTAAATGAGTTGATGGAGGGGGCCTGTTGAACATCTCTACGGAGGGGATTCCAAAATTTGGGGGCGGTGAAAATAAAAGTATTTTGAGCAAAACGAGTTCTTAGGATAGGTAGATAAAAGTTATCGGCTTGTCTGGTAGGATACCTATGAAAATTGTTATTTTTAGAAAACACATCATGAAATGCAAAAGGAACCATACTGTTTTTATACATGTACATAAACTGTCCAAGCTGAAATTGGTATAAGTCTTGAATCTTTAAAATTTTATAATCAAGGAAAAGCGGATCAGTGTGAGAACGGGGGTGTGAGAATGAAATAATACGAAGGGCTTTTTTTTTGTAATAATGATATTTTGGTGGGTATTGCCCCAAACAAGGATCCCATAGTTGATATATGGTAATATAAGAGAAGAATATAATGTAAGTAGAGAAGTAACAGGAATAAACGTTTTCAACCTATTTATGATGCCTATATTTCGGGATATTGTTTTACAAATATTATCAATATGGCATTTCCAGGAGAATTCTCTTCCTCTTTCTCCCACTTTCTTTTACCCCACAAACACCCACTCACACAATCCAACACGATGCAATAATTTCACTTTGGGATGTATGTTTTTATTCGTGTTATTGATTATTACACCGCGCCCTCTCGCGCTCAAGATTAATTACTAATACGTACAATCATTTTTACACAATAATTAAACACGAATGAATTGAATAAGATTATGAATGTGATACATCCTACTTCAACCATGAACAGCTCTAACTTGTTCCAAACATCTGAACACTGATTGTATGAAATGACCGTCATACGTACGGAATTGTTTACATTAGTTGTTTGACATTGTCACATTGTCTTTGTATTTTACAAACAATCTTATAACCATACGAAAAAAAGGGAAATATTTTTTAATGTACTTTTCGTATTGCGATTTAAAGAGTTAAGCGTGCAAATAGTACTGTTATATTAATGAATAAAGCTAAACTCGTTATTCATGTTTGGTCATTTTCCATATGTCGTGGGTAGGACAAGAAAGAGCAGTCAAGACGCCAAAAGATTGAGTTGTAGTCAATCTTTTATTTGCCAGCCAGATCAAAATGTCATGAAAATGAAACCAAAACAAACAAAAACCCTGCAAAGACAGGATAAATGCAATAATTAAGTACACTGCTACAAGGCAGTCATATATGTAATATGCATAGTATTGTATCGATAATTATATAATTTTTATATATGCTATTGTAGTAAGATTAAGTATTTCAATGAATATGAAATCAATTATTTCTTTAAATTCAATATATAAATGATATCAACATCCCCAACTATAACAATACAAGTTATTCATTAACGCCCTCATCGTATCATCAAATCGGGTAATGAATAAATATCTCGAGAACATCATCACCTCGAATGTGACATACAAACCCTCTGACTTGCTTCTCAATAGTTACTTCCTCGTTATCCTCTGATAACACTCGTCATTAAGCAAGATAACATCAAAATATATTTGGAAATATAAATCTAACCCCAACCCTTACGCTTAACTCTTTAAACCTGAAATAACTCCTAAAAATAAAGTTAAATGAAATGCATACTGGAGGTAGGCCTACACATGTATATATATATATATATATATATAAGTGTGAGAGTATTTAGAATCATTTAATTACATTATTGGATATTACTTATTACTATTAATCCATTTTAAATAATCTATTACAATAAAGATACCTTATATTTTATAGAATATTCAATGATCTGAAGCAAAAAGTCTTTTATCAATCTCAAATTAAAAACAAGACATAAATATATCATGTCATCTTCTGGTCCATAGCAAAACTGTAATATTTACAAAACCTCATAAATAAACTCACTTGATTCAACAACTCCAACTCTTAAAGTTGAATTAAGAAGACGATTCCAAATATTGAGATATTTACATTAATAGCAACCTTACAACCCCCCAAACACTAATAGGTGATTCGACCCCCCATTTTCTTTTTTCAAAATAGTGAATTTGAACGATTTATCCCTACCCATTTTCCCTGAGTTCGCTCCTGCATTGCCTACCGAGACGGGTGTTCTTTGAGTGTGACGTCACCGGGGGGTAAAGCAGTGCCGTTTTGTGTACTATGCACGTACTCCTTCATATGGAATAACTGCAGTTGAAGTTGTATCTGCGAGCCATAGAACTTGCAAAGAGGAAATGATTAAAATATTTGTGGCCGTACTATTATTCCAAATATGTGAATTCCCTCAGAATGATACCATAGACCCTAAAGGAATAATTTCAAGGTGAATAATATGAAATTTGATCGAGATCTTCTCACCAGTCGATAACGTAGCAGACGTGTTATTATGACATATTTATCCGCGTGTGACGCGGCTCTTGCAAAAAAACACAGTTGGTTGCGGAATTGCTTTGTGCCGACCGGCCGCCCGCTCCGGCGCAGCTAGCTGTCGAGCGACCGTACCGTTCTTGTTGTCTTCAACCATAGAGATGTATACTAATTACTATATATATCTTTCTGTCTTCAACTCACTTGCGAATTGCGTTTGTATGTGTGACGGTGACCCCTAGCGTAATTAAATATAGAAAACAACTCAGAAGGCCGAGAAAGAATACTATACGTTTGGTTCAAGATTGTTCTGTGGAATGAGCTATGAGTGGAAATGATCCAGAGGATATAAAAGTGGAGTCAAAGACAAAAGAAAAGAAGAAAAAACGCCAGGGGATCGCTGCACGGCCATGAACTAAGTCGACATACCAGATCATAACAGTACACGCAATGCCTAGCTGGGTGTTGTGTGTACTAGTATTATGCGTTCAGCGCGCTGAGCTCGCCGCCGGAATTACTTTCCAGCTACTCACTTGATTGAACATCGTGATAAAATAAATGAGAAATAATGAAAATATCATTCAATAACTCACTGTTTGCTATCTTACATCATGATTGAAGAGTTCATGGTGGTTATTCATACTGTTTTTTATACAGGGAAAGTAAAGATTTGTACATATCAGTCATATTTGTTTGATTTGAGTTGCTTTGAAAAAAAATTGTAAAATATCTTTCTCTCTCTGCATAGCATTTCTGTATGACATTCAGGCACCTCTTATACTAAATTCCCCCCGGTGACGTCACACTCCGAGTGACTTTTCTGTACACTCGTCTCTCGGGCTCTGACAGGTGGCTAATTTCATAGACTTTCAAAGCAAAATATCGAGAAGGCAGAGGATTTTTGTGACATGCTATCTGTTTGAACAACTTATATATACTATATATTGTATGTAGAACCTATATTTATGGAAACTCACCCCTTCTTAATTCAACTTTAAGGCCCTGTCACAATGCGACCATCATACCGGCATCAAACGAACAGCCAGCAGGCAGCTCAAATATTAAATCAAAACTCAAATCACTAACCTGTACTCCAACATTCAAACACTGGGGCCCGTATTTTGAAGTCAAGTTTAACTTAGACCACGGTCTAACTGTGCTTAAATTATGGGGAGCCAAAAGTTCAAAAATTCTGTTTATATTGTATATCCCTTATGTTTACTATTTAGCTTTTTTTTGCTATCACAATGAAGAAAAAATACTTTAAAATACTTCAGTTATCATTCCCAGACAATTTGGGTGTATAGGAGTTAATAACAATTGGATGTGCACTTTTAGGGATTCGTGCCCCAATTGGCTCTCCATAGTTAAACCACAACTTTAAACCAGGGTTTAATTTAAACCTGAATTCAGAATACGGGCCTGATTATTTAGTATTTACAGACATAAAAATTGAATTCAAAAGATCATTTTTATCACATCTGATTTAAAGCACTATTAACATTGATACACGTCATATCATGTTTACACAAAATGTAGAGTCAAAGTAGGCGTGGCATAAATACAGTGGGTCGGCCATCTCTAAATGTCACATTTCCACTATTAAACAAATTCTAAAACCACACAATCAATACAATTCAGATCTTCCAAATAAAGTATTAATCTTAACTTTTTGCAATCCTGATAATACACTAACCATACTTCAGCGAAAATTGCGCCCATACGGTACATTAAATTAAGCTGACTTTGCAGATTTATCATTTTCACATGCTCTTTAAAGAAACACACTTATCATTAAACAAGTAATATATAATATTCAAGATTTCTAAAATCTTCCATACTTGAGAGTATTCAGTCTTATCCTCTAATGATTTTTATCGTAATCACACATGTTCTTATACCATGTATACAATAAAACAAATTGCTTCTATGATTTTATACTATTTTAGACGGCTGAGAATGTCCAAACTACAGAAGTACTTTTGACATAGAGCCTGTTCGTCTTTAGAATCATCCGACCTTTCACACGTTTAATCGAAAATTGTGATTTGAATTCGAATTCCGGCCAAGCGAAGGCGGTATGTGTCCTTGGTGACTTGTCAATCAAAGCACTGCATCGATACGATGAGTGCATGACGATTGTATTATCTATGGAAGTGCTTGAAAGAACACGTAAGCTCCGCCCCCAAAAGATGTTTTGGAGGTCAAGCCTTTCACGCGTAAAATTCGTACCGTCAATGTAGTGAAACTTAACTGGAATTCACATCCGGGGTAGAATTTGAATTCGTGATTTGCGTTCGTTGTTATAGTTTGGTTTCACACGTGCTAAACATTCGCCATTAGTCATATTTTTCACTGGAATCATCATTCAAATTATGATATTGTTCTGGTTGAGTAACAAAGATTACTGATTGAAACGCCTCACATACTTGGCTGCCCAAGTACATGCCAATCTACGTGTTAAATACTTGCACCTGCTCTAAAAATGTATGCCGTTCAGAGAACCATAAGCCGCCCTTTCACACGGTAAAAAAGTAATTTGAATGATTCCAGTGAAAAACAGGGGCAATGGCGAATATTTAGCACGTGTTAAACCAACCTAGAACCCGTTTAGAATCACGAACGATAATCACAGTCACGATTACAATAGTAATCATCATTATAATGATGATTCAAGATTTACGTGTGAAAGGCCTTAAGTTAACACAAACAAATCTCTGCACTGTATTCGTTGTTTTGCATACCCCTGTAGCTATCATTAGAATATAATAATTAACGATCCAGTTTAAAGTGTACTGCAGTCTTATAAAGCAGTAACAAAAATGTAATTCTGTTAGTACAAGCAAACATAATTCCAACAACCGTCACTGAAAATTTCAACTCACACCACCACAAATTTGTTTACGACTCATTATTTACTAGCAATGTGTTAATTGCTATGATAACTTTGCTAGAAAAATTCACCATGTCCTGTAATTCAAAACTGAACGCCGTTATGACTTCAAACATTTGACAAGGAGTATGCATTTTCGAGAAAATATTGTTTTCTTCAGATATGTTATAAATGTCATACTCTGCTTCTATGACGATTAATATTGTATAATTTATATTGCAAAATTGTATTTTATGAAAATGGACAACAAATGAATGTTTATTTGAATTGAATTGAATTGAAAATATTGATTAATCATCTCCGCTTTCCTGCAATTATTGTACTTTCGGTTCAGATGTTACGTAGTCGGTCCAACTTGTATTATGAACTCCAATAAAGTTTGAAAATGAGAACATTTATATTTACACTAATTTCAAAACTATACATAAAATGTATAATGCATGTTACGTTACATGCATATCGTATGCCGATATTTGTTTATTTCGTCTTTATTTAACAGGGTAGTCCCATCAGTAGTTACAATGCTGTTATACTATGATGCCCTGCATAACGTAACATACATATACATAAATATACATGAAAAACATCCAATGGTGATATGAAAGATCAGTACAAAATAATACTGGATGCTACTTGTCAACAAGTAATAATAGAAAAGAAATATTTACAAAATAATTTATGATTACAGTAAATGTTCACCTTTGGTTAAATTATGACCAACGAAAATATAATAAACAAAACAGTTCATTTTAAGGTTAGTAACAAATTAATTGTAAGAACATAAAAGACATTCGGTACGAGCATATCGGGTCTCACCTAGTCATATAACTTATTATTTCATAATAAGCTGCTTTCAGAAATAATATTAATGAATTGGAAATATATATATCTATATATAAATTTATATATATATATATATATATATATATATATACCTATACATAAATATACATGAAAAAAATCAAATGGTGATATGAAAGATCAGTACAAAATAATACTGCGCACTGCGTTTCTTGGTGCTGTTGACTAATACATTCATAATTTCCTGATGAAGCCCTATGGGCGAAAATTTGATCTAACTTTTCTCTCTACGGTTGTTTTATTCACCTTGTATTTTGCTTTATGCTACCACAACCGACGCAGGACCTTCATTTATATATATATATATAGCAGGGGCCGCGGAACGGTTTTCACAGTGGGGGGGGGGGGGGGGCTGACAATGCAAAAAATCACAATCATATGGTCATTTTTACGTTTTTGTACACGTTTTGGAAAACAAAGTGTGTGTGTGTGTGGGGGGGGGGGGGGGGGGGGGGCTAAAGCCCCCAAGCCCCCCGCTTCCGCGGCCCCTGTATAGAAGATATCTCTTCAAGCTTGGATATAAACTCATTTAACATAAAGGTGTGGAACAAAGCAGTGTTGACTTCACCGAACGAGTTCTTGTGTTCTCAGCGTCTATATCCATTCCATTGCGTGGTACTATGAACCCGCTTGCATTAGGCGTTAAAAGCACAAGTAGAATATAGCTTCACTCTCATCATGCTCATCGCTCAATCAATGTGGGTAATCGAATAGTTGTGTTCACCTAAAGAGTCATCCTAGAACGAGACACAAAACAATATAAATGCCACCGAAATAATCAACATTTTTAATTGAGAAAAAAGTGCCGCATTTTGTATATGATTTTGACGTAACGGGAATGGAGACTATTTTTTGGTTGATATACATTCGTTTTGATATAAACCCCTTGTTTTTCTCGCCTCCTTCATTTGGTTGTAACACTCTTCCAATTCGGAGTCCATGCCCATAGCCCTGGGAAGCGCAGGTGCTGGGTGCTGAAGCACCCCCAATATATATTTATTTTATTTATTTTTTTATTTATTTATTTATATATTTATTTATTTATTCATTCATTATTTTTTTTTTTCGGGGGGGGGGGGTGATTGGCTTATTATATTCACTCGCGTTCGTAATCACTCGCGTCGGGTTGGTAATCACACGCGTTTTTTATTTTTGGCGATTTTTTTTTTTTCGGTGCGATTTTTTTTCTAACGGTGTCTTCAAAGGGACAAACGTACTGGAAAAATAAAATAATATTGAAATTCGAGTTTCGTTTTATTTTAAGCTGGTAAGTGCCTTAAATAAAACGTTCTCGACCACTGTTTTAAGATAACAAGCAAATTTTGACTACTGTTTTAACATAATCACATTCCACATCTTAAATCTTAGAGCCATAGGCGGCGGGGGGGGGCTCCCCCTAAAAAAAGAGAGAGGGGGGTAGAAAGGAAGGGAAAGAGGGAGAAAAGAGAAAGAAAAAAAAAGACAGACAGAAAGAAAGAAAGAAGCAAGGAAAAAAGGAGAAAGAAAGGAGAAAAGGAATAAAGAAGAAAAAGGAGGAAAGGCTACTCTCGATTTAGCTTTGCCTTTGGAGGATTTTCCTGAAGTCTGTGGTATTCTTTATAAAGCATAGTGAGGTGCTACAATTTCATAATATCACTATTTATTTGCTTCTCCCTTTCTTTGTGAATTATTCTACACTAACGTAAAAATCGGGGAGGAAAAAAGTGCTGAAGAAGAAAAGCAAGAAGGAAGGAGGAGGAGAAGTAGAAGAAGAAAAAAGAAGATGGAGGACATAATGGGGTAAAAATGAAACTAAAAAGAGAAAATTGAGGGGAGGATGTAGAAGAAGAGAAAGAGAAAATAAAATAAGGGGAAGACTGAGAAGAGAAAAGGAAGAAGTGAAAAGGGAGATGAACAATAAGGAGAAAGGGAAGAAATTGAGAAGTAGAAGAACAGGGAGAAGAATAAGATGACATAATAATGGGAATAAAAAGAAGACTGAGAAGAAAGAGAAGTAGGAGGGGGAGTAAAGTGCACTCTGGTTACAAAGAAGTCCGAGGGACCAACAAAATTGTTCCTTTATTGTGTGTGTGTGATATAAGTTTTTTTTTATTTTTTAGAGTGGTCACAAAATTCGAGCGGAGTTGACCTTCCTTAGAGCAACACGCTTGTGTGTTGCTGCCCTCTACGTTCGTTGATATTGACCAAAAGCTTCGGTCTTTGTGTCTATTAATTATTATGTTGGTTGTTCCGCTGAACTCCGTTGGCTCCACTCACCAAATACAGAGAAATTAAAAAAATAAATAAAAATGTTTGAAAAAAACTCCTCGAAACAGACTGCTGCCAGCTGTCTGGGGCGGATCAAGCTTGTTATCTATTCTTGGTACTTAGAACAGTAGTCGAGTACATTTTATTTTAAGGCACTTAATTGCCGGCTTAAAACGAAACTCAAATTTCCCTGCATGTCTGTCCCATTGAAGACACCGTTAAAAAAAAATCGCACCGAAATAAAAAAAATCGCCAAAAATTCAAAACGCGAGTGATTACGAACCAGAACGCGACGCGAGTGATTATAAACTGCCGGGTGATTTGTATGGTATACAACATGACCAAAGGCAATTCCCCCAGAAAATCAGTTTGGTGTGCAAAAAATGTCGATTGATCTTCTTGTAAATTACTTTTTTCATCTTAAAAATAGTTCCCATGCCCCTGTCCATTCCCCTCTTTATCTCATTGTCCTACCGCCCCTATCTCGATAATTTGTTTAATATTTCTACATTGTGTCTGTATCCGTTTTTGTCTGCCGGTTATTTCACTAACAATTCTCTTTATAGTATCATTTTAATCTACGATGTGATTATACGATCAGATAAATAATTTTCTTTTGATAAAATGGAAAAGTGAAATTTAGAATATTGGGAAGAATCGGTTAGATATTTGCTTCCTTTTGTTATTTTTGTTTCGATTTTCACTTTTTATTTTCAGGGAACGATAACAGGGGAAAATATAAACAAAACGAAACTTTTGTTTTTCGTTTTAGCTATTGATTCTTCAATTCGTACTTTATTTTGGTTAAATGAAACTTAAATGGTCCAAAGGCACAGACACTTGTTTTTTTTGCTTGGTGCATAATACAGAGTCTGAAGCAGTTAGACTAGATTTAATATGTTGTGTGGCTGGCCCTACTCTCATTTCACACAGGCAGGAGAGATTGGGGTCTGTGCTTACAGGCTCTACATTGAACGTCATTTCTGGAGTTTATTCTTACTTCGATTTTGTTTCTAGATATTGGAATTGAAATTGGAAACAAAGTCCCTTCTTAATCAAAATGCTGTATGTTTTCAACCGAATAATTTTGAAATTTCGTAGGTGGTTTTCTAGAGTCATAAAGCAACTCTCGGAGAAAATGAAATTGATCGGTTGAGTCATGCATGCATGGGTAATCAAAGATTGAATTAAAATTTACATTTTTTTACAGTCACAAGAATAGTTCATCAGATTATGCCAATACAAAGTCGGGCGAATGCTTTTCTTTTGTGGTGAGTTTTATGGTGCTTATGATGTTTCACTATCCATCATTTAGCCACTCTACATACAATGTTGATAGCGTCTGTTCATGGTTAAGTGAGCACATTTTTGTGACGCATCATCATAGGGTTTTATGGTAGTATCCTCTATAACTTAAAAAAAATGCACGTAAGAATTGAAAAGTGTTAGTGGCTCCCCTCCCCCAATTTCTCGGCCCCCTCCCCATTTTCAAATTCTGAATCCACCACTGATTTGTCCATAAATTTAACTGATCCTGAGAAATTGTTAGGAAATGGATGCATTTATGCTACACAAGAGTATTCATTCCTAAGTTTTCAAATGTAAAAACTTCAGAAAGTGTGCGGTGATACAAATGACTGAAGATAAAACCAACAGCAATCAAATCACATTTGAAACGGAATTTGCCCCTTTATAACCCCGCAAAATAACTGTGACATTGAAAATGCATTTTCCCCTCTTTGATGCGTGCTCATCATCCATAAATAAACAAATCGATTTCATTTTTGCACAGAATTCCGCCCACAGGTTGATAAACATTACTGTCAAATGACATTGATTAAGACAGCTTTGAAAGAAAGTTCCACCATATTAAATGAGGGGTTACTTATTCTTAAAGGTCCTATGACACCAATTTCATCTGATTTAGATACATATCTATTATTAGGTAGTTTTACTTGAAAAATACGAATTTGCCATCGGTTCCTGCGTACGACGAACTGGTGTTGAGTTATTCCATGGAAATTAACTTCAACGGGAACGCCCACTAAAATTTTCGAAAGAGTCCGACCGATCGACCTGTCAATCATTGTGACGTCATCGAAGGAAGGCTTTCCCAGCTGTGCAGCCGGACCCCTAGTTATTGTACACGTTCCTTGTGTACTTGCTGTTTCGAACGAGCTCATCCTTAACGGATTTATTTTAGATTTTTATGATGTTTTGATCATGGCTGCAGCATCGTCATCAGTTGTGTCTGATTCTTCAGACCTTGAAGATTCAGGTTCTGAATATTATTCCAGCAATTCAATTTATCTACTTTGGATCCACATGTGCAACCACAATAAACACTTCACGCTCCAAACGTGAGCAACACTCAGCAGCTTCCTTCCATGACGTCATAATTGTCACGTGATATATACGAAACCAAATCTGGCTGAATTTTTGTGGGAGGGGCGAATTTGGCTAAATTTTCAATATAAAACTGCCTTTGAACCTGATGTGGGATATTTTTCGGGTAAAATTTTGATGGAATCGTAATTAGTAACTACTAAGCTAACGAATAAGTCAGCATCTTTGCTGTATTTCATGGCACCTTTAAACATATTCACCCATAGTGTACAAAATGTATATGACAGAGGAAACCAAAATTTTAATAAAATGGAAATGAGGGTTTGTTTCATAGACGGTTTTTGTTACTTTTGCCAACTTTTTTCCATGAAACTTTGCCCATGGCATCAGTGTGACACTATCCAAAAAGTGCGCACACTAAAATAATCATTCGGTACAGCACAGAGTGGGAACAAGGCCTTGAACTTTCTTCGTTTTTGCATAATTTTCGAATATATTGTGCTCACTGAAGCATAAGGCACCGGGATTTCATAAAAATCATATCAAATGAACTATGCAAGAAGGTTTGTGACAGATATCCATAGTTAGCAATTGCATTTTTCACAATAGAGTAAAAAAAAAAGAGCTATTCACATTCCTCATGTTCATTCAAGCGGGAATGTTTAATTTAAACGCCTTTGAATCACTGAAACATGTTAATTTGTCATGAACGTAACGAAAAAAAGTTGATAAGATAATTTCAGATCCCATTATAAAACAGTACTTGCCTATGATATTTGTTGAAGATACTCTTCCCAAAAATAATTGTCATCTTGTCATCATATTCGATCATTTTTATCGATAGAAATGTGTAAAAAAAAAATCAAATTATAGCAAATTTTGAATTGTGTTTATTCAACCGTGAAATTTAGCAAAAAGAAAGTTGTACGGTCTTTTAGAAAGTATATTTTTTCAAGGCCATCTGACGATTTTTCGTGATGAAAATGTAAAATTCGTTCCAATAAAGTGGAATCAAAGTCATGATATTTGGCTCGCGACTTTTAAAAAGTGACAATTTTGCCTCCTTACGGTGCTCACTAAAGCATGGCATAAAGTACGTCCGTAACATTCACTCTGAGGGTAGCTTATAAAATTACCTACACGCTCATGTAAAAATATATCGAGCTCTCTGAGTGGTTCGGAAATTATTGATGTTTGTCTAAGGAGGGACTTACTTTTTTTGTGTGTATTATTTCAACTCTGCCTTCTTTTTCTTATTTTCTTCACAAAGAGATAAAAGAATGTCTTTCGTTTTGCAATGTTGCTTATTTTTTGCATTTACAACGTGAAACAAGTATGGACTGCATTTTTTTCTGTGGTGAGAAGTTTTGGTAATTGGTAAGCTAATAGAAATAAGGCAGGTAGGAACTCGTGCACTCCATGCCCGAAAAAAATTTAACGAATAAGGAATTATCAATGTCTTATATAATATAACAAAATAAATGGCACATTCCTTGTCATGATTAAATATCTTTGTGTCTGTGTCAGTGTCTGAATTTTAAGACGAAAACAACATCACATGTCCCGCAGGTACCAAAATTGTTGTTTCTCACTGGAAATGACAATCGATAGAAAAAAAGATAACGAGTGGTAATATTATATTTGTTTCATATAATATTGTATTTTTATAGTTATATTTAAACGAATGTTTATTTACCGATGGCCTGTTGTAGTTATTGCCTATAATGTAGATTTTCTACGATCATCACACAATGTATCAATTTACGTTTTTTTATGGGGCATCGTAGGCCGCCACAGGCTATAATTTGTGTGTATGTGTGTGCGTTTATATTGTTTAAAGTCATCATATGAATTTACATGCTTGACATCGTAGATGGCGAAATAAAAGCCACCGTGAGACAACGATCGTTATAACAAAGTAAGCATCACCAATCAAGCATCCTTAAGTTCGCTGTTCGTTACAACATAATTATGCAATTTGCAAGTCATGATTGTGATCGAGTTATGACTTCCATTTTCCTCCCTCATGTTATTGGTACCTACGACGTTTTAATGGTATAGGATCGGTTAAAGGTTAACTCGCATAAAGGGAATAATTATATATGGTGCATTGGACCGACTACGATAAGAAATAGCAAAATTTACGTATTCTGACTTCCCCCCCTTTCCCTTCCTTCATCTCATTTTCCCCGTTTGACCTTTTCTTACATGAAATATACAGCAAAGTATATGTTAAATCGTGATCACATGTTTTTTCCACATTCCCGGCATTTACTGGGTGCTTTTTGTTGTCTTATTTGATGAAAAAAAAATAACATGGTTCACTTCTTCATTGTCATTGGAGTATGCTTAGAATTAAGGGTAAAATTAAATAACGCGTTTTGACTGCTTTCAATTTAATTTATATCACATTTGCGTAAGACGGCAATACATACAACTACAGTGATAAAAGGCATATAATACATAAGATCAAACAAAATACCGAGAATACAAATGTGTGGAAACTAACAAAGGCCAACGGCATATCGAAGGCAAATCCCTAACGGTTGCAAACAGAAAAAACGTGTTTAAAACAGAACCAACCTAGGCAAAGACTAACACAAAATAAAAAACTTTTTTTTTCTCATAAATTCGTGAATTTTTGAGAAACAATTCACGAATTTATCAGAAATTCTATATATTTTCGTTGAAAAGAGTTGAGTGAATTATGAATCAGAGAAGAGCTACTACTACACATTAGATTTCAAATTGCATTAATTTAATCTTTCACTGTTGGATTATCTTTCGATTTATCCTGACACGTACATGCTTTACCATCAATAATGATACTAGTGTGTCAATTATGTGGTATTGAAATGACAGAGTGTACAGAAGCAGAGCAGTGACTTACATGGGAAACATACAAATGGAGATCGTTGAGTGATTTAGTGTAAAGGCGCTGGAGGTGAGAATCCACCCTACCATTCGACATCGTCCCACAGTGCCAGAGCCTATATTCATGAAAGAAAGTCATGGGTGCAAGAAATCACAATAATATGGGGAATGCTTATCAAAAAGTATTTGCGTGTCTTGTAAATATATTTTATTTTTGAGGTGGATATGCTTGTAATATTGGAATGTGTCGTTTGGATTGAATAATTTTTTTTTACTCTTCCCTTCGGAAATCAACATTAATACTTTATAATGCAAAAGTGTTTTGAAACATTATTCCCTTTGGAGTTAGCGCATTGCAAGATTCCATGAGAGTTTGCAATAACGGATATCAAGATCATGGTTCTCCAAATATCATTTCAAATTGAAACGCGATTTGTGTGCAAGTGTCATGTATGTTGAACATGCGTTTCGGCGACCACCTCACCCTAACAAATGTAATTGTTTGGCCTGCAGTTAACGTGAGATGATTGTGACGAAGTGAATTTACTCAAACGAGTTTAAATGAATACATTTTGAGAATTGTATTGGTCGACTTGGTGACAAATATAATAAATAAAAACGCGATACTCTTCATCTGTTTAACAAAATGCCATTTTAAAGCATGATGTGCTGATAAATTATGGCTTTGTCGTTTAATTTGCTAAATGATGGGGGTGGCACTTAGGGCCATTTTCAAAGAAGTTAAAACAGAATTACTGAGAGAGGGAGCTCGATATCCCCGAAGGTGACATTCTGATTGTCAGATCACTTTCATAAGATTAACAAATTAATGATATAATAATAACAGTCCATATTCAATATAATAACTTTACCAAAATGGAACTATTTGTTCTGAGATGTACATTTCAATGTTGTGATAAGACAAACATATTACTCCCTCTTCGTCCAACTCTTTTAAGTAAATCTTAAAGGAAAAATTCGACCTTTTTCGAAATACTATAATTGTCACGTGTTTGATATTGTTTTAGAAGAGTTTTCAATTTAAGCTTAATAAGTTTGAATCATTTTGATTAACACAAGTAAACATTAATATTTTATGAAAATGATGCAAATACAATATTGAGAGAAATTGGGGGAAATACACCAACGTATCGAGTATTCAATATTTCTTATGAGTTTGAATTTGGAAATAACAAATAGTATTAATCTGTTTTTTCAATTGTGGTATTAAATGTTTACACAAATTCTGTAATTGGTTTAATAGTTTAAGTAGCTGAAATGTTAGCCCTGGTGCAAATTAGTTACAGGGGGATTTCTTGTAATGTTAACGCTTTTGATTGATGTACCTTAATGATAACAAATACTGTTTAAAGCAAGAACCTACTTTACACGCTCCATCGTCTTCACATGTCGGCAGCATTCAATGAGATAAACCAAGTCACCCTCGTCTGTACACTTCACCCTGTACAGAGTGAGATACTTCAGGTTCTTGGTATGTTCCTTGATGAGCAGACCCAGTCCTCTCATTGTCTTGCTTGATACATGACTCTTCTCTGATGGGAGTGAGTACAGAGTGTGAAGGTTAATGCGTGTGAGATTTTGTCCTCCAGTCCGACGAAGACCAGCCGTGATAAAGGCTATGTCTCCCTCTGCATCATCGATAGTGATTTTAATATATACCAAAGCAGGGAGTGATGAGATCAGACCTTCATAGCATTGTGACGTCACTCCATAAGTTGATAGCTCTGTGATGGATGGTAGCTCAGGAGGAGATGGAGGGAAATCGATAGATGAGTCTGAGATGGTGAGATAATTTAGCATCGGGAATGATTTAAGGCAGGCCCATAGTCCATCTGTCACAGCGGTTGCCATGATAGACTGCACGAATCGTACACTCACAACCTATTGAGGAAATGAAAGAAAAACAAATTAACAGCATAGGAAGGAGATACAATCGGTTGTATTTATTGATGGTAACTGCAACACTCAACGAGTATTCTTTAACTATTTACCAATATGTAATATTGTACCTTTTAGTAGTTTTTTTTTCTCACAGGACCAAACTGAATAGTCAGTAAAACGGAGGGGCACATTGCCCAGAACTGCAAGGAGGAAATGAAGTGTTCCATATGTGGCGAGGAGGGGCACGGTTTTCGAGCCTGCCCAGTGTCATTTGCAGCAAGGCTCAAAATTTCATCAGCATGGGCAAGTGTGAAGGAAAGAGATAGTGAGAAAGTCGAAAAGAAGGAAGAAAAAGTTGGTGATCGAGTAGAGAAGAAGGATGGAGACAAAGCAGTTGCTCATAAGGAAGTAAAGGAGAAGGAAGAGGAAAAGGAGGACCCCAATCAACCATCGACCTCTGGAGAAGGGACCCGGGACCCCAATTCCAGTAAGAGAGAATCGTCTGCTAGTGTCAATGGAGAAATAGAGCCAGAAGATCAAACCTGTGAGAAGTCCATTTTTGATGATGACAGCTCAGGTGAATCTAGTGACGAAATGAATACGGAGATGTCATGGGCAGAAGAGACGGCTAGCGGTGAAGGTAAGCGGAGCCCCGTTTATATATCTCCTAGTCCGCTTTTTGACGCCCGGGAAACCAAGAAAAGACGCCCTGGACGTAGAGGAATTAAAAGACAGTCGACGTCGCTTTCTCCAAAGAGAAAATAGAAAATAACTACGGTTTAAGTGTCCCCTTTATTCTTTTCGGTGCCCTTCCATCTTAAATCAATGACAATTACTGAATTACCTACATCTATGATAACCCTAAATGTCCGTGGTCTACGTGACAATGCTAAACTTAGAAACTTGATTTCTTGGTTACACATTTTTAAGCTTGATATTATACTTCTGCAGGAAACATATTTGTCAAGTCCTGACTATTTACTGTTCAAGTCTTTATGGAAAGGACCGATTTTCTTTTCTCCGTCTCTGTCCTCCCATTCGACGGGAGTGACAATAGCTTTTTCATCGATTTTTGCATCTAAGGTTAACATTTCTCAAGTCCGTACTGATCACGAAGGGCGGTTTGTATCAGTCCTTTGTTCTACCAATAACTTTTCATTTCGAGTTTGTAATATTTACGCCCCAAACGATCCAAAAGATAGAGTTTCTCTTTTCCAGAATTTGTATAACTTAACCAGGGGCAATATTCCTATTATTATTGGTGGTGATTTTAATTGTATTTTGTATGAAGCTGATAGGTCCCAGGGTTCGACAAATACTTCAATTTTTGTCGGACGTAAAGAGCTAAAAGCTTTTTTTATCATCCGCTTCTTTGAGTGATTCTTGGTTACGCCTTAATGATTTCGTAGACAGCCATACGTGGAAACATTCGGGTAACAAACAAAGTTCGAGGCTGGACCGGATTTATGTTCACAAAAGTTTTGATGTTCTAGAATCAAGGATATTGCCCTTCCATTTTTCAGATCACGATGCGGTTAAAATAATTATGAATATACCGTCCATGTCATATAAAACAAAATCTTATTGGAAATTTAATGTCCAGTTATGTTCTGATGATTTATTTTGTCATGATTTCAGGGTGCAATATAATTTGTGGAGGACACTCCAACCCGGTTTTGAATCGATCACCTTGTGGTGGGAGAATATAAAAGTAAGAATAAAAGAGCTTTCAATTTGCCACGGGGTAAGAAGGGCCAAGGAAAGACGAAGTCGACTGCAGCAATTGCAACGGGCATGTAACACTGAAAATAAAGAAGTGGTGTTAGGGATATTAAGAGAAGAGAATCGTGGGGCATTTATCAGGGCTAGGGGCAAAATTTTGGATGACGGCGAACGCCCAGGGGGATACTTCCATAGAATGGAGAAGGAGAAAATGGATGATAGACGAATTAAAGAAATACGGGATCATCAAGATAGAATTGTTTCTGGTGATAAAGTTATTTCAATTTTCCATGAGTTTTATTCTACATTGTATGCAAATGATGTTAGAATTGATCATACAGTTCAAGATACTTTTCTCGATTGTTTATATACTGCCATAGATGTGGAAAAATCGGAAGCTTTAAATAAACCTTTTGATATTAATGAGCTTAAACAAGCCGTAGCCCGCATGGCAAAAAATAAGTCACCAGGCATAGATGGTATACCAGTTGAATTCTATCAACAATTTTTTGATATTATTGCTGAAGATTTGTTAGCTGTCTATCACGAAATTTATAGAAGCGGGAGTATGTCAGAGTCTCAAAAGACCGCTATAATTACTTTGTTGCCTAAAAAGGGCGATCCACTGGACCCCGCCAACCGGCGACCAATAAGCCTGTTGACTGTTGACTATAAAATCATTACAAAGATATTACAGTTAAGAGTGTTTCGTGTAATGCCTGATATTATTGATGAACATCAAACTTGTTCTGTTCCTGGGCGTTCTATTCACTCTAATTTATGTTTGTTAAGAGATATTATAGATTGTTCTAAACTTCGTAACAACTGCTGTGCTTTAATTTCTATGGATCAGCACAAAGCCTTTGATAAGGTAAATTGGGATTTTATGCTTAGGGTCTTGGAAAAGTTAAATTTCGGCCCTTATCTTATTCAGTGGATACGAATCCTATACACGGATATCAAAAGTCGTCTTTTTATCAATAATGTGTTTAGTAAAGATGTGTTAATTTATAGGGGAGTAAGGCAAGGTTGCCCTTTATCTCCTCTACTCTATGTTTTATTTATTGAACCACTTGGACGATTCATTAGATTAAATAAAAGTATAATTGGATATCATGTTCCTGGAGGGAGTGGTAGATCAGTCAAGTTTGTACAGTATGCGGACGATGCCACGTGTATTGCTACGTCACAGACCGATGTCGAGCATTTCTTTAGATCTTTTTCCCTTTTTGAAAGAGCTACTGGTGCTTCGTTAAATTTAAACAAGACACAAGGTCTGAAGCTAGGTGGTTTTTTAGGCCGGAAGTTAAAGGGAAATATCGACTGGAGGGAAGATAAACTTATCATTAATGGAATCCCCTTCGGTTCGCAGAATAGTATTAATGATTATTTAAAAGATTTGTATGAAAAAGCAAAAAGGAAAATCCGATGGTGGTCATCGCGCCATCTGACTTTAGTTGGAAAGGTTTCCATTGTCAATTCATGTATATATTCACTGTTTTATTACCTGTCACGGGTTTATTTCTTAAGTGAAACTTTATGTACGGATCTGCAAAAAGTCGTTTTCTCATTTCTATGGGATGGGAAGACAGAACTAGTATCGAGAAAAACATTAATGTTACCAAAAACTAAAGGGGGTCTTGGTTTGGATGATTTTATTCTGAAGACAAAGGCTTCGTTTGTTCTCTTTTTGATCCCTCACTTATCAGGTGAAGATACGGAGTCATGTAACTATAAGTTTCTGCGCTACTTTTTGTCGTGTAAGTTACGAATCATGTTTCCACAGTTTTATTCCAATTTAGTTCCTTCTTGCGACAAGATCTCACGGTCTTATAGCAAGGGGTATGAACTGATATCGTATTTATACAGTCGTAAGCATGATTTTGTTACCACTTGTAACACACTAAAGGATGTTATTTCTTTGTTAACAATAGATTTTGTTCCAAAATGTAGGGTTAAGGATCCAAGTTGGGAATGGGACAGTGTTTGGAAAATGTGTAATAATCGTCAGCTATGCAATAAATTAAGATCATTTTGTTGGAAGGTATCACATGGGGCGTTGGGAGTTGGTGAGAAACTTCTCAAATGGGGAGTGACAAATGGGAAATGCCCATTTTGTAGGAAACTAGAAAATATATCTCATGTGTTCTGGGAATGTAAGTCTTTGAGTAAAATTCTTGACTGGGTCGACGATTTTGCAAATCGTCATTTAGGTTTTGATCACGCATTAGTTAAATCGTTGTTTGTTTATGGATTCCCTAATTCAAATTTGAATGTGGTCACTTGGCCTCGAGCCTGGTTTGTTTTTACCGTTGTAAAAAATGCTATTTGGGCTAAGCGGTGCGGGTTTTTGTTTTCGAAGGAAAGAATAACAGATGACGGGTTAATTTTGAGAATTAAAAATGAGATAAGAGTAAGAATAGAGATAGATTTTAACAGAGTAACTAGGAGACAGTTTGAAAAGCTGTGGGTAAAAGGGTCAAGATTATGTTCAATAGAAGGGGATAAAGTTAGAATATACTTTGTGTGAGTTATCATGACCTCACAATGTTTTTTTTTTTACGGCATCTCAGAAATTGCAAGAATGTCACATCCCAGGTAACAATACAGCGTTGGACCAACGTTGGATCAACGTTGGGAATTTTTTCCCAACGTTGCCTCAACGTTGGCAGGCAAACGTTGCATCATCGATAGAAGTGCACGCGCATACATCGTCAGACCAACAAAATTTCCAACGTCGGTTCAACGTTGTCCAGCAACAATGTTCCAACGTTGTCTGGCAACGTTGATCCAATGTTGGCTAAATAGTCAAATACAACATTGCTACAACGTTGGTAAGCAACGTTGCATCATCGATAGAAGTGCACGTCCATACATCGTCAGACCAACAACATTTCCAACGTCAGTTCAACGTTGTCCACCATCAATGCTCCAACGTTGGTATAATGTCGGCTGAGTCATCAATAACAGCGTTGCTGCAACGTTGATGGGCAACGTTGAATCAGCGATGGACGTGCACGTGCATACATCGTCAGTCCAACTATGTTTACAACGTTGGTTCAACGCTGTCCAGCAACAATGCTCCAACGTTGTCTGGCAACATTGCTCCAACATTGTCACAACGTTGCTCCAACATTGCTCCAACGTTATTCCAACGTATGGCAGTAATTAACAAAACATTAATTGGTTTCAAGGTGAAGTCCACCATTACAACTCTACACTCTAATCTTTAACATCATGTCTTATCCTATCCTAAAATCCTACATCCTAATCCTAATCCTATTCCTATCATCCTACACCTATCCACTGAATCCTGTCATTGACTCCTATATATAGAGCAACTTTGCTATACTTGGCAGAATACAGTTAATATCATTTTCCACACTTAACCTTGAAAATTTCACTTAGAATAATATGTTTTGATTATAAATGATATGGTAATGGAGCCACATACTTTTCTAAAACTTTTCATGGTGGAAATATTGAATAAACATAAATACTTTAATTATTATAGCAATATTACCTAAAATTTTTGTCATTTACTGATGTAATGAATATTCATGAGTGCATAATCATTATGTCCAGATGAGGCAGGTATGGCAGCGTTGGTCCAATGTTGGTCCAACGTTGGGTGACGTTGATCCAACGTTGGTCTAATGTTGGTCCAATGTTGGCGTAAACGTTGATTCAATGTTTGTCTAATATCGGTTAAATGTTATTGTAACGTTGATTCTTTGTTGGTCTAATTTTAAACAAATCCAACGATGCGCCATCTCCATCAAACAGTTTTCAACACTGTGCCATCATCATCTGTAACCTGTTCATGATTCTGTCAAAAAACATTACAACTATTATTACAGCTATTCATTTCTTTTCATTCTTTCTTTTACAAGTCTCTTCACATAATTAAGAGGAATCAAGAGAATTACGTGTGATATTTATTGAGGCCTTTGTAGCATTCACACTTTTTTGACATCCTCTTTTTCTCAAACAAGACTAATACCAAAAAAACATATGCCTATGTAATAAGAATTAAGATGTATTACATTTTCTTGCGAGTTGCAATCTATGCTTCTGTCTACAACTGTTTAATGACCTGGTATGCAATGCCAATTGCAACGTCAGTAATCATCACAAAAACTCACATGTGTAATTGCAGTCTCTCAGGAGGTCGCGTAACTTGGCCTCACTCAGAGTAACGTAGCTACTGCCTACTGTAACTAAAGAGCGCCTCTTTTTGATTAAGATAGAAGTCAAGTGATATCTCAATATGCATGGCCATGGCCTAGTCTCGCTCATGCCATAACTCTTAAATGATATTTCAGCGTCAAGTGTAAGCATGCCTCACGTAGCAACTACAGGTTTGACTGCAGTTGGAAAACACTCGGTCCAGGCAGGACCGACCAGGTCAATTCAAGGCAGCGTACAATAACTAAGGCAGGAATGCCAGGTAGCAAGTCATTGGGTTATTTCAAGTACGGTGTACGGTGTTGAGAGCGCGAAGGGCTGCTGAACTGAGCTCCAACACCAAGCGTAATATTATTTTTCATTGAAATGTATTAAAACTCTAATGATTTGCTCTCATCTTAAATGTAAAAGATAATTTTATGGAGATGGTTTGTCGTGTTCGCCCCCTGTTCGTGAGCTACAGTTTATCAACACCAACACTGAACTTTAAATCACGATTCTCCCAATCGATCCCTGGGGGTCGGTGTCGCTGAATGGGGAAATTGCACGTAGATCATCAACACCATGCAGCCGCAGTGCAGTGTTGGGTTCAGCAGATGACAATCAACACCAGCCTTCAACACAAACTGCCGGAAATACACAATATTTTCCGAGGTCAATCTCAACACCAGCCTGATTCAAGTACGGTGTTGTCACAACACCAACACCAGATTTCAACACTGTACTTGAAATTATTGAAATCACCCAATGACTGTTGTCTTGCCCTTGGTATCGCATACTCGTTTCCAGTCACACGTATTGCGAGGTTAGTATTCGTCACTCACACAAGTACGAGGTAATATGTTATAATATATATACTGAGCAGTGACTGTTAAGTACTTACACGAAAATCCTAGCGTCGGACAGTACGCGCACAGAAGCTGACTCCGGGATCTTTCGGAGGGGATCAACGGTTGCAGTTACCGATTATCTGCAAGTGCAAAGAAAATTCCACTGTAGATTGTAGGTCCTAAATATGCAGCTTATAAGTACTGTTCCAGATCACTAGATATTCAGGAATTTAATTGTCTATATCCAACCAGATTCTGCCAGATTCTTCAAGTTCAAAATTGAAGGAAGCAGACTACATAGAAGGAGTCCGACGTCGCGACTAATTCTGCGCTGCGCATCAGAATAGTATGGTATTTTTAAATAGGCACATTTTGATGCTTGTATTTCCTTCTTCAATTTCTTCTAGTTTCGTGACAGTAGGCCTATATATATCTCGTACTTACTGTAAGAGGCCTAGCCAGCTGCAAAGGACGAGGGCGTTTCTGGAAATTCTGGTCTTGAACTACATTTATTTTCTTGTTTTTCTCCTTTATTTTCTATATTAAAGGACAAGTCCACCCCAACAAAAAATTGATTTGAATAAGCAGAGAAAAATCAAACTAGCATAACACTGGAAATGTCACCAAAATCGGATGTGAAATAAGAAAGTTATGGCATTTTAAAGTTTCGCTTATTTTTCACAAAACAGTGATATGCACAACTCAGTGACATGTAAATGAGTCAGTCGATGATGTCTATCAACACTCACTATTTCTTTTGTTTTTTATTGTTTGAATTATAAAATATTTAATTTTTTACAGACTTGCATATAGGGACCGACTTGACTGAACCATAAAGTATTAAACAATGCTAATTCCACATGTTCAGGGAGGAATTAATCACTGTTTCACTTGACAATGAGGAGAAAATTAGAATATTTCATATCTCATATAATACAAAAGAAATAGTGAGTGGATGACATCATCAGTCTCCTCATTTGCATACCGACCAGGATGTGCATATAACTGTTTTGTGAAATTAAGCGAAACTTTAAAATGTCATAACTTCATTATTTTACATCCGATTTTGATGAAATTTTCAATGTTATGCCTGTTGGATTATTCTCTTTTTATTCAAATCAATTTTTGTTGGGGTGGACTTGTCCTTTAATCGACACATTTGCATCCCCCGGTGCATGCAGCCTCTCTATTCTACCCCATCTTTATTTTTGTTTTCCCCTTAGTTTTAGTTCCTCTTTCCCTTCCCATTATTTTCCTTCTCTCTCGATTTATTTTCCCCTTATTGCTAGGGGATACCAAGGGTGACAAGGATAGACAAGCAAACTTACTTGATCGACCCCCCCCCCTTGGCCCCATTGGAAATTATGCGAGTAGTCGTCTGTATATCAATTCTCCAATGAACCAGTTTCTCATGTTCTCAACACTGTGTATAATATGCCAGGATATCATGTTGACTGTCAAATAAATATCCAACAAACTATAGTTTCCAACATTGTGTCAATGTTAACTGTTAACAATTCTCCAATAAACTATTCCAATTACGCTGTCCACGTTGTGCCATTGTCCGTTGTTCAACAACTCTCCATCAAACTAGTTTCCAACTTTGTCAACGTTGTGCCATTGTCGACTGTCTAACAAATCTCTAAGAAAATAGTTTCCAACGTTGTTCCGTTGTCGGTTGTTCAGCAACTCTCCATCGCACTAGTTTCCGACGTAGTCAACGCTGTGCCTTTGTTGGCTGATGTTCAACAACTATCCAATCAAACACGTTTCCAACGTTGTGACGTTGTTGGCTGTCCAACAAATCTCCAACACACTAGTTTCCAATGTTGTGCCATTGTCTGTTGTTCAACAACTTTCCAACGTTGCCAACGTTGTGTCATCGTCGACTATCCTACTGATCTCCAACCTACCAGTTTACAACGTTGTGCCAGTGTCAGTTGTTCAACAACTTTCCATCTAACTAGTTTCCAGCTTTATCAACGTTGTGTCATGGTCTACTATCTAACTAATCTCCAATCTACCAGTTTCCAACGTTGTGCCATCGTCGACTTTCCAACAAATCTCCATCGAACTAGTTTCTAGCTTTGGCAACGTTGTGCCATAGTTGGTTGTTCAACAACTTTCCATCGAACTAGTTTCCAACGTTGCCAACCTTGTGTCATCGTCGACTATCCAACTAATCTCCAACCTACTAGTTTCCAACGTTTTGCCATTGTCGACCGTCCAACACATCTCCAACAAACTAGTTTCCAACTTTGTCAACGTTGTCTCATTGTCGGTTGATCAACAACTTTCCATCGAACTGGTTTCCAACGTTGCCAACGTTGTGTAATTGTTGGCTGTTCAGCAACTATCCAATTAAACATGTTTCCATCGTTGTGCCATTGTCGACTGTCCAACAACTCTCCAACTAACAAGTTTCCAACATTGCCAACGTCGTGTCATTGTTGATTGTTCAACAACTTTCCAGCGAACTAGTTTCCAACGTTGCCAACGTTGTGCCTTTGCTGGCTGTTCAACAACTATCCAATCAAACGGGTCTCCAACGTTGTGACATTGTCGACTGTCCAACAACTCTCCAACTTACTAGTTTCCAACGTTGTGCCATTGTCGACCGTCCAACAAATCTCCAACAAACTAGTTTCCAACTTTGTCAGCGTTGTGCCATTGTCGGTTGTTCAACAACTTTCCAGCGAACTAGTTTCCAACGTTGCCAACGTTGTGCCTTTGCTGGCTGTTCAACAACTATCCAATCAAACGTGTTTCCAACGTTGTCACATTGTCGACCGTCCAACAACTCTCCAACTAACAAGTTTCCAACGTTGCCAACGTCGTGTCATTGTTGATTGTCCATCATCTTTCCATCAAACTAGTTTCCAACATCGATTCAACGTTAATCCATCAAGTTTTTCCAACGTCCAACGACTTTCAAGTTTCCAACGTGGAGCCAACGTTGGCTTGTTACCTGGGATAATTGGCTGAATGGCCCATTATCCTTGGCAGTCCTGGCCGGGGCTTCGGTTTTAAAGGGAAAGTAATAAATTTTAGAGAATGGCAAGTGTGCAAGCCTTGATTCATAAGCGGGTATTTTAAAGGGAGTGAGTAGATCGCATGGCTTAGAGTAACGGTGGGGTGGGGGGTCGTTGAATTAGGCTTTGTACAAAAGTGCTAACTAGTTACCGAGGTGGTTTTACACTTGACTGTTTACTTTTGTTGATGTTCTTCGTTAAAGTTTTCTGTTATGTATAAGTGTTTTGGATTGTAGTATTTTACTGAATGCATGGTATGTATATTACATGTACTGAGTGTATGTAAATATTGTATATATGTTGATATTTTGATGAGTAAAATTATTGAAAGAAAAAAAAAAAGTAAAACGGACCTACAATACCCAGCTTTTCATTTTTTCATTTTTTTATTTTTAGCTCTGATTTGTTTATTGTTTGATCATAGTGGTTTGGTACATCACCTGTAGCGGCCGCACAGAAACGCTGTTAGGAAAGGTGTTAGCGCGAACAATTCACAAACAAATCAGCCACTAACAACACCATGAGCATACTGAACGCACAGAAAACGTGGGTTTGAGCCTTATCTATGACATGCTATAGTGATCTATGTGTGCATTTATACAATGTAAGGGCCCTAGGCTCAATGTATTATTCCCATTAAGTCGGGGCTCGGATTTGCAACATTGATTCTTACTTTGTGATGACATTTTACTACGGTGTTAATTGGTCCATGCTTTAACATAAATCATAGACCTTAACATCGATGAAAAATAATGTATTAATGGCATCAATCGTTAAGGGGGGGGGGGCTATATTGCTTTGCTCGTAGAGTGGAAGAATTACTTCCGTCTATGGAGGTGTTTATAGGGAAGCAGGATGTGAAGTATAGAAATACAAACAATTGAAAATGAGGCGAGCTGATCATGTTATTTGTAATTTCACCCACTTATTCATTTATACATGTGAGATTGTGTTCATTTAAACTGAATTTGTCCTTGCAGTGGAAAGTAAATATGACCACTGCTTCAGTAATCATCATGACCATTGACAAATTTTACATAGGCCTAAAGGTAGCAGTTGTTACAACCGATAGTGTCGCACCAACGCATAATGTCGCAGATTGCGACATTAGCGCGTTTTCGCCCAGCGTCGTACGACGTAGAACGTAAGGGTCGTGTGCAAAAATCGCCAACTTCCATGGAAACAGAGGCCCGAGCGTTCTTGAGCTCAAATCACGGACGGTTCTTCCGCAAATTAGCGGGCGTCCGCATTAGAACGTAGGATTTGTCAACAGCCGTCAACAGCCAATCAGATCGCTTGTAGAGCGAGCAAGCTGAGCTGAGCCGCGCCGACAGCCAGTTCATAGAGCGCGGGCGCGGGATTTTCCCTAGTAGTGGTGACGTCATGCAGTCTACGTACTTCCGGTCGATCCGGATCCGTTCAGCGATTTGCGAAACTGCTTACAAGCGAGAGTTGAGCGCGACGGACGCACGAACCAAGAGATCGTTCTACGTCGTAGATAGCGTCGTACGACGCTGGGCGAAAACGCGCTAGTTATGCCAAGAACGTCCGACGCATAAGTTCGCAGTCAACGCATAATGTCGTAGTTTTTCTAACGCATAACGTCACATGTCGCAACGCATAGTGTCGCAGCAAATTTCTAACGCATAACGTCACATGTCGCAACGCGTAATGTCACACCGGTATTTTCTTCAGGACTCGAGTTACAGATACGATATAAAATATGCTTTCACTAAGTATTTTTAAACACGAGAAAGATAATTAGGTGATTTGGAAATCAGGATTACTCTTTGTATGGATATTTATCGGTTTATTGCCTTTTCGTCTACTGCCTTTTCCCCACTATCGCATGGTCTCATATCATTTCGTCTACCATTAGTTAGTCAACTATCAACATAGTCCAATAACCATTTCGTCTTATTACCCTCTCGTCTAATAACCAGTTGGTCTAATAGCCGTTTTGTTTATTATCATTTAGTCTAATTGTATTTTTTTTCAATTGGTCCAATATCCACTTTGTCCAATATCATTACTTCTATTACCTTTTGGTCTTATAGCCAATTGGTCTAATAACCACTTGAACAACTCTCATTTCGTCGATGTTCCATTTGAACTTCAGTTGGTTCACTATCACTTTGTCTAAACCAATTTCGGCTAACAATCATTTGGTATCGTTGCCATGGGTCTAATCACCATCTCGTCCAATCATCATTTCGTCCAATAGGCATATTCATTTCATCTTATAACCATAATGGTCTACTGGCACTAGACCTCTACGGTGACTCGGTGTATCATTGCCTATTTGTTGCAGTACTACTCCTGATTTGTGGTTTAGATCAGCTCGCGAGCGCAAAATAAACCCTTTACCATCCGCCGACAGGGCATAGGCGGATCAAGGGATAGGCCCGGCTTCCCCTCCCCCGCATAAAAAGGAAGTGGAACGAAATAAAAGGAAAAAGAAGGGGAAAGAGGGTGCCATGAGCCTAATTACATCAGGAGGGCTAAAGATATTCGTTCGACCCAACCCATTCGATTTTTTTCAATTTGATATTGCTGATTGACAAAAGTGTATGAATATGATTCAAAATCTAACACCGATTTTAGAAATGGTAACTACTGAACTTCCTTTGCCCAAATTGGGAAGATATATCAATGATTTGGAACTATTTTTTGACTGGCGGAAGAATTGGGGCTATTTTACTGTTTCAGTTGATGAATTTGATCCCATCATAGTTATCTTCATAAATGGCGATTTATTTTTAAAATGAGCTGGCTACGATACCCTTCTCTGGTCAGATATGGAATGTCAGATATATATCCTATCCAAAGGTAGTACACATTCGACCCTCTAATTTCACATTTATTTTTTATGAATTTTTCTTAAGTGCCATTTTAACACACAAGTCTATGGGGAATATTTTACGCGCGTGAGACCAGAGAGGAGGGAAAATGAGGAAAAATAAAAGGAGACAGAAGAGTGAATAAAATAGGGTGAGGTGAAGATGTGGATTTTTTTTTTCATGTCTCAAAAGAGGCGCGATAGCTCAGTCGGTAAAGCGGGGTTTCTGATTCCGGTAACCCGGATTTGATTCCTGATAGGTGCTATAGTGCCCCTTTGTACGGCATAATAGTCATTATGCCTACCAGGTCCCTTGTAGAGGACCTTAAGCCGTCGGTCCTCTGGTTGCTTGCTTACAAGCATTCATGCTTTCTTAGCTACCAGGTAAAAAATTCACCATGTGATATCTATAGCCTAAAATTTTCGCTCGCGCCTTGCATCCACATCCAATTCAGAATTTTCATGCATAGTGCTTGAAAAAGTGCTTAAATTTACCCCTTTTTGGACTGGAATATGAAGTATTTTTTTGCTCGCGCTTCGCTCTCGCTTTATATCTTTATGCTTTTTCAGTTCTGATCTGCTTTGCAAAGTGTACATCGATAATTATTACTATTATTGTTTTTACTATTACGAAGTTATGTTTATGCATGTGTGTAAAATAAGGTAATGAAACTAAGTTTTTAGGGGCTGGCCTCACATACAAGCATTGCTTATTTTCGGCAGCCCCTCCGTTTTACTATAAAATACAAAAAAAATAATATAAGGCAGCTTAATGTTATTGATTGGAATACTCCCCAGGGAGTGGAGGATGTGCACACATTGTGTGCGGGAATGGCTGATTGAATCCGAGGTAATAATATATCTGTAAAGCGCTTAGACACGTCGTTCAGATGTATTAAGCGCTATAAAAAAGCGGATTATTGTTATTGTGTTTATCAAATCTATAGGCCTTATTATGTTTATTCTTTATTTTTATGATATGTTCATTATATACAACATTGTGAAACGGAAAACAGCGAATGAAATAATTAAAACATGTATTCAAAATGCCTAAATTCTAGGTCTAAATAAAAAACAACAACGCGCATTCACGTTTGTTGAGAAACGCAGCTTGTTCTATATATTTATAGCGTGCTTGAATTGTCCAGTTTCAGATCAGAATATCAAAAAAACTTCTGCTCGCATTAATAACATTAATGTAGGAAGATACTTAGTTACCCATCCATTTTACGACTTACAAAACTTTAAAAGAGTGTAATGTTCTTAGATCCGAAATCTATTTTTTTCGGCTCGTGCTGCCGTCAATTGTTTAGTTATGTAACTCGAGTCCTGAAGAAAATACCGATGATTGGACCTATTGGTGATTGGACCCATGGCAACGATACCAAATGATTGTTAGCCGAAATGGGTTTACACAAAAAGATAGTGAACCAACTGAAGTTCGACCAAACGGAACATGGACGAAATGAGAGTAGACCAAGTGGTTATTAGACCAATTGGCTATTAGGCCAAAAGGTAATAGACGTATAATGATATTGGAAAAAGTGGATATTGGACCAATTGAAAAAAATACAATTAGACTAAATGATAATAAACAAAACGGCTATTAGACCAACTGGCTATTAGACGAAATGATTATTGGACTATGTTGATAGTTGACTAACTAATGGTAGACGAAATGATATCAGACCATGCGATAGTGGGGAAAAGGCAGTAGACGAAATGACATAAACCGATAAATATCCGTACAAAGAGTAAACCTGATTTCCAAATCACCTAATTCTCTTTCTCGTGTCTTTAAATACTTAGTGAAAGCATATTTTATATCTTATCCGTAACTCGAGTCCTGAAGAAAATACCGCTGTGACATTTAGCGTTGCAACATGTGACGTTATGCGTTAGAAAAACTACGACATTATGCGTTGACTGCGACATTATGCGTTGGTGCGACATTATCGGTTGTAACAGCAGTGTTGTATTGAAACATAAATTTACCAGTTCGCGGTAAAATCAGGAAAGGGGGAATGAGGTATGGGACTTTTTTCTATTTATGATTTTTGATTGGTTTTGCAATCACAAAAATAATCTCAACATCTACATATCATTGGTATACTTAATGGGGGAAAACAAGGTAATGAAAAGGTAATAACAACAGTAATAATAACAATCATGAAACAAATGAAAAAGGGACTTGACTTCGTAATTCCATTCTAGGATATTCATTGTGGCATGGATAGTCATCAATGTTTTCTAAAATACTGTACAGTGTTCACTTCATTCAGTTCATCTTTCTTCATTATTTTCCATTGAAGAATTATGTTATTGATTGAAATTACTGTCTTCTCATCTAATTTAATTATGTTTACTCTCATATGCACTGGGGGCTGGATCACTGGCGGATCCAAAGTAATGATCAAAATTTTAAGTGTGAACATGCCAGCCATTTTTACCGAAGTGTGCCCCTCCCCCTTTGAAGCGATTAAGGACTTTTTTTTGCTAGCAAATTTTTGTTGGGACAATAATACCTTAAATGTTAGATGTAACCCCCCTTCTTTATTGCTTGCCAAGCTTTTTCTCGGGAAAATGTGCCCCCTTTTGGAAGAAACTGAATCCGCCCCTGGGCTGAAATGTCATTTTAACTCGATCTAGGTCTATTCTTAAGCACTTGATATAAAAAAGGAGACAAGTTTTACGCAAGAAACGCAAGAGATTTTCATTAAACGGATAGTCCAGGCTATATATCGAAAATTTGATTAAAATCGGATAACAAATAACGAAGCTATTGAATTGTAAAGATTTTCATTATCTGGTGAAACAATAGGCATGTCTTTATGAATATTCATTACGTGGGCTGATGATGTCATATCCCCACTTTTTCTTTTGTATATATTTCATTATATGAAATTAGGTTTATTCAATCATTTTCTACCAAGAGCTAAATTAATTGGATTGACAACTGATTAAATGCATTACTTATTAATTGCTGCAACTTATTTCATCATAATGGAGACACATCATTTACACATGTATGAAATAATGAAATATTTATGATTTCATGTAATAACATAAAAAAAGAAAGTTGGGATGTCACATCAACAGCCCACCTAATGAATATTCATGACGATGTGCATATATACTGTTTTCACAAAATATTGATAAACTTAAAAATTCAATAACTTCGTCACTTGTTATCCGATTCTGATGAAATTTTCAGCATTTTGCTCTGTGAATTTTACTCTATGTTTTAGATATAAATATTTTTAGCCGCGGACCGTCCCTTTAGCATTAGCACTATCGCTGCCCTTGGCACTGTTAGTGGATAGTTCAAACATTAGCGCTAATGTCAGCTTCTGTGCGGTCTTGTAATATTAGTCTAACAGTGCTAGCTAGTGATTTGGCTAACATCCTGCTCCTGTGCGGGCAATACCTCGCTAACAGGGCTATGAGCGACAAATGCTCTGTTAGCGCTAACTGGAACCTTTCGCAAACCTCACGGACGCTAATATTAGGGTCCTCTAACACAACAGTTGACGCTTAATCATACACTTGATTTTTAAGATTGATTGTACATTATAGTCAATAGAATCAAACGTAGAAAACTGCTCTACAATCATTGCTAAGCTTTGTGTTACAGGGGGGTTACAGGCCATACAGATCTGCTTTTCGTGTGCAAAATTCTTTCCCGCGACACCCGCACCATACATGCATGTACATTACGACTGATAGTCATTATCGTATAGATTATGACATATGGATAAGAAAGTGGTTTTTCGAAAAAATCGAGTACATATTGAGTGAGGAATGAAGTTACTGAATTAACCAATGAAGTTACTGAATTAAGGCTTAGATATAGATCAATACAGTCCATCGAATCGATATTGCATTAAATGTGGATTATTGGTGGATCACTGGCAATTGATTCCATGGGTCAGATCACCTCTCCAGCCGAAACCGTTGATAAGTACACGGCATAGGCAATAGGCCTAAACATATATACGTCTAAATACAAGCCAAATTTGCGTTTTTTTTTTTTTTTTTTTTGCTTACTCGTACACAAACGATATGCCTCTAGCACACAATGTAATGGGCGTTACGTTTTACTTTCCCCAGAAATGGGGGATTGCGTTCAAATTCCCGGGGGACCACTTCCATTGATAAGTTGATACCAGGCGCGACCATGGGGTTTCGAAATCACCCTAAACAAGGGAAGCAAGTCTTTTCCAGATTATGAAAATGCATCTCTTAACAAGTATTTAGCTTGTAAAACCCTACAAGTATTGGAAATATATATCCTTTTCAGTATTGTAAACATCGTTTTTGGCACCCTTATAACGTTACATAGGCCTATACGTAACGTACTTGCCCACTCTTTCCCTTTTTACGCGTGGTCGCGCCTGGTATCCACTCTTCAATGGAAGTGGCCCCCCGGGCGGCCTCTCGATCTATGGGCGGAATCAAATGCGGCTCTGATAAGTCGTCCTAAATCGGATATATCGCTGTTACCATAGTAGCAACCAGAATTTTGCACACGGAACGCCGATTGAATGTTTCCGTACCAGATGCAAAATGAAAAAAAATCTCATGTCACACAATTTGCATTGCAGGACAGAGTTTTACGACCATGACGACGGGCCCAAAAGTCTCTTCCAAAATCAACCACCGTTGTAAATAGGCGTTTGCGGTCTCGAACGAAAGGTCGGGAACAACGTTTCTGCGCGGCCGATACTTATTCATCAATGGATTATATTCTACTGCTGTTATCTTAAACGATTATCGATTAATATCATGTGATTTGGTATAACAAAAGAAAGCAAATATTTATGAAATACAACATGATGGATTATATGAATTTATTTCTCTAGCAATTATCTAACATTATAATACCTTTTGTTTCAGTTCTCTTGGAAGATTTCGCATCCCAACTACAGTATACACTGTTGGCGATTGCAAAAGCATATTTTGTGACGTCACACACCTTCGAACCAAGGATGACACATTCCCATCGCTAACCCCAGACTCTGATGAACAGTCTAAGAGAATACGATAACGCTCACTCTCGTATAAATAACTATTTGTCAGAAGCGTCTCCATTATTCGAATACAGAGTCTGTTCTTTGTGCCAGCAGCAAAACGAATGAGATTTTCATATTCACCAACATCTCTTTTCATCTTTCGCAACACTTGGTCTAACTTAGAAATCTTCAAATTCAGCTTCAAACGACTTGTTTTATGAGCTAGGAACTTCCCGGCTGCATGTTCTTGGGCAAGTTTGTGATAAAATTCTATAGTAGTAGAATGAGTTTCGTTAGTTTGAGGAAGGTGTTCGCTTGATACAGTTGTCTTGGATACTATCCCTAACTGACATGCCTTATCGAGGACAGATGGAATCTTCTGAAAATCACGAGGGGTAAATACCAACTTCTTAGAATCAGCAAGTAGACCAGTGAGAGAAACTTTACCCAGTTTGTGGATTATTTCGTCCAGGGTTTCAGGTGTGAATAACCCATCGGTCCGTTCATTTGCGTGGTGGCTTAAAAACACGTTTACTTTGTCGAGTAATGCTGTTTGAGTCGATGTCTCACTGTCAAGACGATCTACAGACCATAAGTGACATACCATGAGGCAGAATAGTGGTGTTTTTACTAGTTCCTCTATCAGTGGATTTGTCTCGAAGTAAAACTTCAGACCATCTGCTTTCATTGGTTTCTGAATCCGGGAAGAAAAGAACCTGTCAATGTAATCACATGAGCTCTCTTTGGAGAATCCTTCGATCTCCATCTTCGTGTATACCCTTGGTAGATCCCCTTGACTGAAAATGTTTTCTAAGTGAGGTCGTGATGTTACAAGAACTCGACATTGTTGAAACATTTCCCATCGGAGAATGCTCATGATATTGCTTGAGGAGGAGATACCAGCATACTCATCGAGCCCATCTAGTACAATATGACAGATTCCCTGATGCTGCCTGATGAAACTTTCTAGCCCCTCTGGCGTCAGATCGTCAACATCACTCAGGAGTTGTGATATGATGGCTTCTCCGATCGATGTACTATGGCTTGTGTTTCGAAACTTGACAACAAACAGCAGTGGCAAGTCCTCTAATCCTGAGCCATCTTCTCTGTGAACCCAGTCGTGCGCCATCTTAGCAACAGCTGTCGTCTTTCCTCGTCCAGCGGGAGCCGAAATAAGGATTCGAGATGGAAATTTTCCGTTAACTTTGGCTGAAAATATTTTTCCTGCAGAGCCTTGCAGTATTTCCTTTTCCTTAATATCTCTCCCACGACCGTCCTTCTTTACCATGGTAACAACGGTGTGCATATCTTCAAACTCTGCATAATCATCTTTGTCCCAAGGTTTCATTTGAATTTTACATAGCTGGTTCGAATATTTGTCCTCCAAGATTGTGCGACATTTTCGAACAGTCAGAGATTCCGATATCTTCTTACTGTAGGTATCTGGAACGATATAACAAAAGCCTTGAGTAGAATGAGTTCAACCACGTGATATCTGCCCTTTTGAAATAGGACAAAGAGATGATTCGGAATAAGAAATACTTATGCGGGTCTTTTTTCCATTATTCAATATGATAGTACAAAAACAAGAATACATACCAAAGAAACAATCCCTTGAGGAAGGAACAAATGAAAAATACTTTGTAACGAAACTTGTTGCAAAATATTTACACTCAGAGGCAGATTAAAAGTGGGAAATAAGGCTGTCATAGTTATATCTAAAGCTTATTTTTTAGTAGGAAGATGTTGTTTTATACGCCCTTAAGTCTTTTTTATCTGATAAAACTAGAAAAGGTAAAATTTTAATATTCATTTTAAATTGATAGTTTGATGCTTCCTGGAGATAAAAATGTTAGGGATAGAGTAAAAAAAATTCTTTATTAAAACTACAACAAAACAAAAATATTCATTTTTAATTCGTTGATAATTAATATATTATTTGGCCTGAATTGTATTTTTCACCTTGGGTAGCTATCGTCTCTCTAAGATAAGTTTCAGCAAGCCTGACTAGATTAGCATCAATAAGTGCTTGCTTCAGCCTAGGATGCTGATTGGATTGCTCCACTCTCTGTCTCCAGTCAAACAGCATGTCACGTGTTCCCTTACACGTGACCCGTCCTTCCAGTCTGCTGGTCTCTGCGTATCTATTGATGGCTGCAGTGTTGAATCCTAGTGTTCGTCCCAAGGCCCCCATCTGTTCACCGGTCTCGATGTCTTCAGCTAGCTTACATAGAAGCTCATCTGGAATATCTCCTTGTGTTGCCATCGCTGCAGTCTAATAGACATAACAAAGAAGAATTATAATCTAATCGGAAAATTGAAAAAAAAGTATTTGTTGTATCCGTTCATTATTGTACATCTTTAAATTACACTGAAGTCTATTAGTTCAATAATGTGCATCGTCTTCAAAAACCTTGGCGAGACTGTGTTGTTACTGGGTAGTGTATGTCTCCATCATGGGATTAGAAACCAATTCAATTCAATACGATCATTACACAGCCAAAAGGCTGTAATTAGCATGCTTACAATAACATATTCACAAGTCATACATGGGTAAAAACAACAAACAGGTATACTGTAAAAAAAAATGGGTAAAGTTTTAACCAGCACGAGGGTAAATATGCGTCCAACCAATCTGGGGCAGTATTTTACCCAATGCGGGAAGCGTATTGTCAAGTAAGGTTAAAAAATAAGCAGCAATCACTTTAGAATGGGCACATTTTTCATCACACTGGATATATAAAAATTCCCAAAAGAAATGCCCAACATTGGTTGGACACATAATTACCCCTACGAATTTTTTTTACCCAATATTTATTAGGGTGTACGTGTAAGAATTTGTGATGTACATAGATTCAAATTCAAAATATGATAAATGTTAATTGGAGTAATACATTACCTAACGAAAATCAAGTCTTTGGAATGTGATAGAAAATAATGACGTTGTCAAACCTATAATTTTGTACAATTTTGGTGAACACAGGTCGATGAGTATTAGATAAGCAGCTGATTATCTCATATGTATTTTCTCTGATGCATTGCGTGCTGATTAAAAAGCGGCAGCTCGAGTTAGAATTTGAGTAATGATAAGTAGGATGAGCCCAAATATTTATATCATTATTACGATTATTGTTTTATTATTAATTTCGTTATTACTATTAGCAGTGTAATTATTGTAATTATTCTTTTTTATACACTCTAGTGAGTTTTGGTTACTCATATTGCTTATCATTATTACCATTTTTATTAATAATATTTTTGTTATCATTTAATAATATTAAAAACATCATCATATCTGCATTTTCTTATTTTATGCTACGAAATCATTATTTTTCTCACAGTTTCATTTGAATTTGCATAGCTGAGTTGAATTTTAATCCTCCAAGACTGTGCGATATTTTCTAACGGTCAGAGACTCAGAAATAAACTCACTGTAGATATATTGAATGATAAAAACGGACCAAAATTAGTTCAACCACGTGCTATCCGACAGAAGAAATGAAAATAAATCAACATAAATAGGGCTTGAAAATATTGTTCACTCAATAGTCACGCAGCATATGTCATGATTTACCGGCTACTTCGACAAATTGGCTAAGTCTGATTTTTCACTTTTATGTGATTGGTGACATCATAGGAACAACTTTCAACTTGGTGACAAATTTCTAATGGTCATCTTGACCATGTTAGGGGTCAAAATAAGGTCAATAGGGGTCAATTTTTTAAATTGCCCCAATTCTGTCAAATGACACATCAAAATGTTTGTCTTGTTATACTGAACAAAAAAGTGTACACAATTATATACTCTTGACCTCCCGTTAAAAAGTTATGACCGGAAATGTCAAAGGTCAACGAACTTTCGTTAAATGGCAAATTACACTGAAGGTGTTAAGAAAGCTCATTTTTCCGTGTTTTTATGCATCTGTAAACTTTTTTTATTTTCGATTTTGATAATTCCATCGTCAGAAGTCCTTATCCAGAAGATATAAAGGGTCAAGACAAGGTCAGGGAAAGGTCAAAAGGTCAACAAACTTTCATTGGAAGCCAAAATACACGTCTAATAGCGGTTAGAAGTTTAGAAGTCTTATTTTTCGTGGGTTCTTTATTTTGAGTCTATATCTAAGAGGACATTTTATATATAATTATAAAGGGGTCAAATGTGCTTATTTAGGAACAAAATAGATAAACAGAGATAGACGTCGAATGCATTCAGTGTGGTATTGCGGGAATACCTCGAAAAGACTTGACAAACCCTTATGCCCTTAAAATATTATCATCTTCAAGATGTGATAAGTGCAACTAGGGAGTTTTTTTTATTTAGGAATTCAATTCAAGTTCAGTTCATTTTCAATTTACTCATCTTTGATATGTAAAGAAGTATTTCCTTCATTTGCTTTGTATAGAATATCTTAATTAACAAAAATTATTGTAATGTATTGGGGTATAAGTATAATACTATGTTAACAGAATAAACACATCGATTGATCAGTGCTCCCAGCTCCTAAGAAAGATGCCTAACATTTCGTTTGGATTATCTTGCAAATAAGACAATGAGGTTAGGATTGAGGGTGATAAGTTGAGCTCCAATTGCTCCTCAATTAATTCTAATGTATGACGGTTATATTATTTCTGGCAAAGAAGCACCATCGTGCATGCATGCTCATTGTAGTCATGGATGTCCATTTTGCATGCTGATGTGAATTCTGACCATTACTCGATCTCTGGAGTCAAGAAGGACTACACATTTATGGTTCATGTGCTGTTCTAAGCTTATTATCGGGCCCTTTTGCATTTTGTAAAGTGAAAATTTATAAGGATTTTGTGCATACTTTTGGTCAATCATATTTATTTTTTTTAAGTAAAAATGCAAGTCTTCACAATTTCTGGGGGCAGCTGCCCCCCCCCTCCCCTTCCCGCTACGGTATGGCCGTGGTTCACTTCAATTATATAATTATTCTTTCTAGTAACCTCCAGGTAATTCAGCAAGTAGGAAAAAAACAAGAACGACAAAAGAACCAAAAAAAAATCTGCATCTGGTATTAAGTTTAGTTTCACGTTGTATGCTCTGGAAAAACACACTTGATAAAATAGTACAAGCCGTGTTAATGTCAGCACATAATCAGGAATGTGTAGTCCTTGGCTCCAGAGATCGAGTAATGGTCAGAACATATCACATCAGCATGATGGACACCCATGACTGACTACAATGAGCATGCTTGCACGATGTTGCCTCTTTGTCAGAAATAATATAACAGTCACACATTAGAATTAATAGCAATTTGAGTCCACCTTATCATATCATCCTCATCCCTTACCTCATTATCTTATTCGTAAGTTAATCCAAATAAGATGTTAGGCATCTTTCTTAGGAGCTGGGAGCACTGATCAATCGATGTGTCTGTTAACATAGTGCACATAATTATATACCCCAATACATTACAATACTTTCTATTGAATAAAATATTAATAATATTTTAATCTACATTTAATCCGTTTGCTTTGTACATAATATGTACAAAGCAAACGGATTAAATGTATCTTTACATATCAAAGACTGGTAAATTGAAAATTTAAAAAAAATTGAACTTGAATTGAATTCCTAAATCCAGAAAATCAAGAAACTCGGAAAGAGCTGGTTGCACTTATAACATCATGAAGATGATACGACTTTTAAGGGCATTAGGGTTTGTCAGGGTCGTTTCAAAGTATTCCTGCAATACCATACCACACTGAATGTATTCGACGTCTATCTCTGTTTATCTATTTTGTTCCTAAATAAGCATATTTGACCCCTTTGTATATAAAATATCTTCTTAGATAGAGACTCAAAATAAAGAACCCACGAAAAATAAGACTTCTAAACTTCTAACCGCTATTAGACGTGTATTTTGGCCTTCTATAAAGTTTGTTGACCTTTTGACCTTTCCCTGACCTTGTCTTGACCCTTTATATCTTCTGGATAAGGACTTCTGACGATGGACTTATCAAAATCGAAAAACAAAAAAGTACACACATGCATAAAAATACGGAAAAAATGAGCTTTCCCAACACTTTCAGTGTAATTGCCATTTAACGAAAGTTCGTTGACCTTTGAAATTTCCGGTCATAACTTTTTAACGGGAGGTCAAGAGTATATAGTTGTGTACACTTATTTGTTCAGTATAACAAGACAGACAATTTGATGTGTCATTTGACAGAATTGGGGCAATTTAAAAAAAATTGACCCCTATTGACCTTATTTTGACCCCTAACATGGTCAAGATGACCATTAGAAATTTGTCACCAAGTTGGAAGTTGTTCCTTGTGATGTCACCCATCACATAAAAGTGAAAAATCAGACTTAGCCAATTTGTCGAAGTAAATTACATATGCTGCCTGACTACAAGATAAGTGGGCGTTTTAGTTCTTTGCATTAAACAAGAGAAAAGTTGAACAAAATTGAAAAACCCGCTAAAATCCATACAAAAATGAATCACCCCTTCTGAAAAAATGTATTTGTTTCTACCGAGACTAGTTGCATATACATGTATACTATAAAATGTTAGGGGGTGATTACATGAGTGTGTGTACGATGCGCGTCAATAAATCTGTTACATTTTTGGAAAAGCTGTCGAAATGTCGTTTGTTATGATGAGGAAGATGTGTAATACAGAACGTGTTATAGTCTACTTTATCAGATGACACTAAAAAGAGCCAATTTTGTTCAGGTATTCCAGATCATCGACCCTTTATTGCCAAAGATGTAAAAAAAAACGGCTACCGCTAAAAGGGAAAATCACAGAGTAGAAGCAATTGCCTGAATTGGTGCTCCAATTTGTTGCTTGTTCATGTCGTTGCATGCATGGCAAATTGATATTACTGTACGGATCATGTATTATAGGCATTGATTTTATGTCAAGTCATTGACAAGGTAGAGCAAGAGGATTACCTTTTTATACAAGGATGACATGATAATACATTTTGCTTAAAACATACTCCAAGGGCGTAGGCTGGTTTGAGCATGCTGGGGGATGTACTGCATATCCTGGAGTTGTGGAGCTAAAGTGATATGGGGAGTGCACATCTTGGGGAGTTTGGAAAATCAGCTGTTGAAACCATTGAAAGGGATAAAAAATTCGCTTTGCTTCCCAGAGTCGGAAGTCCTCTGCCTTAGCGGGAGGGTGCACGTGCACCCCAGCCTACGCCCTTGCACACAATAAGAACAAGTTAGACATCTTAAATCTAGTCAGTCATAAACATTTCTGAATCAATTATTTCTCATCTGAATAGTTGTCGATGGGGGCGCTGCTCCCTCCCAGCCCCTCCCCGATTTTGCTCAGGCACTTGTAACATTAAAAAAGTATTATTAATACAATTTGTAATTACCATCAGGGCTTACCACACAGTCAAGCAAAAACTTAAAGTGACAACACCTGCAAAGGGTAACTTATTTCATCTTTTGACTGACAGATATTTTGTCATAAACTCTATTCATTTTTTTGTTAAAACGCTGCAGAAATCAATGAAATGAAACAAAAGGAATTTCTACTAAAAATTGATATTTAGTTGCTGTCCTACATGTATGTCTTTTCTCAGTGTCACAACTGACGAGACCTGTCATTAAATCTATATTCATTGCCAGTATTTCCGTTTCATGCCCAGTGAGATCTTGACGGTAAATTAATATCTTTAGCAAAGCGAGGAACATATATCATAAACAATATAATACTTTATAATATTTCGCAAACAATCTTTGAATGAATGAATGAACTATCAAGAATGAATTCATCAAGAATGAAAAATACAATGTACTTTCTTATCTCTGCATTTGTTATACGGAAACCACAAGTATCATGTCATCATTAAAGAGAAGGAAATGTTTAATGAATGGCATATTGAAAAAAAAACTAATATGTGAGCTCATAGAAATCATCTGTATTTCAATGCAACTTTTTTTTAGGAGAGCGAATGGCTTTTATGTGAATGAAAATAATGTACGCTTTACTTTATTCACGCTATTTTTTATGGAAAATTACTAATAAAGTGTCACGCCATTTGAGAATGAGGAATTTGATGAAAGAGAAACAAGGGAAAGTGGATGAGAGGAACTGAGTTTAGGGTGGAAACCTTTCTTTTTTTCTTGAATTAGCAATACAAAGAACATGGAGAAGAAAAGTGAACAACTCTCATGGACTTGAAATTCTCACTTTTTTGCTTTCTTTTCTCACAAAATGAGAGATTCGAATGAATAAAAAAATGAGAATAATCATCATTTTTTACGCAAGGTACTAGATATTGGATTGATAGGATTAAAGATATCTCAAAATGAACGTTAAGTACAAGTTCTTTTTTCTGGATTTTTTCAGTTAGGCCATATATAGTTCTTTTGCATCGACTTTTTCAAACAAAAGAGGAAAAAATTATAAATAATTGTTTGATTGAAATGTAGATGCAGAAGAAAGGCGAAGAGGAAGATGGAAAACTGAATTTTATTTGTAATTAATTAAAGTCCATTGTTTTTGTTTAGTTTTATAGGACCTAAAAAAGTCAAGGAATGTCGAGAAAAATTTATAGAAGGTACAATTTTTTCCCTTTTTCTTGCTTGATATGATCTTCTTAACTTTTGCCGTGCCAATTATATGGAAACTAAGAATGAAAGGGTGAAAATCACAATTCTCTTTCATATGTCTTGCTCTAATACAGCATTTGTCTGATATATACATACTGTATATGTATCTGTAATCGAAGTGAAATTTCGAATGTCAGAAAGAAGGAAGGGATGTTGACCACTTTTTTTTCTTGTTTACAGCATTACCATAAATAAGAGTCAATGCATAAAATATGAAAATGAAATGCATATAACGTGCTTTCTCATTTCTTGCATGGATGAGGGAGAGAAAAGTAAAGATAAACCTAAATAACAAGTTTTATAAATTATGCCACGACTGGAGTCATAGTAATGCAGGATTTACCTTCCTCTCGTCTTTAAACTTTGATCACTAAGTTTTCCGAAGTATTCAGTCTTTTAAAACAGAAAAAAATATTGCAAGAGTCTCGAAGAATAGGGAAAATGCATCTGTTTATGCAACAGAAACAAGAAGAGCAAAATAATATGATACAAAGCCCACATTGCTCTCTCTCTCTCTCTTTCCTGCTAGTTGAATATTCTACATGTAACAATGCAACAAGAATAAAATATGTAGGAGAAATAATGTATTTATTCATATTTCTCAAATATGAAGGGCTCGTCAGTATTCGACATTTGAGGCTTAACTTATTCATAAAGAATATATTGACGAATCCGCCATATTTTCTGATGGCGTTCAAGTTTCATGGTGTTTTTTTTTTCTAATGAAGAAACATGGAATGAGAATCATCATCTTTACGAAAGGTACAAGATACTGGATTGATAAGATTGAAGATGTATCAAAATGAACGTAAAGTACAAGTTCCTTTTTCCTTTTTTGTTTCTTTCACTGAGACCATACAATTCTTAAGCATCTATTTTTTCAAACTGAAGAGGAAAACAATATAAATAATTGTACAATTGAAAGGTCGATGCAAAAGAAAGGCGAAGAAGGGTAAAGGAAAACCGAATTTTATTTTTATTTAATTAAAGTCATTTTTTTTCTTTTCAGTTTTATGGAATATAAAAAAGCCAAGGAATGTCGTGCAAAATTATGTACATTCATCTGATTTCTTGCTTAGTTTGATCGTTTTGACTTTTCTGCCAATTGTATTGAGAATAGGGATGTAAAAAGCACAACCCTCCTATATATGTCTGCTCTAATGATACCATTTTCAGATTTTTTTTTGTTTTCTGATCGAAGTGATAACTTTGAATGTCGGAAAAGGGGAAGGGGAGTTGATTTTTTTTCAATTCTTTTTTACATCATTAACAAAAATAAGAGTGAAATCATAAAATATGTAAATGAAATGCATATAAGGTGCTCATTTCTCATTTGGATGAGAGAGGAAAAAGGGTGTTTTTTAGCGTAAAATGTCATCCAGCTTATACAGGTTTTATAAGTTAGGAATGTTCATGCCATGTCGGTACGTGATACTAATGGAGGATTTTCTCTCCTCTCTTCTTTTAAACTTTGACTGCTAAGTTTTCCAAAGTGCTCAGTTTTTTTAAAACAGAAAAATTGTTGCATGAGACACGATGAATGGAAAAAAAACAACATTTCATCTGTTTATGAAACCAAAATAAGGAGAAGAGCGAAATGATATACAATTAAAGCCCTCTTTTTCCTCTCTCTTTCCTGCTCGATGAATATTCTACATGTAACAATAAAACAAGAACAATAAGTAGGAAAAATTATGGATTTGTTTATATTTCTTAAATAGAGGTTTCGTCTGCATTCGATATTTGATTCGTAACCTATTTTTAAAGAATATATTAATGATTCCATTATATTTTCTGATGGAGTTCGAGTTTTAAGGGTTTTTTTGGTTCTCTAAAAATCTCCAATCAATGTAGCTGATTTATTTTGAAAGCTAAGAAAAAAGAAAGAAACTTTGTCACTCTTAGGTAGGATCATTTTATTATGATAATTTCTTTTTGCTACTGATTATAAATGTGAACACGAATTATGTGGTTTTTCTAGCAGAGTCTCCGTTCGGGGAGGTCATGTTTTGATTTAATACGCACTCTTACAACATGAACAATCTGTCATAATTGGCTTTATGTCTGTATATACATGTATGCACTGGCGTAAATCCCGGGGGGGATGGGGGGGATATATCCCCCCCACTTTTCGAGGAGGGGGGAATGGCCTGTACAAACATCCCCCCCACTTTTTACGAAAGAAATGAAAAAAAATCACAAAAGATAATTGTTTTATTGGTAAAAATTCTTCCAAAAATACCGCTTAACAAATAAAATAATAATATTGAATCATAAAATGCAAATAAATAGCCAGTTCACCATTTCCAAACGAAATACTTGTGTCTTTATTATAACACTGAAGAGAAACCCCCGTTTCTTCCAATTCATCAATGTTGGGGTCTTTGGGAAGGGATTAAGATGGAATGTCAAAAATTTGTTGAATGTTATCTTTAATAAAACCATTAAACCATCATGGGGTAAAAAAGATAATAATATTGGAGGGGTATTTGCCATATGGACATACAGTGGCGTAACTACGGGGGACATGGGGGGCACATCCCCCCCCCCCCCCCATCGGCTGACCAAAACAAAAACGGGGAAAGGGGGAAAAGGAGAAAAGAGGGAGAAAGGAAGAGAAGCGTATAGTGGGAAAGAAGAAAATATTATTCATTATAATGTTATATTATAATTATGTTATGTTACATTACATAAGAAACATTTTTATCATAACTTCATGAAACATAATTTGCCCAGGGCCTACGTATTCATTGTTCCTGGTGCTTGCATTGTCTGTTAACGAGATATATAATCCTGTTGTACTGAAACATCCCGTTTTCAAGTCAATATAAACCAAATATATTTCCTAGCACTTGAGTCATTGTTTTATGTAGTGACATATGGTTCTTTTTCATGACTCAAAAAGTGATTGCCCCATGTTAAGGTCTTCGTATATATGAAACATTCCTGTCCGTGATTACGTTCGCATTAGTGGATTGGTGAGATATGAATGCTCTTCATGAATTCCTAAAATCAGTCCTTAAAATGTCCCTTCTTCTGATCTGAATATCAAAAATTTTCAGCTCGCGCTTCGCGCTCGCATCATTTGGTTAATGAAATACGTATGGTCCTAGTTAATTCCTACAAAGAAACCTTAGAATGCCCCACTTCAGGTCTGAATTATCTAAGTTTTCAGCTCGCGCTTCGCGCTCGCATTGTTAAGCGAGACAGGTACCTATCATGATTGCACAAATTTGATTATAATGTCCCTTTTTAGGTGTGAATATAAAAAAAATTCAGCTCGCGCTTCGCGCTCGCATTATTTGATCAGTGAGATACATATCCGTTTAATGACATTGTCCTTAAAATGTCTCTATTAGGTCACTCACTCAGTCATTCAAAAATTTTGCTGGTGCCCCCCCCCCCCAATGCCGTGACCCACGGTCGCCACTGTGGACATATCAATGACAATTCCTTGCATATCTAAAAACATGATTGCAAAAAAATTCCAAAATATTTCAGTCATCCCCCCCACCCATCAACACGGATTTACGCCAGTGCATGTATGTATCTATATGAAGTGTTACTTGTAGAACGTTATAATTTATATCAAGCAATTCCCCTTTTGGGGAATGCACAGGCATCTTTGGCGACTTGTTTTGCAATGTTAATAGTCTACATTGTCTTGTTTTTTCAAGGTACTTTATTAACAAACACAATTATGATAGGAGTGTTAAGAGGTCATGTTTTATCTGCCTTATTTCAAATCCTAATGATATACGACAAGTGCTTATCACTTTTTTTCAATGACAATACTTCACAGATTGGGAGTAGGCCTCTGAAAGGTATTCATGCACAAAGAATAGATTTTGAGAGTTCAGTAATTTGTATACCCATATTGGAAGTCAGTAGGCCTATAGTTTCTTTTCATATGCAGCCTCTGGTTTTAATGCAAATACAGCATGTTCTTCTCAGTATGTACGTCAGTTTAGTCGGTATTCATGTTATTCGAACGGTTGTTGTGTCTATACATTTACATTCTCATGATAACGCATATTACGGAAAAGATACGATAATTCGACCGGGTGATTTTATAGTGTATTCTAGTAGAACGATTCTTTTTCTTATGCTAATTTTTAGCAACCGAAAGGAAATTTGCAGGAATCTAATTATGTATAGACACTTGATAAAAAGTGTTAGCTTGAATCCACCTCTTCTGGAATTTGATACATTCTTTACCGGTTTCGATTATCACGATGATAAGGTATATTATCTTTCACGAATTTTTTGGCTTTCAGTAAACTGTAAAGTCTGTAAACAATTCTTGCACACAAAATTCTTTGGACATGATATAAATACAGTTTGTTTTTTGTTTACATGTTTGAATGAATGGGATTTTTTACATTGGCTTCAAAGCTCTAATACGCAAAAGATACTCGAGGTCTTTAAATAGCATTCTTACACAGTCATTCGACTGTCGAGTTTTTCAATTATTCAAATACCGCATTGTGATAATGGTATGCATTGTATGATATGTCAATTAAAGATGTTTCTCAATATCGAAGCCATGGTTCTTTCACAAGCGTTACATAATCAAATAGGAGTTGATTATGCAGTTAGGGTTTGGATAATTCGGCGAATAGGCTTGTTATGCATGCTATCTCAAGTTTTTTACCGCCATCTCTTAAGATATTTTAATACACCTTTGATTTATATTCAAATACTCCTTTTTCCAGTAGAAAGAATTTTTGAATTCCTTGTTACACAAATCACACAAAAAATTGCAAATGTTTTAATTGGGACTATAAGTCGGTCATTCATTGCGCATGCTTCCGGGTTTATGTTTTTTACAAGGTCCATTTTCATGTTAAATCCTTCTTTAATTGCGATACTCTTGCCTTGACCATGATGACCTTGTTGAAACGTATTCTCTTTGAATTATTCATGTTCACGAGATATTCTTTGCCATGGCTTTCCATTCGGGTAAACTTTCCTATTTTCATTACCCCGTATTTGTTATTCCTACGTACAAAACTTCGCTTTTGTAAATCCGGCTTTATGAGGTTGACAAATCAGGATGTCATATTTTAATGATTATTAAATAAACAAAGTTGAAATTTCTGTCGCTAAATGTAAGAGGTATTAGATCCAATTTTAAAAGGAATAAAGTTTTTCATTGGCTGGAAGATATTAATGCAGATGTGATATTCATGCAGGAGACATATAGCTCTGATGATATAACTAATCTTTGGTCGTCTCAATGGAAAGGGGACATTGTATTTTCCCACGGGTCCCGTCATAGTTGTGGAGTAACTATACTTTTTAAATATGACTTGAACTATACAATTTTATACAAGCAAATTTCGAGTAAAGGAAGGTTTATCCTTTTATGGGTTAATATAGATAATAATGAATGTATTTTATTGAACATATATTTACCCACGGCAGATAAACACGCAGATCAAAAACAATTCTTCAAGAAAATAAATGATAATTTGCTATTAATAAACAACATAAAAACTATACCGCTGGTGATTAGGGGAGATTTTAATACCATGTTAGATGTAGATTTGGATAGAATGGGTGGAAACCCTCACCTCCATAATGATATAGTGATACTATTAATGAGATACAAAATAATTTTGATTTAGTTGATATTTGGAGATTAAGGAATCCGTTATTGAGGAGATACACTTAGCGGCAATGCCATCCGTTAATACAAAGTAGACTTGATCTTTGGTTTATTTCTGATAATCTACAAGATTTCATACAAAAAACTGATATTATACCCGGTATGAGTTCAGATCATTCTGCAATTATACTTATTATCAAATTATCACAAAAGAAACGACCTTTGTCAATCAACTGGAAATTTAATAATAGTCTATTAGATGATGGACAGTTTCATGTAGAAATGTCTGCAAATATAGACAATTGGATAATCGAATCAGTTCAATTTGAAGACATACGTATGAGATGGGAATTTCCAAAATATAACATCCGTTTATTCTCTAGGAAATATAGTATAAATAGAGCTAAAATTTTAAGAGAGCAAAAAAAGGAGTTAGATGGGAAATTAAAACATCTTCAGAATTTGGTAGATAAAGATGGTGAAAAATATGTTGACGAATATGAAAGGGCTAAGCTAGATTATGAAGCGCACATGGACCGTATAACTCATGGCATAATAATCCGGTCCCGCGCCATCTGGGTAGAATATGGAGAGAAAAACTGCAAATTCTTTTTAAACTTGGAAAAGGCCAACAAGGCAAGATCAACAATAAACAGACTAAAAGTAGGGGATGAAATTTTAACCGATACTTTGAAAGTGAATACTCGTATTAAGAATTTCTATGCAAACTTATATAAAACAGAACACCCCAAATCGTTTAGTAACTGTAAGTTTTTGGAGTCAAATTGTATACCCAAGTTATCGCCGAACCAGCGTGACTTATGCGAGAAAGAATTAACTCTTTCGGAATGCACTTCTTCTCTATTTGCCATGGCCAAGAACAAATCACCCGGTAACGACGGAATAACCGTCGAATTTTATTGTCATTTTCGAAGCAAACTTGGACCGTTGGTCGTAGATACTCTTAATTATAGTTTTGAACGAGGAATGATGTCTACGCCACAGAGGAAGGTATAATTACACTAATAGCAAAAAAAAAAGGATAAAATGTTTATAGAAAATTATAGGCCTATAACTCTCTTAAATGTTGATATCAAGATCGGCTCCAAAGCCTTAGCACAGAGACTGAAAAATATTTTACCATCTATCATTCACCCTGATCAAGTAGCTTTTGTTAAAGATAGATACATAGGTGAAGCCGTGAGAACAGTACTTGAGACAATGGTCTATTATAATACTAGCCTTAAGCGTTTGGGCCGTATTTTATTAAGCCTCGATTTTAAAAAAGCATTCGACCCATTGAACCACCAATTTTTGTCAGAAGTTTTGAAATATTTTAACTTTGGGAATAATTTTTGCAATTTTGTCAATGTTCTTTACAAAAGTATTGAAAGCTGTGTGATGAACAATAACGTTTCCACTGTATATTTTGCGGTAGGAAAAGGAATACGACAGGGGGATCTTCTATCTCCATATCTTTTTATGTTAGCTATAGAAACGCTAGCCATAAACATAAGAAAAAATGAAAACATTCAAGGCATAAAATTAAAAATTACTCATGAAATTAGGTTGTCTATGTACGCCGATATATGACATAACGGTGTATTTATCAAACTTTGAGTCGTATCATCACCTCACGGAAGCTCTAAATGATTTTCAATTATGTTCCTCACGCTCACTGAATTATGATAAGACAAAAGCAATGTTTATAGGACAATTCAGTTTGCTAACCCATCTGTACCAATAGATATAAAAAAAATTACGTTTTGACAATTCTTGGAATCAACATCTCTTATTCTTTTGAGGATAGAAGGGCGCAATTACAAAGAATTTTATCCAACATTAAATCTCAACTAAATATATGGAAGGCCAGGAATTTATCATTATACGGGAAAATCCAAATTGTGAAAACTTTTGCTACATATCAGCTGTTATATGCAGCCAGCATATTATCTATACCTTATCCATTTATTCATAAGGTGAACACATAACTGTATGAATTTATTTGGGGTGGTCCTGATAGAGTAAAACGTGAAGTGTTGGTTAAAGAATACGATGACGTGGGGTTAACGATGACTTGCATCAAATCGATTATTCAAGCTCAGAAAATTAAATGGGTTTCGAAATTTTTCTCCTCAACTTTGAAGGGCTGGAAAGATATATGTATAGAATTGTTGTCACCTGTCGGTGGAGAATACATTTTAATTGTAATTTTGATATGAAATATTTGAATATTGAAATGTCAAATTGGTTGATGGACATTTTACAAACATGGTGTTTATTGGAAAGGAAAATAGATATTACAAATGAGTTTATATGGAACAATCAATATATCACATTTAAAGGAAAATCTATTTATAAACCAAACAAAGAAAAGGGATTCACTAAAATTACTGATATGTTAAATGAATTTGGACGCCCACTACGCTGGAGGGAAGTGAAAGAAAATGGGTTAAAGTTTACTGAGTATTTTGAATTGTTAGATTGCTATAAAATAATGCCAGTGAAATGGAAAGTTTTCTTTTTACAACAAAACTACCATCATCTTGTAAAAGAAACTGGGGATTTCCCTTCTCCGCTTTTATGTGAATCTACATTTAGACAAATTCAGAATATATCGACAAAGCAATTTTATCGCACTTTTTTAATATCAATAACTCCGAAACCTCCAAGTTGTTTACTCGCTTTAATCAACTTTACAACATCGACAAGCTGCAGACTTCCAAATCGTTCACTCTTCCATTACGAATCACTATTGACACCTGACTTCGAATCACACACTATAACAATTTAAATAACTTAATACCGACAAATGAATGGCTCACAAAAATAGGATAGAAAACCAATGCATTATGCTCTTTCTGCAATGCGACACCCGAGATATTGGATCATTTGTTTTTTGCATGCCCTAAAATAGCATCCAATTGGAATGCGTTGCGTATGAGAGTGACTGATTTTAATCCTAATTATTTCCTTTCACGAGATACTATTTTATTTGGATTACTACAACCATTGAGTCAATCCACCTTAGCATTTAATTTTATAATTTTACTTGGTAAACAATTCATTTCGCGATGTAAATATCAAGAGACTCTCCCTAGTTTGAAACAATTTAATTATCATCTTATAAAGTTACTGAGGAAATTATTGCAAAAAAGAAAAACAAACTCAATAAACACAATGTAAAATGGCAAAACATAAACAAATATTTTTCCATTGCAGAAATTGTAACCACTGTAGATTAGTATTTGTGTTAATCATCTTTTTGTGAGTTTGTTTTATCTTCTGTTCATCTTGTAGTGGTGTTTTTAATGTCATACTTTCAGTCATGTTAATCATGTTAATACATGAAAATGTCATATTTTTTTATTGGGTAGCGCTATACCCCGGCGATGCCGCCGGGACGACAGTTGACCGAAGGGTATTACTGTACCCCTTTTCTTCTTCGGTTAATGGATCGTCCTGTCGGCAGGACTAGGGTACAAGTTGCTTGTAAATTTTTCTGATTACACAATTTATTTAGGATATGTTATATGTACTTATACAATGTTCTGTTTGATTGAAGTGCAACGATATGTTTTGTATACTTTGATTGTTTTTGTGACGAATAAAAACTGCAAAGATAAAAAAAAACAATATATATAATGACTGTGAGTTTAAAAAAATAGACTGTTGCTTTCATGGTTTCCATTTCTTTCATTTTTGCTCGAATCAATATAATAATTCATTGGATTTATTGGAGAAGGTAGTACATCCAATATTTAAAGAGATGCAAAATAATTGTGAAATCGTTGAAGAGGCTTCAGGTACACCATGTTGTGATAGGTGGTCTCAGACAAATGGACGGAGGAAGAGGTGAAATTTAGTCCGGTTATATCGATTTTATTTTACTTACAAGGTATTGGGGGATATATTTCATGTTGGATAATCAGACCTGTTTATCTTATTGTCACTATATAATTTCAAAATAAAAATGAAACATCCCTGAACATCTAAAACGAAGGTCTGGAACTAAAACAAATTTAAGCCTTCCTACCTGTTTCACGGTGGGCTGGTATAGCCACAAGGATGTTCAGTTCTTCTTGATATGGAGGGCGTTCACCTATTGACATTTTAGGAAAACCAAGGGTATAGTAATTAGAAATATTATAATAAGAATATTAAATCTGTAATATATATCTCACACAGTGGATGCATTATCATACATTTTTATTGCGCTTTCATGCTTCCGTGTTTTCAATTTCATGAATCGGCAAAATAGTAAGTAATTATATATCTGTGTGTGAAATAAAATAAACGGATTTAAAACGTTTGAAATGGGAACCATTGCTTACAACAAAATTAAAAAAAGGAAGGAATAAATGAACGAACGAAAAATAAAAACTAAGAATGAACATTTGGCAAGACGGGTTAACTTGACCAGCTGTAATTGTGATAGTGGCTCCATTGTCATTTAACATAAAATTGGGTATAAAAGAAATCTACCTGTCATCATTTTTTTTCTATATATTAAAAAAAAGTATTATTGTGGACCTAACCCCTGTTGCAAGCAAACTGAAATTAATCCAATCTCTTTGGACTAAAAAAGTGATTTTTCTTTGCCACTTTTATTCGAATTTTCATTTGAATTTCAATTTTTTGTTTGGTATCATCAGGCCGACTGAACATGTAGATGTTTTGAGACAGAAAACAATAAAATTTATGAAAAATGGACCTAACCCCTTCTGACAAATGAGCTCTTCAGAAGAGTTTGGTTGCAAACGGGGTTATGTCCACTCCAAGAAATTAGTTTTAATTCTCCCATATTGCAATATTCTTATGCGAAACTAAATTTCAAGATACCCTACCATGAGAACATAAAATTGGGTGTCAAAGAAATCTACCTGTCTTCATATTTTAAAAATATTATTTTCAAAAAAAAATTATGTGTGGACCTAATCCCTTTTGCAACAAAACTTAAATGGGCAACCCCTTTAAACATTTAGTTCACTTTTTAATTGGAATTTCAACTTTTCTTTGGTATCATCTTGTAGAGCTAGTAAAAATATTTACTCTGAGACAAAAAAAAAATTCAAGTGAGCTCTTCAATTATTGACTATTGCAATATCAACGAATTCCGTTTCTAAAAATAATTGTGATAACGATAATATCACGAGGAGAAAAAATAAGCCTGGTATTATAATAAAGAGAGTGGTTTCACATTGCTTTCTCTTGAAAAAGATATCTAGGATGAACTTGGCCAGTTAATATAATGTCATTAAGAAAATCATCCAAATGAAGCTATTGATAGAAAGGCGATTGACTACATACCAGTTTCCAGCCTCACCTGAGCGGTGTATAATGTTCTTACGCTTTGTATGTTCTATTCGCCATGTTACGAAGCTAAAATATTTGTGGCCGTCTTGGTTGAACTAAGTATATCGGCGCTAAAAACAGTTTACCGTCGTAAAGTTTTAGATTTCTACAAATTAAGAATTTCGATTTCGATAAAGTTTTTTCTTTATTTATTTTGAAATCAGGGTTAACAGGGTTAGCACTTTTGTCGTTTTTTCTATAGTCAAATTGAATGATTTTGAACACACATTCACTATTTTTTTTTGGAAAATATTCAATGAAAAAAGTTCCCCAAATCTCTGCGTACATACCTGCCCCAATGCACCCTCTCAAAGTTAGAAAATAACGATAAAAAAGCTATTTTTTCAACAACAAAAAATATCTTCCGTATAAACTGACAACGTTGGGAGGGAAGGTCGGAGTAGCTCCCGTCTTGACATAGTTACTCCGACCTTCCTCCGACCAAGATAATCATGAAAACTAGTTGGTCGGAGGAAACTCGGGGTAATTCTGTCTTGGTCGGAGGGGGGTCGGATGAACATACCAACTACGATCTCGGGTCAGACGGGTGTTATTCCGACATTTCCTCGAACCTTACTCTGACCAAAACAGCCTGTGTCTAAACGAGGCTGATATCAGAAGACAAAACAATGATACACTATGCGTAGACAAATTCGCAAGCTATCAAGTATATCAAATGGACAACCAAACTGGTTAAATCAAAATGTTATTAGAAAATCAAAACAATAGATCGACTGACTGTAAACCGATTTGATATAAACCATTACTTGCATTAACACAATTATTTTCGAAGGAATTTTCTTACTTGTTTTGGTTGCAACTTTGCAGTCAAACTCCAGGAACCTTTAGCATGTTAAGTTGAGACTGGCCTCCGCTGTCACTACCGTAGATAACATAGCATTACGATGATTTACGTCAACCTGACCATGCTGACGGGTAACTTGGATATGTTGTTTTAAAATAATATCTTGGGTAGTATTCACCAGAAATGTAGAAAGACAATGTTGATCTCAATGTATTATTACATTATCCTTCTCCCGTAAGTGCCATTCAAGTCTAAATTGTTGGTAGCATTTCTTGTCAATGTAGGCAACGTTAATACCATCGATGTGTTAGAATCACCAGCTAGGGCTTAAACTAATTGAAATGACTGTAACAATTTGTACTTTATTCACGGCGGTTCTTCCAGTTTCCTCAATTATACTAATCAACCAATCAAAATGAAAGAACCATTTATTCTACCAAATATAGACATGTTTATACCACGGCAGTGGCTTGACGCCCCCTAATTTGAATTTCAATCAATTATTATTATCATGTTACGGATTAATGCACATAAAGTAGGTGGTTTCAAACCGCCTCAATGTTTAACGGTTGAAGTCGAGTTCTGTTTGCTCCACATAAAGATAAGGAGGTCTTACTCGTATACTACGATGAAAATCGCCCCCTCCCCACACCGTATCTTGGTCCAGACCAAGATACGTGATTTCATATCTGTCGTAGGGAATATTTTGACAATTTATAGTCTGAAAGTGTCAGTGATGATATTAAGGTGGGTAGTGATATTTAAAATCTTATAACCAATAAAAGAATCTTTGAGTACGGGTGAATTAAAAGTGGAAATGTTGTGTGCCGTAAAAGACTTAGAAATGTCCCGTATGAAACCCAACATTTTCACCCCTAATTCATCAGTGGCAAAAAAGTATTTTTGTTGGTTGTCATTTTTTTACATGATTACCAAGTAATACTTCAATAATGAAACAAATCCAAGTTCCTCGTTTGTTTTGGTAGTGTCAAAACGCGTTGAGGAAACGGCTTATTTTTCTAATATGGAATCTCCCAGATATTATGTGTTATCCATCACCTAATCATTATCAACAACATGCATGCAATAATTAAATTAGCATCATCATCATTATCGTAATTTCCACCATTATCCTCAGAGTAATCATTATTGTCATCATCCTAATCTTCATGATCATTATTGTCGTCTTAATCTTCGTCTTCGTCGTCGAATCGACCAATACAACCGTCATCTTTCATCACTAGGAAATTTCCTCAATCAATACGCAAACGCTTTCTACAACGCACCAATTCGTTTTGAAAATGCAAATCAAATCACTCCGACAGCTGAGAGGTTTTTGTCGAAAGTTGGTGGACCGCGACCGGGACAGAATATCGTCCATAGATTCGGACTGGACGAGAAATTGCAAATAGTTCGTTTACCCAGAGTCAAGTACAACACTGCTGTTTTGATTCACCGATTTTCAACAAAAGCTGGGTTTTTTTCATTAAATGGCATTTGGCAAAATAATATAAGCGTTTTAGAAAACGTCTGCGAAGTAATTGCTAAATTTCCCCCATTGTTATCTATTCACAGTGTTGTTACACTCTCTGTGAAAGTGTGAAAACTTGTTCAAATTAATCACATTGGACTGACTATATGTAAACGCGGTGTGTACACAAAGTGAAAAAGAGTGTTTTCATATAATGTTTACTTTCTTCAGGTTCTTGCACGAGTTCGTGCGAATTAGAGACCTGTATATATCAGCCCATATTGTCTATTGTTTATTGCGATGATTATAGTAAGATACGGATGTAATTATGTACTTTCTAATTTCATTAGCTGTTCCCTGATTCGATTATCTATGAAAAAGAATCATTCCTTTTAAGGTCTTCTAAAAGAATCAACTATATCCAAATGCACGATCAATCAAACTATGTTAATTTCGAAACGGGTCTTTATTACGCCCGGTTATTACGGTCATACAAGAACCATAACATAAGCAAAGCATTACCAATCTGCTAACCATTTTCAGTCCCTGTTCTCCTTTTTATCTGCATGATTTTCTTTTGATTTCAGTATTGGTTGGTGATGAATCGTTATTTTATCATTCGATATGACGATGATCATAAAGATTCATGGAATATTTTCACACAGTTAATACTACTATTACTCATTCCACGGTTAACTTCGCTTGGATGATTCAATTCATAGTTCGCACGCAATCCCTGTTTGTTCAACGTGCTACAAAGTTTGGTTATTTTCCTTCTTTTCTCTCCAACAGAGTTCTATCACACTGAATTTCTTTAGTACCTGTTTAAGAAGATATATAGGAAGAATAGAATCAATCTGCATTTTTGCAACTACATGCTCGATGCAGCCGTTACGGGCTAATTTGCATAGTTTTTCTTTGAACGATTCTGGGACACGAATTATTAGATGGGCATTGTGCTACATTTAATAAACATGTTTGATGTCCTATTAACATCATTCCTGAGCTTTATGGTTTATTTTGCAATTTGACTTTTTCGATATATAAATGCGTAATTGATATTGTGCACACAAAAAATCGCATCAGCGGAAAAACGGTATGCAGCATGGAACTTCAAAGTCAAGTGTCAAACCACATTGCTACGCTAAAAGACCTACCCCATTCATGCCATTACCACGTTTAGAGACATTAATATTTTGATGCGTTTTTGCATAAATTTCAGATCATTCTTAATAACTCTCTGGTTCAGACCAATGTGACCTGCCACCCAAAACCAACAGCAGGTCGCCCATTCTGATTTTTTGGGGGTTTATTGTGCTTAAAAATCCCCTTTCTATTATTAGCTTTCAAAATGTGGTCAACTAAACCTTCTTAAGTGCTTGATTAAATGAAGAAACATTTCAGTGAGAGGTTCCTTCAAAATGAGAAAACAAGGTTTGAAGTTTTGGTTCACTAAGGCATGAGATGTGCACACTGTGCAATCTCAACGAAATTTCCAAGTAGTCCATAAAACTGCCTAAAAAGTATTCCTTTGTCTTTCTTTATTCACTTTTACATCTTCTTTTTTTTTTTTTACTTTTAGGAGACCAAATTATTCTTTCAGCTATTGCAGAAAACTTTCCCTGGCGACACATTGCTTGTATGGGGGGGTGGCAGGTCCCCTAAACGTATAATTTCGAGCTTCAGAAGAAGATACGAAATTTATACAAAATACATACAAAATGCAATTCACTATTTTAGAATTTGGTTAGTTCAATTGGCAGTTTGTTTGTCTGGCTTATATTACAGACTATTATATGTTTGTTTGGTTTCGCCGGGACTGATATATGTGAAGAATGCTTTCATTGTGAAGGCTTCTGGTGAATAGTCTGGAACAGATATTTTCATCTTCCTAAAGAACATTTGAAAATTAAATTGCGCCCTTTACCATTCCTTGTTGTGCTATTTTCTCAAAGCATACCATTCTGGTAGATTCAAGTAGAAAAAAATAATACTACGTAGTACTACTTCTATTACTACTACTACTTCTATTACTACTACTACTACTACTACTACTACTACTACTACTACTACTACTACTACTACTACTACTTCTTCTTCTTCCTCCTCTTCTTCTTTTTTTCATCATCTTCTTCTTCTTTTTCTTCTACTACTCCTACTACTACTACTATTATTATTATTATTATTACTATATCATTATCATTTTTATTATTAATTATTATATCTAAAATGGTCATAATGATGGTGTTAATGATAATGATAATAAGAAGAACAATAATATTTATGATACAAAATTAAGATGCATAAAAATAGCAATTGCCTGATGCTGTATGTATAAAAGAATAGCGAACAAATACTTTTGCTAGTAAGCTTAAGCGATTGCTAATCTCGCAAATTTCCATTTGCTTGACGCGTATGCTTATGCGTATGTTTACGCATTTGCTTGGGCTTATTATAATCACTCGGACGGGCTGCGGGCTGACTGGCACTGAAACGTGGGATCTAACTCTGCTCGACTCACGTTAGCTTGCTCCATGCTACCGATGCACGTCGTGTCCGACCGCGGCCGGGTCCCACCTTGGGGCCATTGCATGCAGGCATGTCCGCATATGGGAATGACGATGTAATATCGATGTGGCAGATATGGCAAGTTCCGACTCGGAGTCCTCGTATAAGACACAGTAGAAGTTCGGATCTATTCTAAGTTAGTTGAGCCACATGGCTGATTTGCTTGTTTGTTATGTTAAAACAGTAGTCGAGTACATTTTATTTAAGGCACTTGCCGGCCTAAAACGAACCTCGAATTTCAATTTCATTTTATTTTCCCAGCGTGTTTGTCCCATTGAAGACACCGTTAGAAAAAAAAAATCGCATCGAAATCCAAAATATCGCCAAAAATCCAAAACCCGAGTGATTTCGAACGCGACCCGAGTGATTTCGAATGCGCCCGCGACCCGAGTGGTTATCATAAGCCTTTGCTTGTGTGGTCAGTGCTCTGTCAGAGCAGCTTGAACGTTTGCTTGATCTGGGCTTTCGCGTTGTATAATCATGTTTATACATCTGAAATAAAACCCAAATGTGTACAGTAGCTTAGATTAACATGTTTTCTTCCAAGTAAGTGCAAAACGAATGCAAAGTTTATAAATTTATTAATAAGAAACAAGTTAAAGGAATAGTTTTTTATGTGTTTTATTGAATCAACGTAATAAAAAACATAAACAAAAAATAGCGATGACTTTAATAAACAATAATAATAATAACAATAATCAACAACAAAAATAAAACATGACATTAACATAATGCATGCAAAAAACAACAACTTATATCCATGTAAAGATATACGAATACATATTACAACCTAATATGATTACATCTTGAAATCTTGTCAACTTCTCTACGCTAAAAACCTAGTATGACATTGTTCTACAGACCATGACAAACGCAAAGTTTAATGAACATAATTAAAATTCCCATTTTCTTAGGGCTTCCTTTCTTAACAATACTGTACTCCAGGTTATTATTATAGGCAGTGTAAGTTTATTGTAGCTTTTAAAAGACGGTGATTTATTTTGGAATTCGCATGTATAAATATAATCAATGAAAGTCAGTGAGTGTAAATTGAGGAGGGCTGAACCATTCTTGGGGTCATTTGCAAACAGTGGTCCAAATTTCCTGCACAAACAGACAGACCATATTGTGATATGGTAATTGCAGTTGGATGAACCCAGTTTTGGTCACCTTCGTCGGGAAAGAAAAATATACTAGCAACATCTTAAAGTCACATGAAACTTCAAAAGCAATATGAGCATATCATTATTTTGCAGATTAAAAATATAGTTGAGTGATCATAATATAAATTTTCATTTCTGAAAATGAAAAACTAACTTGTTGGTCTTTTAGGCAATACTGTAATCCAGGTCCTTATTATTGACAATGTATGCTTTGTAATCTTCAAAGGATGTCACTTTACTTTGAAATTTGCATAGTAAATAAAATATTTAAGCAAAAGAAACAAATATGTAAGAAATTTATCGTTGTCAAAACCAAACTTTTTTTCAAAGACAGTAGGATCGAAAAAATGTTTTGTCATCTCTTTAAGAAGTTTAATAATCTCCTCCCAGACAGACTGAACCACAGGACACAAACAAATAATAATAATTAAAGGATTAGTTTGACACGGCGTCTAAGGAAAAGATGTGACTACGTGTGATTGAGAGAAGCAATATTTTACACTGCAACACTTCTACATTCGAGACCTATAGCAGCCTTTGTTTTGTGAGTCTTGTTCACACAGACATGACGTTGTTCGAACCGTTTGCTCTCCAGCAATTGCTTCAAGCACAAGCAATAGCTAGCCAAGCAAAATATCATGCTTCAGCATGTGCTTTATTTCATATGCATAACCGTTTGTTTTTGATTGAAGCCTTTTCTTGCCTTCAGATAGCAATTGATTGCGGTTTGAACAATAGCGACGTCACACTCGTGCGAACACGACTCATGGTTTCAAACCGCCTCGATCACAAGAATCCCCGTTAAATTACGAGAACTTTTTTAGGCTGAAAAATACCCATTAATTATTCCTGCATTCACACCGCCCTGAAACATACCCTTCGGGATAAGTTCCTGAAGTTACGAGCATGCGCAGTATGGTCTGATAAGCAGCAAGGCGCGAAATTCAAAAAATCACTAGCCCAGCAGCAACCCATGCACGGCGCCGCACCCAACGACACGCTGGGCTAAAAGTTCCCGTAATTTGCTTTCAGACCGCCAAAATAACCACGACCTTGGAAAAATCCCCGCGAAAGTTCTCGTAATTTCGCCAAGTACCTACTATTTATCGGGTATTTTCTTTCGGGGATATTACGCGTAGTTTGCTTTCACACCGCCAAAATACCTGGTATTTTCTGATCGGGGTAAATTTCCCGATCAGAGAATACCTGGAACTGGCGAACTTCGAGGCGGTCTGAAACCACCTAAATCCCTAAATTAGACCCCAAAATAGCCAATCTGGAATTAAATTATTGGAAATGGTTTTTCAACTGATTTGAGTAGGTATGGGTGTCAACATTTACCAAAAATTAAGTACCTAGAATGCACATTCACCTATAAAATTCAAGGTCAAAGCCTTTCAAAGGTGAATGACCCTTATTTACATTATATACTATACTGTATAATGGTATCTCTGAGATGATAAGGTAGAGGCTGGTGATCATGGTGTCAAAATGTACAGATTCAGACAAGAAGATAAAATATAATAAATTCAGGTACCTAGAATGGACATTCACCAATAAAATTCAAGGTCAAAGCTTTCCAAAGGTCAATAAACTTTTTACATTATAGGTACCATACAGTATAATGGTATCTCTGAGATGAAAAGGCACAGGTTGGTGATCATGGTGTCAAAATGCACAGATTCTGACCAGAAGATCAAATTAAATAAAATTAAGTACTTAGAATGCATATTCACCCATAAAATTTAAGGACAAAGGTCAGTGTCCTTTTTAACATAAGATAATGATCAGGGTATCTCTGGGATAAAACACCACAGGTTGGTGATCTTGTTGCCAAAATGCGAAGATTTGTACAAAAAGATCAACCAACAATTTGTGATCAAAACTTGGAGGTTTCATAATTTCAGACTGAAATAATGAAGGTCATTGAGAATGTATCTAGGGGTCAGAGGTCAATGAACTCTTTCCAAAATATCAGTGGAAATTAAGTTTTAAAAAAAGTTGATAACCAAATAACACTTCTTCATATATTGCGATGCATTGCCAAAAGTAATGAAAAAAAAATAAATGAAATCAAGTATGTAATTTGAAATGATTTTTATAGTAGCAGCATTTAATGCATCATGATATCTAAATCAAGGTTGTCGTGTCTTTTTCTCTCCAGCGATAGGGCAGTCACCTCAATACTATAATAAATACTATAAACTATATCTTCTGAAAATTAATAGGATAGGTCTAACTCTCATGTCACAGCTAGCATCATCTGAGAGCATTTCTACACAGCAGAGGGAAGATGATGATGAAAATGAAATGAAGGCCATCATTAGAGCTGCAGCTTCTGTCATAGTAAATGGCAGGTATCTCAACTTCAAGAAAGATGAATTCCCAATGATTCCCGTAATATTATTAATTACCTCTCATTGCAAGCTGCCAGAATCTCTCTAGATGCTAACGCTGCAGGACAAAACTTCATATCTGCTCTCTGCCGTTCGTCACCCATGATGCTATTTGGTCCAACACAAATTAGGCATATGATAATGAAATTCAAAATGAGATAATAGCTTACAAGTACACATCCATCGACCTAAAAAAAACTCCTGCAGCTCCACTTCCAGTTCTTGAGAATCAAGCTGTGCAACATATCAGTTATAATATATAGATCTATCCTAGTTAATAATATAGATCCTGGTCTGATATCCCTTTTACAGAACGTTAAGCCTTCATTAAATGTGCCAGATCAAAGTCCTGAAAATGTCAGAAGTTTTTCAAGAGTTTAAATACTATTTGCTGAAGTTGAGACACTTAATTTCATTTACTATGATAAAAGCTGCAGCTCTAATGATGGCCTTATTTCAATTCTTCATCATTGTCCATGGCTATATGAAAATGATGCTTGCCATAATAGTGAGGCCTATCCTTTCCATTTACAGATTAAGTTATGGTTTATAATATTGATTGTAGAATTTGAGGTTAGTGACCTATTGCTACAGAGAAATTAGTACCTTGATTTAGATTTATAAAATGCATAGCTAAATGCTGCTACTTTAGACAACTTCACCATTTCAAATTAAATCAAACATGATTTTTTTTTACACTTTTGGCAATGCATTACTAAAATCTATATCGAAAAGTGCTATTTGATCTCGATTTTACCTCGAACTTGTATTTTGACATCATCATTCGTCAAGGATTCAACTATTAAATTTGTGTTCATTTTATAATAATAATAATCAGCTTTTATGTAGCGCTTAATACATCGAAACGACGTGCCTAAGCGCTTTACAGATATATTATTATCCCGGTCATCGGATTCAATCAGTTATTCCCGCACACAATGTATGCACATCCTCCACTCCCTGGGGAGTATTCCAGTCAGTCGCCGATGAGGCGCACACAGTACTGGACAAGCTTCAATGACTTTCACATCATATTGGGTACCCATTTAGCGGTTCCATGACAATTGCTCCGCCGACAATTGCTACGCAAAATACGACAACTGCTCCGCCGACAATTGCTCCGGACAGTTGCTCCGCCGACAGTTGCTCCGTCGACACTTGCTCCGCCGATATTTGCTCCCTCGACACTTGTTCCGCCGATATTTGCTCCGCCGATATTTGCTCCACCGATATTTGCTCCGTCGACATCTGCTCCGCCGAAAATTGCTTCGCCGACAATTGCTCCGCCGATAGTTGCTCCGCCGACATCTGCTCCGACTATACGACAATTGCTCCGCGACAATTGCTCCGCCGATATTTGCTCCGCCGACATCTGCTCCGATTATACGACATTTGCTCCGCCGACAATTGCTCCGCCGATAGTTGCTCCGCCGACATCTGCTCCGATTATACGACATTTGCTCCGCCGATAATTGCTCCGCCGACATCTGCTCTGCCGAAAATTGCTCCGCGACAATTTCTCCGCCGATATCTGCTCCGTCGACATCTGCTCCGTCAATATTTGCTCCGCCGACATCTGCTCCGCCGAAAATGGCTCCGCCGTAAACTGCTCCGATAATGCTTGCATGATATATTACATGGCATACACAGGGGCCGCGGAACGGTTTTCAAAGTGGGGGGCTGCATGAGTCTAAAGTGGGGGGGCTGACCATGCTAAAAATCGCAATCATATGGTCATTTTTACGTTTTTGTACACGGTTTTGGAAAAAAAGTGGGGGGCTGAAGCCCCACGGTTCCGCGGCTCCTGAATTCTGATACATGCATATAGAAAGAAATAGAAAAAAGGGGTAAGCACAAAGGAGGGATAGATATTTGTTAATTCTTATTCATGGTGGGGGAGCATTTGTGTAAGTTTTATTACGTGCCTGGTGATTAGAATGAAAAAAAATACGCGTTTTCATGTAATTATTATAACAGTACAAAGAACTTAGATATACCCCATTCTTAGCGTCAAAATCGCTCTGGCGAAATATGCTCCGAAGTGGAGATATTTGCTCCAGGTGAAATTCAACGGTACCCCACCTTTTTTGTCGAAAACCTGTATTGTAGTAACGCAAAATGTTTACTGTCGGCAAATTTTGTCCCACACAAACATGACCAAGACATTCAGTAATTAAAAATTAATATTCAAGAAAATACCAACTTGTGAAACGCTACATGTCGTGTCACCTTCTCGCCACACCCCTCCAATCTGGTTTCCATATCCTCTCGTATACACAGTGCTCTGGTCTCCACATCCACATTTAATTTCATTTATTTAATTTTCAACAAAATATAAATCAAATAAATACAATCATAACAAGTCAACATCATAAAAAATATACCAAGGTCATAAAATCAACTTGAAAAAGACATGTTATAAGAAAGTTACATACAAAGTAATCATGTGTAAAGGATTTGTGATTTATAATTTGTGAAAATGGAGGATCCCACTTAAAAGCAAAGCTTGTATATTGTGGGGTCCTCAAAATATGACAAGCGAGAAATGAATTTATACATATAAATCAAAATATAAACCATGATTACCAACAGGAGACATCATTTAAAAAAAATATAAAAAAATAACCAAAATATACGAAAATTACGCAAAAAACTCAGGAACGAGAAACAGTATAGAAAGAAAGCGGATGAATGAGAGAGAGAGAGAGAAAGAGAGAGGAAAGGGGGGGGGTGAGGAATGAATGTCAGAACTGCATAATGAACTACAGGGAGAGGAGTGTAGACAAACAGAAGCAACGTAGCGCATGAGTGAAAAGGAACGGTGATTAAAGATAAAAATCTGTGATGATGTATTTTTTAGACGTGATTATAGGATTTCAGTAAGAAAGATTTTAACTTTCTTTTAAAAGTGTACAGAGAGGGGGAATTCTTTAAGTCGTTATGAAGGGAATTCCAAAATTTTGGGCCTTCATAAATGAAAGTATTTTTGGCTTTGAACGTCCTGAAAAGCGGTAAATGGAATTCATCTGATTGCCTAGTTGGGTATTTATGAATGCTCTCATTTTTATGAAATATGTCATAAAAACAATAGGTAAATCATTACTATTATATTGATACATAAACTGACCTAGTTGAAATTAATATAAATCCTTAATTTTAAAAAATCTTGTTTTCGAAAGGTAAATAATGAGAGCGTATTAGAGCATTGCAAATGATCCGGATAACCTTCTTTTGCAGTATAAAAATCTTTTCTATCAACGTTTGATGGGTATTACCCCAAATCAAGAGACCGCAATTCAGGTATGGCAAAATTAATGAGGAATAAAGCATAAATAATGAGGATTGTGGTAAAAGAAATTTCATTCTATTGATAACATCATGTCATATACACCGTAGGTTTTTAGATTATGATAATATATAATAGTGAGTTGCTTTTTTGTTTTATGTGGATCATGATTGTTTTCTTCACTGATAGAAAAAGGATACTTAATTTTTTTTTTATTCAAAAATAAAATCCATATGGTCCGCCAATAGTCGAATTATATTCATTCTGATGTTATAATGTAAGTAACAATTTGTTGTTGATGGGGGATATATATAATTTTACACGTAGTTTCAAAATAAAACAAATCAATCAAACAAGATTTTCTTCTATAAATGATATACCTTCATCTGTATATGGCCGCCTAAGAAGAAAATGAACAAGAAAGAAAATGAAACGGAAAGGGTGAAATGGTATATTATTTTCTGAATATTAAGTCAAACTCTTTTTAAAAAAATCGATTTCTGTATTGAAAATGTCAAAAAATTTGCTCGCTCGCTTCGCTCGCTCGTATCTTTTTAGAACTATTGTTCCATCAGCCATTTTTGGCTCATTATGCCACTGTGAGCGTCAGACCAGTAGGCCTATAAATAATCCCAGCTTGCATATCGCGCTATTTAGTAAGATACGGAACATGATCGTGTTTTTTTTTATATTCCGTTTTCATAACCTATGAAAAAAAAGTTTCAGCTTAGCTCCTCCATAATTTAATTGGCGAGATTCGTATCCTTTTGATTAATTTCTGGAACGGATATCAAAATATTTTGAAATATTAAAAAAATGAAAGGAAGGAGAATGAAATATAATACAAATAATACAACTACTACTAATAACAATGATAATAATAATAATAATGAAAATAGTAATGGTAATAATAATAATAATAATGATTATAATAATAATAATAACAATAATAATAATAATAACAATCATTTGGTTATCTATAATGCGCTTAAGACATGGTATGTATCTAAGCGCTTACATATTTATCACCCCGGTCATCATTTTAATCAGCTATTCCCGCACAAAACGTATGCACATCCTCCACTCCCTGGGGAGTAATCCAGCCTGTCACCGATTAGGCGCACATAATGCAGGACAAGCTACAATGACTTTCACATCTTACAATTTAGCACCTGGGTTGAGAATGGCAAAGTGTGGATTAACGACTTGCCAAAGGATGCGACACCAAGGTGGGATTCGAAAACACGACCGTTTAAGTACAAGCCAAGAGTCAGAACCGCTACACCACATCACGACGGTTCCACTTTAAACTTTAGTCTTTAGTTAGGACTAACCCTTTAAAGAAAAAAAAATCCGCTTTTAGCGGCTGATCGGCGAAAATGTGGATGAAAATGTTTTTTCCACCCGGCCCCCCAACCCTAGTGGCGAAAGCTTGGTCCACTCCTTAAATATGTCTCAAGTTCACGATCACAAAATGTCCCTTTTCTGAAATATATCAAAAATATTCAATTAGCGCATTGCGCTCTCACTATGAAATATCTCCCCCCCCCCCGAGATATGCTTCAATGTTTACAATTTTCCAGGTCAATAACAGCTCGCGCTTTGTGCTCGCATTATAAATTCAGTTTAATGCGTACCGGGTTTCATGAATTTGTAACTATATTATTACTGGTATATATATTATTGTCTTTTAAAAATAACATTATTTGTTTAGACGTAGTGAGAGAGATACATATATTCATTTATTAAAACATATTTATATTGTCGCTATTGCATAGAATAGAACAAAAATACAACCGAAGTCTAGTTTTATAGTAACTCACCAGTAGCGTAATGAGCCAACAACAACAATTGGAGGGGGCCAGACAAGGATTACATTTATTTTCCTTTCCTTTATTTATTTTTTTCATTGGTAGGGAGAATGGGGGGGGGGGGGGATCCGAGACCCCTAGCACGCCCCTCCCCCATCTGTACGCCAGTGATGATCATACTTTCGTTTGGAACAAATTGAAAGAAAAAAGATGCAAGGGTAGATAAGGCCCAAGATGTAAATAAAAATTATTGATAAAAATATCAATAATTATAATGCTGCTAAATATACAATAAATCAAGCGGTCATCAATGAAAATAAACAGCGTGACAGAACAAAACGAGAAAGAGAGAGAGCCCGTGCGAATGTATGGCGTATAAGTTGCTGGAAAGCAGAAGATATATTGTGTCCAGCATCCCCCCCCCCCAATTTCTCTCCCCGCTCAAGACCGGAGTGAAACCAATGATAATAATATATAAACAAAAATCCAGATTCACAATTTCAATGGGGAGTGTGTCATTCCCCTTCTCCGTTACAATTTGTCAAGTGGCAGCGGCAGGGAGAACGATTTGTTTTGTTTTTTTAAGCAGAAAGCTGTGATGATAGGGGGAGAATGAAATAAATAAAATATTAACGAATAACAAGAAAAAAAAAACCAACATAACAATTTGTATCAGGATGAATATCTTATCATTTCAAACATAGACCAACTTGGAGAAATAAGATGTTCATGCAATTATCACGGAGCAATTGTCGTATAATCGGAGCAGAAGTCGGCGGAGCAATTATCGGCGGAGCAATTTTCGGCGGAGCAGATGTCGACGGAGCAAATGTCGGCGGAGCAAATATCGGTGGAGCAAATATCGGCGGAGCAGATGTCGGCGGAGCAGATATCGGCGGAGCAAGTGTCGACGGAGCAACTGTCGGCGGAGCAACTGTCCGGAGCAATTGTCGGCGGAGCAGTTGTCGTATTTTGCGTAGCAATTGTCGGCGGAGCAGATGTCGGCGGAGCAATTGTCGGGTCACCCATTTAGCACCTGGGTCGAGGGTGGCAAAGTGTGGATTAACGCCTTGCCAAAGGACGCCAGACCGCGATGGGATTCGAACACACGTGACGACCCTCTCTTTACAAGGCGAGAGTCTGAACCACTACACCACGGCTCCTCCATTTTCCATGCAGGTCAGTCTGTTTCCCATCAGAATCACTATATACATGCCACAATTAAGTTATCGACCTATTTACTTAAATTCCCTGACGTTATTGACATGGTTGATTGACCTCTAGCCCCTACATATATTTTACATGGCCATTATTTATCCTTATTTCAGAGTGAAATTATTAAACATCCAAGTTTTCATTACACATATTTACCTTTCTTTCTATTATTCACATATAAAATGTGAATATAATGGATTAATTTCTTTTTGGGGGAATCATGCATGGATATATAAATATTTACTATATTTTGACCTTTGACTTTGGATATCAAAGGTGAAGGATTATTCTTTATGATTATTTTGTGCCTTTTTATCTTCTTGCAAAAATTGTTTTTTGACACCAAAATCACCAACATGCAGTGTTTTATCTAGGAGATACCATTAAACGATATATATAGCCTATGTAAAAAAGTCAATGACCTTTGACCTTGAACTTTATTGATTATTATGCATTCTGGGTACTTAATCTAATTTCATTTGATCTTCCTGTATACCTCTGCATTTTGACACCAAGATCACCAAACTGCGTCTTTTCATCTCAGAGATACCGTATATGGTATATAATGCGAAAAAGGTAATTGACCTTTGAAAGGCTTTAACCTTGAATTTCATTGGTGAATGATCATTGTACGTACTTGATTTTATTTTATTTGATCTTCTTGTAAGAATATGTACATTTTGACAACAAGATCACCAACCTGTGCCTTTTCATCTCAGATATACCATTATACGTATATGTTATATAATGTGAAAAGGGTCATTGACCTTTGAAAGGTTTTGACCTTGAATTTCATGGGTGAATGAGCATTGTAGGTACTTGCTTTTATTTTATTTGATCTTCTTGTAAGAATCTGTGCATTTTGACACCATGATCACCAACCTGTAATATTTTATCTGGGAGATACCATGATACAGAATATTTAAAAAGGTCATTGACCTTTAACCTTGAAAAAAACTTTCCCCAACCCGTATTCCTCCTAACTTTTTTGGTAAATGTTGACACCAATATCTTCTCAAATCAGTCAAAAAAACATTTCCAATAATTTTATTCCAGATGGTTACTAATTACGGGATACTCAAAATACAGGGCTCAAACACAACGGTTTGACAGAGCAAATTACCGCTTCTTTCCTATAACATCTCTTCCTCAGACGTGGTGTCAAACTAACTTGTTTCTTTTTGATAAATTTATATATTTGGCATTTGATTTGCACTTTTTAGATTTATTAGGAAGAAAAATTGTACATGTAGGCTACTGTACACCTTGGGGTTCTCACTTGCATAAAAATGACAAAAAAAATCGCAAACGCCCTGATCAAGTAAACGCTCAAGCTGCTCTGACGGAGCTTGAAAAAAAAAACGCACGAGCGAAATGTTCCCTTTATGCATAAAATTTTTAGCAATGACTTAATCGTGAAGCAAATGCTAGCAGGCAGTTAGTCATTGCTTGAGCTTACTAGCAAAAGCATTTGCTTGCTAATTTTTATACATACAGAATCAAGCAAAGCCTAGCAAAAGCAATTGCTACTGTGACGAGATAATAATACATGTTTAAGTCTGGAGTACAGACTAGAAAAAAGGATATCGCTATGTGAACAACGGACTTGTGAATCTGAATCGTCATGTGTACATTTTGTATATAAACTGTTTTAAACGATTTGACATGGCGTGGCTTGTTGCTTATTCATGAGTGCATGTCTGAATGGAGATTCAGGAGGTTTACGTTGGAGTTTGTCCAGGACAGGTAACAATAAGAGCTTGTCAGGACCAGCAAACGTAACAGTGGGGGCTTGTCCGTGAGTCAATCCTCCGCCTAACAGTGGGGGCTTGGTGAGAGTCGACCCAGAACTCTCGGCGTAAGTTGTATCGAAGTACCGTATAACGTATAATGCTAGCGCCGGCAAAGTCGCATGAACGTATTATCGATGCGTGCAATCGTATTCAACGTGAGGATTGTCATTAGACATTTGCATGGGTGTGTGGATATCTCTGTCAGTGTGTTGTGTATGACGCTGTGTGGTGGCGCACAAGGTTGAGTATGGCGTGCCGTTTGTTCCATGAGGCACTTCCATGTATTTCAGTGTGTCTCGCTGTGCGATGTGTTTTGCTCACGTAGAGTTGAATGAAATTTGGGTTGATGATATTTCAACTGGTTAACCATTTTTTAAGGGTTGCTGTGTCGGTTGATGGAAACTGACAGTGTCGACTGGAGTCAAGTTGACAGTGTGGTTGGAAAAATTTTCAACTGGAGTGACCGAGTCAGGTTACCGTTTCTGTAGGTTGAGGTCATATCTACAGGGTCAGCCAGGTCAGGTTGACATTTTCTTATGTGGTTGATATAATTTTCAACTGTGATAACCATATTGGTTATTGTCTTGGCTAAGAATTAAAGGTTTTCTTTAGCTGTTTCTAGTCTTTTCAGCGTTAAAGATTAGGGGTCTTTTGTTGACCATGGCGGAATTTTCTTTGGACGATTTCGTTGATTCTCCCAGTGTTGAGAAGTTGCTGGTTCTGAAGAAGGTTCATCTCTTGGAGATTGCTCATCATTACCAGGTTGCTGAGGTAAGGAATACTTGGCGTAAATTAGAAATTCTGAAAGCTGTAATTCAGTGGTTAGTGGAAGAGGAAGATGTTCTGCCACTTGAAGCTTTATCTAAGGTTCCGATTGAGTCTGTGAATGTGGACTTGACAGAGAAATTGCGTTTGAAAGAGTTGGAACTAGAGATAGCGAAAGTTGAGCTTGAACGAGAACACGTAGTTTTGAGAAGGGAGCATGAGAATGCTAGAGAAAGAGAAGAAATTAGGCAAGTAAAGTCTGATTTTTATGTTGCGAAACATGTTCGAATGGTTCCCGTTTTTCAGGAGGGGGAGGAGATAGAGAAATATTTCCTTCACTTTGAAAAGGTAGCTGTTAGTTTGAGTTGGCCGCAAGAAAAATGGTCACACTTGTTACAATCTCAGTTGAAGGGTAAAGCTCGAGATGCTTATTCAGCTTTGTCAGTTGATGATGCGGGTCGTTATGACGTTGTTAAAGCAGCAGTGTTGCGTGCTTATGAGCTTGTACCGGAGGCGTACCGTCAACAATTTCGGAAAACACGCAAAGATGAGACCGAAACTCATCTTGAGTTTGCTAGGCGCAAACAACAGTTGTTTGATAGATGGAGTTCGTCACTCCATGCAGATAGCTTTGATAAGCTTAGAGAAATAATTCTTCTCGAAGAGTTTAAGCGTAGTGTGCATTTCGATGTTAGGTTGCATCTTGAAGAGCAGCAAATAGGAACGCTTAATGAAGCAGCGAAGCTTGCAGATGATTATGCGTTAACGCACAAAATCACAAACAAAAAATCAGATGAGACAAACAAATCTGGAAAGTGGAAAAACAAAAACAAAAATGGTGCTTCAGCACACAACAAGAAAGAAGTAAAACCACAATCTAAAGATGACGAGCAAGAAAAGAAATGCTATGCATGTCACAAGGTTGGTAATTTTAAAGCAAAGTGTCCTACACTTAAAGGAAAAACAAGTGAAACAAGTAATGCACATCCAAATGCATTTGTGAATAATTTGCTAAGTTCAGAGAGTAGGATTGAGCCAGTTAACTTAGAGAAAGTGAAAAAGCAATATGAACCGTTTGTTTCTGTAGGATATGTTTCCCTAGCTGGTCGTGTCGAAGCAAGGAAAGTGAAAGTGTTGCGTGATACTGGTGCTTCTCAGTCTTTGATCTTGGAGAGTGTGTTGCCTTTTGGTGAGAAATCTTGTGTTGGAGCTAGTGTTTTGCTCCAAGGAATAGGAGATGGCTTTGTAAAAGCACCCCTTCATGTGGTAGACTTGAAATCAGACCTTGTTTCTGGTAGTGTGGAAATGGCTGTGAGACAATCACTTCCGGTGGCAGATGTTTCCATCATTTTAGGGAATGATCTTGCTGGTGATAAAGTTGTGCCATGTCCAGTTGTGAGTGCTATTCCGTGTGAGAGTAGTAAAACAGAGCAGTTGGTTGCAGAATTTCCTACTGTGTTTCCGTCTTGTGCTGTAACTCGTTCGATGGCAAAGAAAGTAGAGTCTGAATCGAAGTCTAGTGAGCTAGATGAGGTTAACTTGGGAGATTCTTTCTTTTGTCGTTTGGTTGATGATGAATGTGAATCAAATGTGAATGAGGGTGCAGGATAAACTCAAAGTACAGAAGAGAAAAGTAAATGTGAACCAATGCCGATAAGTAAGAGTAAGTTGTTAGAGGAGCAACAAAAAGATCCTCAGTTAGTATCCATGTTTGAGAGAGCGATCTCTGAAGAGGAGGCATTGACCGTGCCTGTTTGTTATTATACGAAGTCAGGTGTTTTGATGAGAAAGTGGAGGCCGATAGATGTTCCTGCTGATGAAGTTTGGAAAGAGGTCCACCAGATTGTAGTTCCTTCTACTTATAGGCCGGAAATACTTAGTCTTGCTCATGAAGCACCACTTGCAGGTCACTTGGGAGTCTATAAGACTCGGGAGAAAATCCTTTCTCATTTCTTTTGGCCGGGTTTACAAAAGGATGTTGCAAACTATTGCAGAAATTGTCATGTATGTCAGGTAGTAGGTAAACCGAATCAGAAAATACCAGTCGCGCCATTAAAACCAGTGCCAGCGTTCGATGAACCGTTTGCAAGAATTATCATAGATTGCGTAGGTCCGCTTCCGAGGACAAAAGCGGGTAATGAATTCCTGTTTACCATTATGTGCGCAAGTACCAGGTATGTCGAAGCGATTCCACTTAGACGTATCACCGCAAACAATGTGAGCAAGGCGCTGATCAAGTTTTTCACGACTGTAGGATTACCGCGTACCGTTCAGTCTGATCAAGGATCAAACTTTATGTCGAAAGTCTTTAAGCAAGTGCTAGGGCAGTTAGGGATTGAACATGTAGTTTCTAGTGCATACCATCCTGAATCGCAAGGAGCACTTGAGAGATGTCATCAGACACTTAAGAACATGCTCAAATCATATTGTTTGGAGACAGAGAAACAATGGGATGAGGGAATTCCATTGTTGCTATTTGCTTTGAGAGAATCTGTTCAAGAATCTCTTGGTTTCAGCGCATTTCAGCTCGTGTATGGACATGAAGTCCGTGGACCCCTCAGGTTGTTGAGTGAAAGGTTGTTGTCAGATGAGGAAGATGTAAATATGTTGGACTACGTATCGTCTTTCCGTGAGAGATTGCATCGTGCTTGTGAAGTTGCTAGGAAGAATTTGTCTGATTCTCAGGAGAAAATGAAGTCTTGGTATGACAAGAAGTCCAAGGAAAGGAATTTCAAGGCAGGTGATGAAGTTTTGGTTTTGTTACCAGTAGTTGGTAATGCTTTGCAGGCTAGATTTTCTGGACCGTATACCATTATGAAGAAAGTTGGTGATGTTGACTATGTCGTCAAAACTCCAGATAGAAGAAAGAAAAAGCGTGTATGTCATGTGAATATGATAAAAGCTTATGTTCAAAGAGATGATGAAAAGAGAGCACAACCAGTGTTGAGTGCTGTAGAATCTGAGCTGAATGATGAAAGTGAAGAGATGTGTAAAATTGAGAGAGATGAACCATGTGTGAAATTGAAAAATTCAGAAGATCTAACACACATCAATGACAAACTAACCCACTTGTCTGAGAAGGAGAGGAGGGATGTGAAAGAGCTGTTGAATGAGTATCCGCAGATATTTGCAGATATCCCATCTCGTACTGATGTTGTTGAACATGATGTTGATGTGGGAGATACCGCCCCAATCAAGCAGGCACCTTATCGTGTTAACCCAGTAAAGATGAAGAATCTTGAAAAAGAAATAGAGTACATGCTGCAGAATGGCATCATCGAGCCAAGTAGCAGCGCATGGTCGTCACCATGCATCTTAGTTCCGAAACCGGATAAGTCGTATCGTTTCTGTACCGACTACAGAAAAGTCAATTCGAGTACAAAGACCGATTCTTTCCCGATACCGCGCGTAGATGATTGTATTGACCGTATAGGCAAGGCGAAGTATGTAAGCAAATTCGATCTGCTTAAAGGCTATTGGCAGATTCCGTTGACTAAGAGAGCGCAAGAAATCTCTGCATTTGCTACACCTCAAGGCCTATTCCATTACACTGTGATGCCATTCGGTATGAAAAATGCGCCGGCTACATTCCAAAGACTTGTGAATAGTCTTGTCTCTGGTCTTGAAGGCTGTGAAGCTTACATAGATGACTTGATTGTGTATAGTGAAGATTGGAAAGTTCATGTACAAAGAATCAGAGATTTGTTCAGGAGATTGTCTGATGCCAAATTGACAGTCAACTTGGCAAAGAGTGAGTTTGGAGGTGCTACTGTTAGTTTCTTGGGTCACGTTGTTGGTTCAGGTCATGTTCGACCACTCTCAGCGAAGGTAGAAGCTATTCTGGCGTTCCCGACTCCAACCAACCGGAAGGAACTGATGAGGTTTCTTGGCATGGCAGGCTACTACAGACGATTCTGCCATAACTTCTCTGATGTCGTCGCCCCGCTGACCAATCTACTACGGAAGGAGGTGAAGTTCATCTGGTCCAGTGACTGTCAGAGTGCTTTTGACAAAGTGAAAGCACTCCTATCTACCAATCCTGTACTGGTGGCTCCAGATTTTAGTCAGCCATTCTCTCTGATGGTTGACGCTAGTGATGTGGGTGCCGGAGCTGTTCTTACGCAGAAAGATGAACAGGGAACAGACAGGCCCAAGTTTTCGAGCAGTCAGAGAAATTATTCCACTGTGGAGAAGGAAACTTTGGCGTTAATCTTTGCACTGCAACACTTTGAAGTGTATGTGAGTGGATCTCAACATGCATTGGACATATGGACAGATCATAATCCTTTGACGTTTCTAAGTAAGATGAAAAACAAAAATCAAAGACTTACAAGGTGGAGTCTACTGCTCCAAGAGTACAACTTGAACATTAGACATCTACCGGGAAAAGACAACATTATTGCAGACACATTGTCGCGAGTGTAAACTGAATCCTTAACTTTGAACAATTTGATAACTTCGAATTCGTGTGAACTTTGAAGTCTGGACAATGGAAGTTTAACGTCGTGTGTATCAATGCGAAATTCGGACAATGAAAGTTTGATATCATCAATGTGATAAACAGTGAACGTTTGACATCGTGTTATGTCATCGTGACGTTTGAGCAGTGAACGTTTGACAGCGTGTTAATTCATCGTGACATTTGAACTGTGAACGTTCGATATTGTGTATAATCAAGGTGAAATTTGGAAACTGCACTTTCTGTGAACTGTGGAACTTGAAACTTATTTCATCATGTGAATTTATACCTAAATGCTTACTTGTCATCTCAATTTAATGGATACTCCGGAATGGACTCTATACCATGTTTGATTTGAAAGTGAACTGAACTTGTGTTTTTTCTGGATTTCTGGATGCCAACTGTGCTCATGTTTACACTATATCTTGGATCAAGTAATCTGAACCTACTGTGAATCTTCATAAACATTCAATGAACCCTAACTGAAGCGATGATGTTGAACTTCGTTGAACTGAAACTATAATTGGAAGAAGATATTGGAAATCAGAAGTTTGAACTTACATCTTGAATGATTTCTCATATTATTGACTTTTGGACTCAGTGAAGCAATGCTTTTTATATTGCTTTTCTCATCACACTTGGAAGTAATATCATGTATTTTTTATGTTGATTATTCATGTGAAATTTCTTATGACTATGTTTATTACGAACATACATGTATTTCAGAACATGCGTGTACCTTTTGATGAATAAGTTTTACTACATGCATGCGCTATCAATACATGTCTGTTTTACTCATTTCATTATACTATGTTTTATATTATGCTTTTCTTTTGCCAAAGTATGCGAAATTGCTGCACAAAAAGCGTGAAATTGAAAAAGGGCATTTCGATGTGTTTTAATAGATTAACTGTGTTTGGTTAAGCGCTATATTCATTGTGATAATGTTCGTTTATATTAACAAGCAAAATTTGAGTTGCGAACATACTTATTGCAATTTCTTTGAAAAATTATAAGCATGTTTTTAAGGAAGGGAGTGTGACGAGATAATAATACATGTTTAAGTCTGGAGTACAGACTAGAAAAAAGGATATCGCTATGTGAACAACGGACTTGTGAATCTGAATCGTCATGTGTACATTTTGTATATAAACTGTTTTAAACGATTTGACATGGCGTGGCTTGTTGCTTATTCATGAGTGCATGTCTGAATGGAGATTCAGGAGGTTTACGTTGGAGTTTGTCCAGGACAGGTAACAATAAGAGCTTGTCAGGACCAGCAAACGTAACACTACTTTATATGCATCTGACCCATTGTCCCCTTGTGTAAATAGTCTTTTATGAACAAAATAATAGTATTGATTGATTGCAGTTACATTGTTGCATTCTCTGTTTCTCGCAGTGGGTTCACGTGGTAACCACCTAAACTGGGTATGATTTGTTTTTAGACAAGCTAAACGGAATTATTAAAGGGAACTCAATTTTAAGAACGGGGGGGGGGGGGGGGGACTAAAGATAGGCTCATATAAACGATCAAAATTACAATTTCATTTTGTTTTCATTGTCAGACGAAAGCTTACAAATCATATTCTTTTTTTCTTATCTCATTTATGCTGTATATATATATAGAGTGTAGGTAATGTTTTATATAAATGACTTCAGCACTTTGATCTGATCAATCAAGTGTATATATTTTTTTTATTTAACCTCAGCTGACTGCATACTTATGTGAACCAAATCGATAGTTTAGTAAAACAATATTTCGAAATGTAATTAACTTTATATTGTCTATACGATCCTATTTGAGGAAAGGCTGAATATTCTAATGAAATTAATTTCAGACGTAATTATGATAGAATATTTAAACAGAATGGGGGGCATAAGTTATATGATAGCAACTACAATTTTGCACACGAAGTGCAAATCTGACGACCCAGCCGTGGTGGCGAAAACTTTCCACTAACACGATGTACAGCACAATTAGAATGAGTGATCTCGATATTTAAATGTGCATTATACTTTCCCATTACTTGTCAAGCTTATTAAAGCTTTCGTTGATCTTATTTTGTTTCTGTTTTTTAAGAGCTAACTTGCTATAGGGGTTTCATTCACCTTAAAAACCCACGTTTCCTCTAAGGCCACGACAGCGCCAGGACAATGCGCGGAATGCAGCATTTGCAACCCACGTCCCTACCGCAACCTGTCCGGCTGTCCGGACATTCCAAGGGGTGTCTGCGCGCTGTCCTTAACCCTTCATAAGGTTCGGGACATCAACATTTGTCCGCATCCGAATTTAGTCGAGAGTAAAATCTGGACACGGAAATTGAATTCCTGACACATTCGGGACCTTGTCCTGACGATGTCCCGATGATGTCCCACCCTTTTTAAACCCTTCCTCGTCTTCCGCAAACCCTCCGAAACCCATCCCCAATCAGGACAGCTTCAGGAAGCAGAGAAGCCAAGGGTTCAGGAACTTTCAGAAACGTGCAGACTGGAATAAGAAGGCAAGCGGAGTGATTCGGGAACACGCGGACAGGAATGAGAAGTCAAGCAGAACGTATCAGCAATGTGTGGATCCAATGCTAATATGTATGGAACGGGTACACAAGCAACAAAAGCCATTTGTGGTCAGTGCGCGAGAGTGGGGCAACGGGACATAATACAAGACAACAGCATCGCAAAACGTAGCGAAGAACAGGGTCAAGGTGCTTCATTAATATATCACTAAACAAACCAGAAACTGAATATTTCAAGCAGTGTTTTAAACAAATATCTCGCGTGCGCAAAGCGCGAGCTGATTTTTTCCTCTTGGGGGATAAGGGGGCTACAGACTTTAATGATGAACATTTCAAGGACCATCTAACTGGACAGAACATGCCAACGCGAAGCGCGTACTGGAATTTTATACTGATCCGAAAAGTGGACATTTTAAATATTAATGCGCGCAGATTTTTTTGTTTACCGAAAAAAAGATGTTTCAAGCAACGTTTTAATAATGAAGTAGATTATTTCAATTCAGGAGATCGCACCTCAAGTAGGTTGCGTGAAACTCCGAGTTGCAATTAAATTTGATGAACCTCCAGTCAACCTTGTGAACTTATATTTATTTATTATTCAAAGCTCTCATGTGAAGGACATCGAGCACTCTATACAAGGATAGCATTTTCGAAGAATATATGTATATATATATAGTGTGTATCAAAAACAAATTTACACTTTGAAAAAGCCCTGGGAATTAAGAAATACACATAATGTGGGTAATTTTTTCACATATAATCTTGGGTTTGGGTCTCATCTATGCAATGAAAGTAAAAGTTTTGACAGAATGTTACACTTGAGTGAGCACTGTCCTTTTTTGTAAAGCTCGCAGAAATCTGTTTGCGCAGAAATGCTCGTTTTCACGCTGTGTCAAGGGGAAAGAGCGAAATGAAACTTACCGTACGAAACGTTTCTCATACACTTCCCTTGCACTTTTAGTCGATTGAAACAATGTAACAATTTTGCCACCAAAATTTAAACTTCAACACTTAGTAAGCACAACCTATTACCCTTTTTGGGCCAGCTGGATCTGAGGACATAACTGAATCCGAACAAAACGTTATATCAGACATCTCTAGCACTTTTTCAATAAGTTGTTATCATTTAAAGTGGGTTTACATTTCATTTTTCATTTAATACTTGTTTCTCCACACTTTTTCCAAGCTTGACAATGATTAACAAAATGAAAATCAAGCCTAAGCTTGTAAATCGAATTTCAGTATAAAGCAAATATCGTCACGATGGCTTCGGTGTGTGGAGGAGTGGGTTGGGGCGCAATGCACTCTTCGAAGTGTTTTGGGCAAGGAAACAAGTTAAAAAGGTAAAATATATCTTCAAATCAATTTTATTAGCTAAATTCCATGTGTTCTTCATGATTAAGGTCTACTTTTATTCGCATAACTATTTCAAAGTTCTACGCAAATAATTTTTCACTTACTTTTCAAAAGTAAGTGGTGCTCACTCAAGCGGAAATATTTTTCGACAGTTATATCGTCATTTACTTAAATGGATCTGTACCAATGTTAAAATGTAGACAAATCTTCAGGATAATTGAAATGTATGATTTTACAGGATTTTTCTAAGTGTAATTTTTTTTTTTATACGCACTGTATATATATATTCGCCATTGTCATCTTGCAGTCATGGCAACACGTCTTTAGATGCGTCTTTTACAGTGCGCTTCCTCCATCTTCAGCGCATTGATTTCTTTGAAAGGTGAGGTTCACAATCCGTATGCCCATGAACAGACGTGTTTTTCACGACTGTTTCAGAAACGGATTTAGAAACTTTTTTTTTTGTCACATCATGGGCACTGACGAAGAGTGTGACTTTACCTTTCATTTTTGAGAGCAGTGTTCTGTTTAAAATCTACGAATTCATTTAAACAGCATTTATTAAACCATTTATTTATATATTGTATATATATATATATATATATATATATATATTATGATGCGCAGATTAGGCCCTAATGTTTTATACATCGTTTCGGCTTCGTAATCATTAATGGGGGAGGAACAAACCTGGACGATTATTTTTCATTTGTTAACAGTGCATGTCAAGGCTAGGCGTTTCATCATAATAATTTCGTTATTTGCCTAACAATACTATTTACGAATTTGGTTGCATTGTACCTTGAGGGCTTTGTAAATGAAATCAAAGGATGGATATTTTTCCTTCAATATTTCAGAAGCAAAATGAAACTGCACCTATCTGACTTCTCTTTTTTTATAAAATTCCTTTCTGTCTGGCTGGTTCTTTTGATCCAAAGCTTTACAGGTTTATCGATGAAAAGGAGAAAGAGTAAACATGAGAGAAGTGGAGAGACAAGGATAGATTTGGGGGCTGGAAAAACACCTGGAGTACCGAGGGGAAAGCTTAGACGTTAATGTTGACACGGACGATTATGGTTACATATTTTGTCCTTATTTGTATGTCTTCTGTAGTATCATATTTAAGTATTTAAATGACAATAAGCATGCATACCCAGGTTCGGCACTGATTTTGTAACTAATGGAAATCAATAAAAATCGTGTTTTGCCAGTAAACCTATTTGAGTTCAATCGAGGGTGTGGTTCGGATTCTATAAAAGTAGAGACCCTAGAACTTTACTGCTGCATCCAATATGATATTAAATATAAACACCTGAATTATAATAGCCTGGGAAGCGGGAGGGCTGTTGGGTATTTTGTACACCACAAGCAGCACCCCTGAAAATGGTTGGTATGCTAAAATGTAGAGATTTGACACTAATCTTCTTCATTCCTGGACAGAAAAATCTTTATTATCTAATTACATTATTTTTATTTTTCAAATCGCCCAGATATTTAACTATATTTTATTCATCACCTAATCATTATCAAAAAAATGCATACAATAGTTAAAATAGCATCATCATCATTATCGTAATTTCCACCATTATCCTTAGAGTAATCATTATTATCATCATCCTAATCTTCATGATCATTATTGTCGTCTTAATCTTCGTCTTCGTCGTCGAATCGACCAATACCACCGTCATCTTTTCATCGCTACGATATTTTCTCAGTCAATACGCAGATGCTTTCTACAACGCACCAATTCGTTTGAAAATGCAAATCGAATCACTCCGACAGTATTGAGAAAAAAATACGCTCTATATAAGCTTATTTTCAAATGTTTACTTTCTAGAGACCAAATTATTTTTTTAGCTAATACAGAAAATTTCCCTTTCGACACATTGCTGGTTTTATCTTTTCAGAAGAAGCCATGTAATGCAGTTCACTGTTGAAGAGTTTGGGTTGATTTCTTTGGCAGTTTGTCTGGTTTGAAAGAATGCTTTCATTGTGAAGGCTAGATCTATTCAGGGTAGACATTTTCATCTTTCTAAATATCATTTGAAAACTACGCTGCGCCCTTTTCAATCGTGCTTGCATTATTTTCTCAAAGCATACCGTTCCGGTTGGTTAACATGAGTAACGTATATAGAAACACATGATACTACTACTACTACTATTACTACTGCTGCTGCTGCTCCTGCTAGTATTTCTACTACTACTGCTACTACTACTACTACTACTACTACTACTACTACTATAACTACTATTACTATAACTACTAATATTGCTACTACTAATAATGATAATTATAATAATGATAATTATTAATAACAATAATAATACTAAAAATATTAACTTTAAAATCAACATTATAAGCAAACAAAATTATAACAACATCAACGATTTTCATAATAATGATGTCGATGATGATAATGATGATGATAACAAGAACAATAATACTAATAAAAATACCATGGAATGGGGAGTTGATTTGTTTATATTTTATTTTTATCGTAATGGGCTCACATGGTAACCACCTGAACTCGATAAGGTTTGTTTTCAGACAAGCTAAACGGGATTATTAAAGGGGAATGAATATAAGGGAGAAAAAAAAACTGTAGATAGGCTCATATAAACGATGAAAATTACAATTTCAATTTTTTACATTGCCAGACGAAAGCTTACAAATCATTATATTCTATTTCTTTGCACGTTTATGCTGTTATATATCTAAGTTTATAATGTTTTATATAAATGACTATATATGATCTTCAGCACATTGATTTTTTCCTTTATAATAGTCATGGTTTGTCTTCAATCAAATGTATAATTTTTATTTAGCCCAGCTAAATGCATACTTATATGAAAACCAAATGAGACAGTTAAGTAAATAATATTTCGATATTTGATTATCTTTGCACTTTCTTCACAATCCATCTTGACGAAAGTCTGAATATTCTAATGAAATTGATTAAAGTCATAATTATTATAGTATATTTAAACATAAAGGGGGTATAAGTTTTATGACTGCTGACGGCATCGCCGTACGCGGTTAATTGGTAGATTTTTCCCAATAAAGTCCACTCAGACCAGCGTTTATTAAGTCTGAAGTTGTCAAACCGGTCGTTAAGCACGAGTCACATCGCTCTTACCAGAGTAGCAACTACAATTTTGCACACGAAGTGCACGTCTAACGTTCCCGTCGTGGTGGCGAAAACTCCCTACTCAGACGATGTACAATTATAATTAGTGATCTCGATATTCAAATGTGCATATAACCTTCTCATTGTCAAGCTTACTAAAACTTTTTTTTTAATTTATTTTTTCCTCTATTTTTAAAGAGCTAACATGCTCTAACAGTCTAATGGTTTCATTCACCTTTAGCGCACTAGGTTTTTTTTTACTCATGTGGATTGCGGATGAATTGTTATTATTCTATTATCTTATTTAGATTATAAGCAACACGATTCACAACATACCACTCAATTAAGAATTATAGTAGTTATTATTCCATCGCTATATATATATTTGTGTGTGTGAGGGTGTGTGCGTGTGTGTGTATGTATATATATATACACACACACATATATATATATATATATATATATATATATATATATATATGTGTGTGTGTGTGTGTGTGTGTGTGTGTGTGTGAAGTTATACATGTACAACAGTTTTGGCAACTCTTTTTATTTTAGATATTGTAAAGAAGTGAATGAAGATAACAATGGTAGGCGTAGCTTAAATCAAGGTTACCCAGAGCTATCTACCCTTTGGAAAAATTGGCGATGCCGAAAAAATGTCTCTGCCGGGAATCGAACCCGGGCCCCCAGCTTTGAACGCCGGTGCCTTAACCACTAGACCACAGAGATATGGTATACGTGTACCAAAGCAATAGCTTTGATCCAGCTGAGGCATGGCGGCTTGTCATTGTTCAAAACCCACCTTCACCCGACAAAGGAAATTATAATTGGTATAGTGTCGAAAATCTGTCTATCTGACGGTCAATCGGATCGGGGTCGCCCTAGCCACTAACCCGTCTCTGTGGTCTAGTGGTTAAGGCACCGGCGTTCAAAGCTGGGGGCCCGGGTTCGATTCCCAGCAGAGACAATTTTTCGGCATCACCAATTTTTCTGAAGGGTAAATAGCTCTGGGGAACCTTGATTTAAGCTACGCCTACCATTGTTCTCTTCATTCATTTCTTTACAATATTTAGAATAAAAAGAGTTGCCAAAGCTGTTGTAGATGTATAACTTCACACATTTGTATACTTTCTCCCATACGTGTACTGTATCAAAGCAATAGCAATAGCTTTGATCCAGCTGAGGCATGGCGGCTTGTCATTGTTCAAAACCCACCTTCACCCGACAAAGGAAATTATAATTGGTATAGTGTCGAAAATCTGTCTATCTGACGGTCAATCGGATCGGGGTCGCCCTAACCACTAACACGTCTCTGTGGTCTAGTGGTTAAGGCACCGGCGTTCAAAGCTGGGGGCTCGGGTTCGATTCCAGGCAGAGATATTTTTTCGGCATCACCAATTTTTCCAAAGGGTAGATAGCTCTGGGGAACCTTGATTTAAGCTACGCCTACCATTGTTCTCTTCATTCATTTCTTTACAATATATATATATATATTGCGCAGAGTAGGCCTAGATGTTTTACACATCGTTTCGGCCTCGTAATCATTAAAGGGGGAACAAACATGCACGATACGAGGCTGTGATACTGGGCAGATGCATAAAAGTAGCAATTGCTGGCAAGCAATTGCTTCAAGCGCAAGTAAACGATCATGTCTCAGCAAATTACCGCTTGGTGTCAAACTACCTTGTTTCTTTTTGATAATTTTATATATTTAACATTTGATTTGCACTTATTATTTAAATGTTATGAATAATTATGTAAGATTTATTATGTTTATTGTCATGTTCCAAATGTAGACTGCATTATTCATTTTTACAATGTGTTGTCTATCATTTTGCACGGCATGTAAACAAGAAGAATGTCCAATTATGGACAATAAATAAATACTTATACTTATTAAATATGTATTTGTAGGCTACGGTATACCTTGGTGTTTTCTCTTAGGTGCATAAACATGATTAAAAAACACCCTGATCAAGCAAAAGCTGAAGCTATTCTGACCGTGCTTGAAAAAAAAACCAAGCAAGTACTTAAACACGCAAGCGAAATGTTCGCTTTATGCGTACGATTTTTAGCAATAGATTAATCGTCAAGGAAATGCTAGCAGTCAGCGATTTCTTGAACTTACTGGCAAAAGCATATGCTCGCTCATGTTTATGCATACGAAATCAATCAAAAGCAAGGCAAAAGCCTCGAAAAAGCAATTGCTACTTTTTATGCATGTGACCCAATGCATCGTAATGTTTTTTTTCATCTTTTTCTTTTGCCTTCAGTGCATGTCACGGTTAGGCGTTTCATCATATCGTAATTTCGTTATTGGCCTAACAATGTTTTTTTACGAATTTGGTTGCGTTGTAGCGTGAGGGCTTTTTGAAGGAAATCAAAGGAAAGCTATTTGTCCTTCAATTTATCAGAAGCAAAATGAAACTGCACCCTTCTTACTTCTCGTTTTTAATAGCATTCCTTTCTGTCTGGCTGGTTCTTTTGATCAAAAGCTTTACCAGGTTTACCGATGAAAAGGAGAAAGAGTACAGAATGAGAGAAGTAGAGAAATAGATACAGATTAGGGGGCGGGGAAAACACATGGAATACTGAGGGGAAAGCTTAGACACGAACGATTAGGGTTACATATTTTGTCCTTATTTGTATGTCGTCTGTATTATTATATTTAGATATTTGAATGACAATAAGCATGCATTCCCAGGTTCGTCACTGGTTTTGTAACTTAAGTAAATCAATAAAAATCGTGTTTTGCCAGGTAAACGTTTTGTAACTTAAGTAAATCAATAAAAATCGTGTTTTGCCAGGTAAACCTATCGAGGTTCTTGTTCGGATTCTATAAAAGTAAAGACCCTGGAACTTTACTGCTGCATCCAATATAATATTAAATACAAACACCTGGATGATCATAGCCTGGGAAGCGGGATTGCTTTTGGATATTTTGTACACCGTAAGCAGCACCCCTGGACATTTGGTTGGTATGTTAAATGTAGAGGTTTGACAAAAATCTTCTTCATTTTTAGAGAGAAAAATGTTTATCTACTTATCATTATTGTTGTTGTAATTTTTAAAGACTAAATTTAGTTCTGTGTTGGAATAAATCTTTCTTTTTTCTTGTCATCTTTTTTCTTCTGAACAAAATCCCCTGGCATCATGGTCATTTGAAGTGAAACCCTTTTTCTTGGTCTTTTTAACAAACCAGCACCCCCTATTTCTAAACCTTTCCCAGGGCAGTGTGATCAATCATTTAGTGATTGAAATATGATTGAAATATTACAAAAGAGAACAATTACATTTAGCTGGTAGACCAAGCGGCGATTCGATCCAGGAACGTTTTGCTGAGCCGTACGCATAAATAATCATTCAATACAAATGCAAAGAAAAGGGACGACCCTCGATGACTCTGATGCTGTGCTCATTTATTATATATATCTTTATTTTTCCACGGCATTTGCCGGCATGCATGCAACCTCTAATTTCGGGGAAGGTAAATAGTTAAGAATTATAACTACAATGATTCCTTTGTTTAGCTAGTATCTGTAAAGACAGTCACAATGATTTCTTTACTCGGGAAAGATTGAAAAAATTAATGAATAAAAGTAAGTAATACTCCCTCCGAAAGTATATCAAAGGTGTGTATAAATTGATAGGAAGACAAAGCTTAGAGCATAGCCAACTTTATCAAGCTTTCCGTCCTTTAATTAACTTATTATCCATGATAATTTTTAAAGTCTTCTGGTATCACGGGGGTCCTTCCCCATATTTCAAAAGTAAACAATTATCCTACATCTATGATATTTTTTCTTACAGTACCCTATGAAATGTTTCCTTCCACTCATAAAAAAGATTGGTCGAAGTAAAAAAAAAATTGGTAAATATTTGTCCGATAAATAAAAGCGGTCTATTACAACCAAATTCTAATAGATTTAAACAAGAATAAAGTTGTCAATTTTTGCAATTTCTTTTTGATCGGATACATACTCGATAAAACATAATTAATTTGGGCCAATTCTTCTAAAATTGTGATCAATAATTTCATTCTTGAAAGTCTATTGTAACCAAAAGCTGAATAAAACATTGAAAACGAAAAATAAACATCCTCCAGATTTTCCCGGTGTAAAATTATACTGGGCCGGTCGTTAGTGTCATATACTCTCTTTTTAACATCAAATTTGCATTTGATTTCAAGGAGCGTATATAAAGTCATAGTAAGGTACAATAAAGGCAATCTCAAACTGTTTAAAATTATAGTTCAATAATTTTTTTTCTTAATAACCTTCCACAGGTCTGGGTTCCTTTATTGAAAATCTGTGGGGTACATGTATGCAGTAACACAATATAATGCCATAAAACATGTCATAAGATGTCATAAAACAAATACAATACTCCAATACATTTTCAACACTCCTTAGCAAGTAATTTATACACACAGACTTAAGGCACCAAAATGAAACGAAAATAGTAAGATTGCGACGTATTTGCTAAGTTTCATACCGCCCGATTTTTGCTTGTATTTTTCTTCTATTTAAAACATGATGATACTCTGTAATTTCAAACTTATCTCTTCATGTTTATTATTGCTTTTGTTTTTCTTTCGCCAAATATATTTGGTCAAAATCTTAATGATATTTCTTTTGTGGTATATTCTTTTATTTGGATCGAAATCACAAAGAGAGTTGTTAATAGTTTTAAATAGAATTGCGACCCAGAAAGAGAGTTTTTTAACTTTGAGAGAAAAATCAGACATGTCGATACATGATAGTGATGAATTATAATATATTTGGATTTATGTTTTTTTTATCATTCATAATGTTCTATTTTTTGGCATGCAGGAAGTTGGTCTACATGTCAGAAAGCGTATTATAATATATTCTAAACTCATTTGATAGGATATGAAATCGGTCTAGTTCGGCCTACAATACACTTCGTCTATTATTGTATTTATTAGATTAAGTGGGTATTTTCTAACATAATAATTAGAAAATAAACCCGCTGTAAAAAAGGTTATAACAATGAAATATAATTGGACCAAGTTATCGGTATCAAGCGACAAGATGAGACAACCCAGATGGTAGAAAAGGGCATCCTAGATCCATAAAAGGTAGGGTCCATTTAACCCAATGTTTAGTGAAAATTATAACAAAGTTTTCGAACTCTCGGGTAAAATGGACCCCTTAAATTTCGTGAATTTAGGATGCTTTTTGCTCAAACGCATTTGGGTATTTGCGACTGCCCGACCCAAAGCGATAATCTGTTGTGATGGCACAAACCGTGTGGACAAGGGACTTGTACAAACAATAGTGATTGATCCGGTCAATCTCATCTCTATCGATTTTTTATTCTTGTGATATTTTAAAATAGGAAATTTGTTCTTAGTAAATACAAATGAGCTCAACGATTTTTCAAGGCAAGAAATCACATAACACCTGTGTCTGGGGCCACCTGTCTTTATTTAAAACCTTCCTACAGTGGCCACTAAAACCAGGCATTTTTTCGTCGGTATGTCTATACAAGAACCTGTCTATAAGGGCAAAGAATCTTCACGTGAAAATACTGATTATATTGTACTAAATGTCGTGAAGGAGAAGTTGGGAGTCAATATCGGTATCGGCGACATCGACCGAAGTCACAGAGTTGGGCCTATCCGTAACATCCAACATAGGAATGAGAGTGTCCATGGTTCGTCGTCTGCTGCTAGTGCTGTTACTGACACCTCAACGACATCTTTGAGTTCTTCAACTTCTTCGTCGACGTCATATGCCAGCAAGTTAACACTGTCACCATCTACCTCGAACAGGGATCGTCTTCATCATAGAGCAAGAATAGTCAAGCTCACCTCGTATCGTGCTCGCCAAACCATTCTCCTTTCTCGACGGAAGCTGAAAGGTACTGGAGTTTCCATCTCAGAAGATCTAACGGCTGAAAATTATGGGATACTCAAAACAGCACGACAGTCGACAAAGGTCACAGCTTCATGGTCGAGTGATGGTCGAATCTTTGTGGCGTTACCAGCTTCAAATGGCAAAACTGTCAAGAAACTCGTTAGATCACTAGAGGAAGCGAAGCAACTCTCATTATCTACTAGATCAAAATAGAGATTTGATATGACAGATGAAATGCAATTAACTCTGGAAGTTGTTGAATTGAACAGAATATTCCGTATACTTTGATTTTTTTCTTTGTTATATATATATATATTTTTGTTTTAATATTTTTCCTTCAGTAATGCCAAATGTCTTCTAACTGTAGCTGTGTATTATGTAGCAGGCAATGTAACTTAACTTGTAATGATTGTTTCTTATGTAGGCCTTTAAGATATGAACAAGATTCTGAAACTAGTTTTGATGAAAATTATGGGTACTTTGACAATTTGATAAATAATAAATATCATACCCCTACGGAATTTGGAAATGCCTTGAAATTACATGGTGAGAAAAATCTGATTTTGGCAAATTTCAATTGCCGTAGTTTAAAGTGTAATTTTGAGACATTCACTAATTGTCTTGATGAAATTGGTCAGAAATTGTCATTTATTGGTACTTGTGAAACATGGCTCAATAATGAGGAAGAACATGAATGTATGATTCCAGGTTATACATTTGTAGGCAAACACATAAATAACAAAAGAGGAGGAGGCGTAGGCATGTATATAAATGATTATATAAAATATACTAAACGCCCAGACTTGGTCACATTTATTGAAAATATCGAAAGCCTCTTCATTGAAATTCAAAATTTCTTGGTGGAAGCTGAATGGTGAGGTGAAGCTCTGTCCTGAAGGAAAATATGCCCTTGAAAGAGGGAATGTAGCTGGAGGTCAGAATATCTTGATACTGAATGCTGCCCATGTACTCTGCAGAGATAGCGCGGTCTAGCGCGCGCTAGATCGCGCTATCTCTGCCGGTGTGAACCCGAGCTACGATAGCACGCCGGGAGTCATCGTTCCTTTCGTCGTCTCTTCTGGGAGTTCGCTTCTATCCATTGTTGTATATCTAAAGTTACAGGTACATCCATAATCCTGCTGCGATCCTGCTGTGATCACGTCCACAAACACAGTTAAAATACAAGAGTCTACAATCTAGATTAATCAAATTAGAAATACATGCACAATGTATACAACGCCATGAAATAAACGTAGGCCGGCTAGCATAATAGGCACAGCGATATCGAGCTCTCAACTAACTAGTACGGGTTCGTAATAGCGCGCGAAATCTTTGACCGCTGTGACCTCATGACGTCACGCGTCATGGCAACAGGACCTCTCAAAAAAGGGGGTGCTACGATCGCGATAGACCGCGCTATCTCACTGCGGTGTGAATCCGGCGAATGCCAATGAATGGGCGGACCGTGGATCGCGCTACGATAGCGCGATCCACGGTCCGCCCACGGTCCCCCCTTGCGGTGTGAACAGCCTCTTAAGTTGCACCACCAGATCTGATGTAGCCCCAATATCTGCAGAGAAGATGGGACCATTTACAGCATTAGGTTTTTAACAGATTCTGACCTCCAGCTACATTCTTACCTACCTACAAGGGCAGATTTTCCAGCAGGATGGAGCTCTTTGTCACACGTCAGCTTCCACCAAGAAATTTATTCATCACAAGAAGATCAAATCTCTTGGAAATAGGACAGCACAGTCTCCAGACATGACTTTTATTGAGCATGTATGAAGCAGAATGAATGAGAGCACATGGAAACGAAGCCAAATAATGTGGGGGGAGTTGTGGAACACTCGTGAGGCCATCTTTTATGCCATTCTGATGCCTACATCAACAAACTGGTACGACCCCCTCCCAAGACCAAGGCCAAAATAAGGCACAGCAGATACTAAAGTGTTAATTCCTGGTGTTGCAGTTAGTATGATGTTGATGTGATGTCAGAAGCAATGTTTGTTGATTCAGTCTGAATGATTTGTAAATTGCGACATTTATTCCCTAATTCGACTCTCAATCGTGAATAAATTATTTTCAGTCACGCCTCACTATCCTTAAGCACAACCAGTGCAACAACATCAACACCTGAAATAGAAAACATTTATATACTTTACAAAAAACATACCTGTTTCGAGGGGAGCACCAAGCTTCGACGGCAAGACAGCACGAACGGTACTTACTGACGAATGTACTGAGGCCTCCCTCTGAGTTCAGATCTCGAAGAACTCATCAATGTACTTTACATGCTGTAAGGCCTATTCATCCATCAGAATTCTCTTTGCTCTATCTTCTTGCATCCAGTCAATCGTCCACATATCCATCCCGAATAAGACGTCCGTACTGTGCTGTGTCGAACTCGGTCAGTGAATTCCGAATCGTTTAGGAATTCAGACACTCCTCACGCAAGCATTGTTATGCTAATCGGATACTTCTGCTAAGAAAAGAAAATGTATTTATTCCCTAATTCGACTCTCAATCGTGAATAAATTATTTTCAGTCACGCCTCACTATCCTTAAGCACAACCAGTGCAACAACATCAACACCTGAAATAGAAAACATTTATATACTTTACAAAAAACATACCTGTTTCGAGGGGAGCACCAAGCTTCGACGGCAAGACAAGCTAAACTTATAGCTCCCCCTCTCAGTCAATCAAAGAACGGGTAAACAAGAAAATGAGTTACACGACGCAATCATTTCAATTTAACCAACTTTAAATGTATAATGATAATAATACATGTCTCATTCAACAATCTCATCGAACGCCTACAATCCATCTTTAACAAAGTTATACGTATAATCATACTAGGCTGAGGCTAATTTACCCGGTATAAAAATAATTCTAAAGCCCCAAATTCATAGAAATTGAAAGACAATCCTTCATATTGTCTTTAATATATCCATCCTTAGCAGTCTCCGACCTCCACCTACCTTGTTTCTTAAACAACCTGTCTGGAACACCAAAGTTCGCTGCTGCTGTGGCTCCGCCACTTCGGAGGCTATGCATGCCAAAACTCTTTGGATTCAACCCTACTTTCGCCAACGCCTCTCTCAATAATTCTAAACATCTAGTATAAGACAACTGTCCACGTCTTAACTTGTAACTATTACTGGATTTACAGTAATTTAGAGGCCTAAAAAGAAATACTTCATCAGAATTTGTAAATTTTGTGATTTATTTCAATTTGAATAATAAAAACAGAATTATAAAAAAAAGAAATACTTCATCAGAGGCATCGTTAAGCCCCGCTGCAATCAAATATTTCCTCAAAGCTAATACGGGGCAGGTGGGGAATTTGTAGCACCTATAAGAACCCATGCTCCTTGCCTGTAAATATCGGTTTTACTTTTCATGATGAAAGTATTCACATGAGACAAATACAAGTCTAAATCACATTTACGAATATGTATCATTTCATCAAATCGTAGAATGCCTGCGTAGGAAATCAAAACCATAGTACATAATCGAATATCTAATAGACTCGTTGAAGATCCATACTTCTCAACAACTGCTTTCAAAATGTCTGGGGTTATAACTTCTTTCTTAACGATCGGTTTGTTTCGTAATTTCTTTAAACATTGTAAAACAATATGTATGAACTTGCGATCACAGGGATTAACATTCATCCTTGGCTTGCAGTCAAAATGCCACTTAATGGCGTAAAAAGCCGATTCTATCCTCGAATAAGGAGCTTCTCTTTGATACAAATGAATAAGATAGCGACTAATATCTTCTGGTTCTGCTGTGTCAGAATTTACTTTATTTTGCTTACACTAATCTCTCCAGGTATTCAACGCTCTGTTGTATTTACTCATAGTGTTATCAGCTCTCGAAGCTGTCAAGACCTTGTTCAAAGTTATATCATATCCTTCATGGAGAGAATTTCTGGATTTAAGAAAATTTAAACAAAACTTATAAGCTGGTATATATTTATCTCAACACAATATATTCAAATTGTGATAAATTCTCAAGTTCAGTCATTCTTATCAAATTCTCAAAATTTAATCACTTCTAATACGTTTTACAGCCATGACAGCAAAATTAAACATTAACTATGCAGCTATCCTCAAACCAGGTGGTTTTATATTTTCACTAAAATTTCAGTATGAAATTCATTAGATCACAATTCCATATCATAATTCGTTTCAATCGTCTTGAAGGCTTAGCAAAACAATAGCTTTGGGATTCATTTCCTTTGCGAAAATGTTTATTTTTGCCTTAAAACACTTGCAAAAAACTTTCTGAAACATTTCATTCACAAGAATTCTGTAATTTTGAGACTTTGAATGTTTTCAATCATCACCAATTTCTTCATTCTGAGCTCCGCCGCCAGTAAATTATAACTAATTTGAGAATGAAATCTCATATCAATTCCTTATCAACCTTTACGATGGTTATCCTTTTACATAATCATAACATTCTCCAATTTCCATCACCACTTCTTTGCTCTGCAGCATAAGTGGATCCTAGCTATGCAGCTATCTGCCATGCGGCCGTGTAAAAATTACATGTTGCATTCCAACAGTATAATTTTGAATTAACCTCCATCAAATGGATTTATTACATACCAGCATTCATGTCAGCCATCTCTCACAAACCGTTTTTTTTTTTATTTTTTATTTTTTTTATTATTATTTCTGCCTTGAACGAAAATTCCTTGAGGATTATCAATTTTGAAGTATTCAGAGAATAAGGAACGAAAATCACTTTGTTCAGAGAAAAGAATCGGCCAGAAGGGTGCAGACGGCCAGAAGGGAACAACCAAAGTCCCCCTAGCAGAACAAAACCTTCAGATGCTTAAGTACTTGCCCTATACATGCTATACATTCGATAGGTGGAACCAACCAATTATTCTCGCCCGACCAATCACATGAGAAGGGATCAACATGATCTATTAGGGGACACCAATATTTAGAATTGAACTTCTTAATTTTGAAATTAAAATCGTCCGCAAGTCTGTCCACAGTGTGAGGGCCCCAGATTTTGTCCAAAAATCCGACAAATTCATCTGACACACCCCAATCATCAAAATCTATCATGCGACTTAATGCATCTGCAAAACGGTTCTCCTCTCTGGGAGCCCAATGAACGTGAAGACTAATGTTGTTTCTTTTACACAACTCAAAGATGTGTAAACTCATCTCATGCAATTCTGCAATCATACTTCCTTTATTTACAATCGATCCTACTCCTTTATTATCACAGAGGACCTTGACAGTTTTATGTCTCATGTGAGATACAACTGTTTGCAGTGTCATACTTACTGACTTGAGTTCTCTCCAAGTGGAGCTTTTAACCATTTCAAACTCAAACCAATCTCATCCCATTTCATGCCTGCGCACTCAGAAACCCAGGCCCCGCAGCCTGATGGACTTGCATCAGAATAGATGAAAGTCTGTGGAACTGAATAAGCAGAAATAATGTTTACGTTAAGAATATGCAAATTCTTCTCCAGAAGAAGAACACGAATATTAATTCATCACTATTGATCACATTATGTCCTATCCCAATGTACCCTCCGGATGATTTCGTGATGCATAAATCTGGTTTTAATTTGAGTAACTGTGCCAAACACTGGATACAATGTATCTTTCCAACTATAACTACGATCCTTCGTTCTGAAACCTCAGGCAATTCTGCTTGAAATGAATCTGAACATAACTCAAGATCCTTCATCCTTCTTTCAGTAATCTTTATATAAGCTACTCTGCTTTCCCGTGGTATTCCTAACCAATCCAAACACTGGACAGGAGTCCATTGAGATATTTCTCAACATTTGGTATCAAACCTGCTTCAAGTAAGTCATTTTTCACCGTCTTGACCATAGTATCATACGAATCAAAGGAAGCAGCACTACCCAATCATCTATATACAAAAAAAAAATGAAAATACCATTTCTATACGCCAATGATTAACGATAGGCTTAAATCGTGTAATGAAAACAAAGGTAGCTGTTGCCAACCCAATGACAACACCTAAAAGGAGAAAAACCTTGTACCACTACCAAAATCCCAACTAAAGCCTACAATTTTTCATGCACTTGAAAAATGTAATAATGATGATAACCTTGCTTAAGTTCAAAGGAAAGCATAAAATCTCCCTGTTTTAAATAAGACATGACTACATTCCAGTCTTCAAGTATAATAGTGTTCTTCCACAAGTGTTAGTTGACATAACGTTAACCAAGAATCAGTCTCTTTTTATATCTGAACTCTGAATTGAATCTGAAAGGGGGTAACATCATGGGGTGCAGTGGTGGATTCAACAACCAAACCCTTTTTAATAATAATTCGTTAATGGCTTCAGAAACGAAATCGGGATCGATGTCAATGCTGACTTATCATCTTATTGTAAGGTAATTTGTAACCATGTTCATTGACATCTACAACAAATTGAGATGCATCAGTTGATTTCCAAATTGTAAGGAAGCATTCAATCTACCTTTAACCAAAGGTTCTGAATTTCATTGATCATACTCATAATTTCTCAAATAAAATTCTTCCTCCTACCCTGCACATCTTGTCGAATCAACACTAACGTTACTCGATGTTTCCCAACCGAAACAAATTCAACAATGCTCTGTTTCTGTATTTCTTAATTTAGAAGGGCCCGCTGACGGACCAGGAGTAGTCAATATATTCCAGATTGTTTGATCTGTGTCATATCTATGTCTAGGTTCATTAGTAAGAGGTAGAATTCAACCAAAATAACACATCTTTTCTTAACATATAATTATGGACTAGGTAGAATCAAGAATAGATTCCTTTGCTACGCCCTTCTGATCATTCTACTCTTCAGTTCTCAAATACCACACTTCGTCAAATACAGAACAAAACTGACATTTACCTTGCTCAGTTTGACCATGATCAATGGATCATTTAACTCTGTTGAGCATTGTTATCTCTGAAGGATGAATCTTGCTGGGATCTTGCTTCCTGATACCTGGGCAACTTCTCCAGTGCCCATGTCTACCACAGGCAAAACGTTCGTCGGTGGTCTGAGGCAACTTGCATACCCGCGCCAACTATTTTGTACATATAAGTTGGCGACACTGCCAAGCGAATATCGATTTCTTGACCCAAAGGGTATACGAAATAAGTTGTCGGAAGTAGTAGAAGAACCTTGAAAATTTCCAACATTCTTGCCCAATATAACCTTTGTTTGTTGAACGAAATAACTTACGCTTTCTATTTACACAAGCCTGAGCTTGCCTCATTCTTTTCTCCCTCATCAGTATTCATCCAATGCGGACCAACCTAAAATATAAAAATGATCTCTATATATTTATTTGATTAATCTCCCATAATTAAGTCATAAAGTAATTCCGCTGAAAAACGAACAGCTTCCATTAACAACATAAGGCCATATCTATTATGTACAACCGTTCATAAATTTCAAAAGCAATAGCCTAGTTTGGAATTTTCATTCATCTTTATCTCACTAACCTGCTTCAGATTCATCTGCTTTTCTGATATGTTTCTTCCTTTTAATTATATCTGCAATACCTTACTTCAGCAAAGCAAGGGCTGCGCCCGCTGCTTACCTTACTCTAATAAGGCAAATTTCTTATCCAACTCCTCCTGGCGTCTAGAATTATATTCATATTGAACCTTATTACCTTTCGAAAGACATCTCCGACGCCCTTTTTTAGTTGTAGAAGCTCCGCTGACCCGGGCAATGTATCGAGAATCAACATAATCAAACAGCCAGCCCAATCTTTAAACGAGCCAATGCTTCCTTTGTAGCATTGCTTACAAGAAGGCGAAGAGACTCCAGATTATTGAGTAAAATTTTCTGAAACTGCCTTTAATTTGTGGCATAACCCGAGGTTAATTTCTTGATTCGCCATTATTTTATATTTAACATCGAATCCAAACGTAGATCTATTACGATAAGGCCTATAGAGTTTAACACGTGGAAGAAGCGTTGAAATAAGACGTCCGTACTGTGCTGTGTCGAACTCGGTCAGTGAATTCCGAATCGTTTAGGAATTCAGACACTCCTCACGCAAGCATTGTTATGCTAATCGGATACTTCTGCTAAGAAAAGAAAATGTATGACTTTTGTCCAGCTGAAAAAAAGGCCTACTTGACATTATTCAATTCAATTCAAATAAAACATTTATTTTCTTCTATTTCATCACATAGTTTTCTTGTAACATACATACATAAATCAATTTGTTATGAAAAATATAAATATATACATGTTGGGTTTAAGGAAGAAGGCGTATACCCTAAAAGCTGAGGCTTGTGGCGGGATACGCCTATAGACATAAATACAATACAATCAACAATACAAAGGAAAGGGCAGAGAAAAGAAGAAAAGGAAAGGGAACAAGAGAGGGAGACGTGAGCGGGGAGGCGGGCATGAAAATAGAATGCTCAACAAAATATCAGTGGGGGGCAAAATATAAATGCCGCAACCACAATTGTCCATGGTTCATGTTATCATGTTTAAAGTCAAAAGGAAACGTAAGATGAGAAATATTTATATATAAAACGACAGAAGCAATTTTTTTCATTTTATACTTAAAGCTGGTTGTCGATAGAGATTTTTTTATGTAATCCGGAATTTCAATTTATGTCACTGTTCTCATTAGCGTAGATTAAATTTAATTTCTCTGCTGCCAAATAATATTTTTAAACATTAGAATTAATCTGAAAGATATCAAAGATCAGATGATTTTTGGTAAAGTTAGAAAGTGATTACTTCATCAGAAGTACCTGCGACAAGACTTATGTACATTACAGTAATACGCTAATGGTTTTCTGCGGTTGTAATAGTTCAACTACTTGAGGTATTAATACCTTATTATGAAATACCTTACTTCGTTTTGTATATCTTTGCATTTGTTGGTCATTTGCCATTATCAGGGGAAGCGGAATTTCAATAAACTTGAACTAAATCTTTTAAAATACACGAACTACCCTTTCTGCATGGTCATTCATTAGGGATATAACTGTTTGGGGATACAATTGCATAAGGCCTATGTGTGTTACCATATATCCATATATCTCTCTAACTATGCCATCAAAATTAGAAATAACTGCTATCGAATATTTATTTCGGCACCTTCGAAGTTGACGCTGATTAAAGGTAAAACCTGGGTCTGTTAAAAAAGCACGAACTTTGAGAGATTGTGTAGATGAATCATCTTTAGCCTGCAACCATCATAGCACTGTCATCGAAATGTATCTATACCATATTTCATGTCGTAGATGGCGCCCTTAGGTTTTGTGACGGAGATAACACAGAATTACGGGACATAAAATATCCGACAAAATTGTTGTTTTCTTGCAAAATTTTCAACATGTACTCATATTTACATATATTCATTCAAGAAAAGAACTATCATCGGTATTTCTCAGGCACAGAGCCTAATATAATATTCATCCATTCGGAATTTATGAAATTATGATTCAATTTTGATGATATCGTCGGGACATGCGGTTGTATTAGGGGGTTCGGCACATTCAGACAAAACAACAACAAAAAATCACCGAACAGATTAATTTCTCCAAACTCCGTTAATATACATTGTTAAAGACATTCATGTCAGCATAAATAGAGAAAAGTTAAAGTTAAAATCACATAAATATTTCTTTGATTATCATGATTATTATAATTATCGGGACACAAAAGGAGACACTTAAGTTTGCGAAGTATCACCATCATAATGAGTGACCTGTGCTTTTGTGCTCCTGGAAAATCTTGGTAAAAACCTAGCTTAGCCTTGACATAACCCTCTTACTACGGTTATTGAGTCTTCAATTGAGAAGATTAACAAAAACTGACATTTGAACAAAATCAACAGGAGCAGTACTCAACCACGTAGCCAGGATTTCATTTAGGAGGGGGCGGTAAATGCACGCGAAGCATGCCAACAATTAAAGAGCGCGCGAAGCGCGCTCCCTAGGAGATGGGTGCAGGGAGGGGGAGTTTCCCCCTCCCTTGCGAAGCGCGAAGTTTTCGGTGTTTCATAAATTAAAATGAAAATGAGCCGTCTCTCCTGTCTCTAGTATTATATATTTGTTAGAAGTATGGATAGACATGATAGAGACGAAGGATTTTCGATTTAAATCTGATACATTTAAAGGAAATGTTTTTAAAAATAAATTTGTACGAATTCAAGGGAAATTCATATTTAACCAAAAGGTATGTGAAAATAATATTTACAGAGTGAAAAAAATTATGGATTATGATAGAAACTTAAGGTCATTTTCGTACTTCCAAAGACAGGGTTTAAACATAAATGATTTTCATTTGATAGAGTCAATTTATAAAACTATTCCAGTCAGCTGGAAACGAAATATGAAAATAGATAGCAAAGAGGCTTCTCTTAGGGAAGGAATATCATTTATATCTGAAAAAGAATTTTGTCAATAGATCTAGAGGAGTTAGTATCCAAAAGGGGGGGGGGGGGGTTGGGAGGTAGAACATCACTTTTTGTCTCACCTGCATAGCAGAGTGAGACTATAGGCGCCGCTTTTCCGACGGCGACGGCGGCGGCGGCGGCGGCGTCAACACCAAATCTTAACCTTAGGTTAAGTTTTTGAAATGACAGCATAACTTAGAAAGTATATGGACCTAGTTCATGAAACTTGGCCATAAAGTTAATCAAGTATTACTGAACATCCTGCCTGAGTTTCATGTCACATGACCAAGGTCAAAGGTCATTTAGGGTCAATGAACTTAGACCATGTTGGGGGAATCAACATCAAAATCTTAACCTAAGGTTAAGTTTTTGAAATGTCATCATAACTTAGAAAATATATGGACCTAGTTCATGAAACTTATACATAAGGTTAATCAAGTATCACTGAACATCCTGCATGAGTTTCACGTCACATGACCAAGGTCAAAGGTCATTTAGGGTCAATGAACTTTGGCCGAATTGGGGTATTTGTTGAATTACAGCCATAAATTTGAAAGTGTGTTGGTCTAGTTCATAAAACTTGGACATAATAGTAATCAAGTATCACTGAACATCCTGTGCGAGTTTCAGGTCACATGATCAAGGTCAAAGGTCATGTAAGGTCAAAGAACTTTGGCCACGTTGGGGGTATTTGTTGAATTGCCATCATAACTTTGAAAGTTTATGGATCTGAATCATGAAACTTGGACATAATAGTAATCAAGTATTACTGAACATCCTGTGCAAGTTTCAGGTCACATGATCAAGGTCAAAGGTCATTTAGGGTCAATGAACTTTGGCCAAATTGGGGTATTTGTTGAATTACAGCCATAAATTTGAAAGTGTGTTGGTCTAGTTCATAAAACTTGGACATAATAGTAATCAAGTATCACTGAACATCCTGTGCGAGTTTCAGGTCACATGATCAAGGTCAAAGGTCATGTAAGGTCAAAGAACTTTGGCCACGTTGGGGGTATTTGTTGAATTGCCATCATATCTCTATGAGTGTATTGGTCTAGTTCATAAAACGTGGAAATAAGAGTAACCAAGTATCACTGAACATCTTGTGCGAGTTATAGTAGTTTTCAAAATCAGCACTGCTGCTATATTGAATCGCGTGATGCAGGTGAGACGGCCAGAGGCATTCCACTTGTTATCTTTTTTTTTCTCTCTTATCATTTCATACATCTTGTTAATATTTCATTTTGTAATTGCTGAAACGCATTAGTATTAATTTCAAGTATCTTTGAAGTTTGATGTATAATTTGTATGATTATACTTGTTATGGTTTTATTGTATAATTTATAATCATGTTTCAAATAATATGTACAACTTGCTTATGGAATGTGAATGTGTATTTTGATTTGAGAGAATTCAATAAAACATCCTTAAAAAATATTTTTAAAAATCGAAAAGAAGTTTTGTATTTTTGCAGATTTCAGTCGTTTTATTTTTCATTAGTTTGAAATCTTTTTTAATCGATTACAATATTGATTAGAGGAAGAAACATATCGCCATCTATTTTTGGAATGTGAATATGCTTGTTTGGTTTGGGATAATTGTAAGAAGATGTTTGGTTTTATTTCGACGGGCAATTTAAGCTGGGAGGAAATTCTTGTAGGTGTAGAATTAAATGACGAAGGAAAGGAACGTTTAGTCAATCATTTTCTAATCTTTGTTAAATTTTTAATCTTCAAAGGGAAGGAAAAGGGTGCACTTATAACCATGGATGAAATTAAAAGGAAATTTAAAGAAGAAGAATGGGAAGAAAGAAGGCTGGCGCTAGGTAGAGGTAAGATGTCTCTACATTTAAGGAAATGGGAAAATCTGAATTAAAAGAATATATAGGGAGAGTGAGGCAAAGGTATATATACAACGAGAGACAAAACCACACAAAAAAATACAAAAATAAATAAATACGGAGAATTGTAGTCCCTTCCATGTAGAGTACAGGCATAAAAAGGGGAGGGTGCTCCTAACCTAGGGACCGGGGGGGGGGGGGTTGGGAGGTAGAACAACACTTTTTATCTTTTTTTTTTCTCTCTTATCATTCATACATCTTGTTAATATTTCATTTTGTAATTGCTGAAACGCATTAGTATTAATTTCTAGTATCTTTGAAGTTTGATGTATAGTTTGTATAATTATATTTGTTATGGATTTATTGTATAATTTATAATCATGTTTCAAATAGTTTGTACAACTTGCTTATGGAATGTGAATGTTTATTTTGATTTGAGAGAATACAATAAAACATCCTAAAAAAAAATCGTTTATAAAACAAAAATTGTTTATTAAAGAGGGAATTCACCCTTAAAGCGACCTTTCATTGACAAACCATGGGGAAATCAAGACCAATCTCAGAACGGAGAAGGGTTTAAAGTCTTTCACTCGGGTGTATATGCCTAGGGGTGTTACGTAATAGACGCCGGCATGCCTGGGAGGTCTAATACAGGAGAGCAATAGTTAGACTAACCAAGCAGAAGAAAAATGTGTTTTCACTTTGAAACATGTAACTTCACAAAGGTTATTTATTTTGGTTTAGCAATCAAGAGACCTGCTAAGAGTCTAGGAATTGGGATTGTTGGAAACTAGAACTGCGATAGCCCGAATTAAATAACGATCACGAGTTCGGTCGAATTCGTGTTGTCCGAACTTTTATCGCATTAGTCCGACGGGCTCTCATGACGGACGGAATATATTATGCAAGTCAATTGGCCTTTTGCAAATTTCGTATTGATTCAATTTCCCCATGATTTGACAATATAAGGTCGCTTTAACAGAAATGATAATACACAAATTGTAGGTTTGCCGAAAATCAATTAAAGATTAAGAAAGTGAATATAATTTCAATTTTTGGATATGTGATTTCATAACTGAGCAGCTGTTTCATACTTTGATTAATATAAAGTGCCTAAATTAAAATGTTTTACTTTGTTTGAGATGACTTATTTTTGTATTCTTTTTAGGAGTGGATGTGAAATAATTGGACTATTGATGTACTCGTGATACAGTAAAACCTACATGTAAATTTTCTGAGAAAGTGGCCTTTCGCCGATTATTTTACCATACGATATGAGGGACAACTGCTCGCATTACGTCACAAGTCAAATAACCAAAATGCTATTTTTACAATGAACACTTTTTAAGGGTGAACAAAATTTTAATAAATGGCTTGTAATTCTTTGGCCGGGTAGTCTATTAAAGGCGCTTGATCACAAAAGTCATGTGTTGGGTCCTTGGTCACGGCACTTATGACCGTGAGCAAGGACATTAATTAACAATTTATTCTTCATTCAAACACATGAAAATGATAGAGCATTATTTATAGTAATGTGTGCACTTGTTTAAAAAACAATGAATTTTATTCAGTAGAATAGGAATGGTTTTGTAGTGTTCTCCTGAATTTCACAGTCATTTGCATAATTAATTACTTCAAATTTATTCAAAACTACTCTTCAGCCTTGTAGTTTACAGCCGGCCCTAGGCACTTTATGCGAATTTTTGCGACTGGAACACAAAGGTTAAGATTAATTGCTGATTGAAATGGCCTATCAAGATCATCGTTGCATGCGTTTTTTATTCAGGAGACTATCGAGGAACCAATCAGAATTGTTCTTCCATATTAGCGATTAGTTGATAACCTGTGTGTTACAGGCCCCAATAGTCGAGATCGGAAGGAGGGGGTGAATTTGATCTGGTCTTGCCCATTCCAAATATGACCAAAACAGAGTGATATTCATTCTCAGACACGTTAACCAAACGTTTCAGTGCCCAAAAAATTAGACTTACAATCGATTATAACTTATAAAGTAAAAGAAAAAAAGCGAAAATGGAACTTGTTTATTTATAATGTGAATGTGTCCTATGAAGTTATTAATCACTAATTAATAAGCTATCTTGGCCGATTCTTAAAAATGCAGTTTTCACAACTGGGCGTTGTGGCGTGCGCCTGTAATCCAAGCTATGTGGGGAAGTTACAAATTGATGCAGAGGTTCGAGGTACGAGCCCTGGTCACGTCTTTCGGATGGTGACGTAAAAGGTCGGTCCCAGACGTAAATAAACATATCTGATTGATACACGTCTGACAAAACTCAAATACACACACACAAACGAATTAATGGTAAAAACGGTTTAAATCGATTACAATATTGATATTATATAATAAAAAAAAATAATATAATTTATTTATACAAAAATAAACGGAGCCGTGGCCGAGTGGACTAAGGCGCCTAACATCACTTTTAAATGCACTGTCAATGATTATAAAGTCATTCATCTTTTTTTTTTTTTTTTTTATTATGTTTAAAGGCTTTTCAGTCTTTTTAGACTATTTAATCTGGGGTGATTCTTTAAAATGCAGCTTTCATAAGAAAGGTAATGGTTGAAGCAAAAGTACTTTGTTATATTAGCAGATTTCTGTCATATTATTTATTTATTGTTGGTTTGAAATTTTTTTAAATTGATTTCAACATTGATAAAAAATTATAATTACTTTATACAAAAATAAAATAAAACAATTTTATTGTCATAGTTTTAAGGCGCCTGGCAATACATGGAAAGTCCGGGGTTCGATCCTCGGCGGCGGTACCAATGCCTGTTTTTAATCGATAATGGTCTTTTATCCTGCATTCAAATAAATGAACATGCAAAACACACTCTTGGTAACTAGGTGTGCACCTGTAAAAAAATTAATTGATAAAATTAAAATAACAAATAAAACAAGTAACTTTAATAATACAAAAATAAAATGAGTCATAACCGAGCGGTCTAAAGGGCTTGACAATACATGGAAAGTCCGGGGTTCGATCTTCGATAATGGTCTTTTATCATGCATTCAAATAAATGAGAATGGTATACGCATTTTGGTAACTAGGTGTGCACTTGCTAAAAAAATATAAAAGCTCAAATTTGTTTCACTGTCGAAATTGTTACTTCGAACAGTCGAATGCATTAAGAAATCTGTTTCGATCCAGACCCCCATGATCGATACCATGGTTTGCTTTCAATCGAAACATGCCGATAACCAATCAAGATCGTCGTCAAACGCTCAATCTGTTCCTAAGATTTGACTATCAGCCATTTAGATTTGTTCTTTCATTCTTGTGATTTAAATGGGTAGCGACCAACACTGACTCTGTTCATGTTTTAAGAATGGCTAGTTTACAAAAGGTTTTCCCCACAAACACCAAAAAACACAAAATCCAATACCATACATGAATGGCTGGTCTCACAATGCATATTTTGTTAAATTAGACAAACTGAAGTTGATTTAGCATTGTGCTGCACTCAACCCAAGTGAGGTGAAGGGTACTTGGTATGAATTTATTCCTTGAAATGCGTGTGCGCTGTAATCTTAGTAATTACGGCTGCCAAGCTACAGCTGGGGTAATATCCAAGTCCTTTGGAAGCGCATAGAGACATTCATAATTGTGATGTGCGCTATACAAGAACTGTTTATTATTATCATTATTAGCAAATTATTCACTTCCTCTATCTCCCTCTTTCCCCCCTTTTCTCAACATACATCCACGCACAAAATCCAACACGATGCAATAATTTTACTTCGGGATGATTTTTTTTTTTGATATATATATATATTTTTTTTTAAAACAAGTCCACACCTAGTTACCAATAATGCATATAGCATTTCCATTTATTTGAAAGCATGATAAAATAGCATTTTAGATTAAATGCCTTGCTCACGGGCATAGGTGCCGCGGCCGGGGATTGAACCACGGACTTTCCATGTATAGCCAGGCGCCTTAGACCACTCGGCCACGGCACCTCCACTTTTAGTCCTGTTATTGATCATTACAACGCGCCCTCTCGCGCTCAAGATTAATTACTAATGCGTTCAGTAATTTTTACACAATAGCAATACACGAATAAGATTATGAATGTGGTACATCCTACTTCAACCATGAATACCTGAATGAAAAATTCTTTGATACAATTTTGTGAAATTGCTAGTGAAGGCTCTAACTTGTTTCAAACATCACAACACTGATTATTAAAATTGTATGAAATGGCCGTCATACGTACGGAATGGTTTATATTAGTTGTTTGACATTGTCACATTGTGTCATATTGCGATTTAAAGATTTATGCGCGCGAATAGTACTGTTATATTAAAAGAGCTAAACTCATTATTAATGTTTGTACATTTTCCATATGTCGTGGGTAGGACAGGAAAGAGCAGTCAAAACGCCAAAAGATTGAGTTGTAGTCGATCTTTTATTTTACAGCCAGATCAAAACGTCATGAAAACGAAACCAAAACGAACAAAAACCCTGCAAAGACATGATAAATACATAGTGCCACAAGGCAGTCATATTCTGTAATATAGATCTTAGTATTGCATCGATAATAATATATATATGTTTTGTAGTAAGCTTAAGTGTTTCAACAAATATGAAATTTATAATTTCTCTAAATTCAATTTGTAAATGATATTGAAATATTCAGCTATAGCAATACAAGTTATTCATTACCACCCTCATCTGTATCATCAAATCTGATAATGAATAGACTGTATATCTCGAGAACATCGTCACCCCGAATGTGACATGAAAATCCTCTGACTTGTTTCTCAATCGTTACTTCCTTGTTATCCTCTGATAACACTCGTCATCTTACAAGGCAAGAGCAAAATAAATTTGGAAATAAAATCTAACTTGCAACCCTTACTCTTAACTCTTTAAACCTGAAATATCTCCTAAAAATAAAGTTAAATGAAATGCATTCTGGAGTTAGGCCTACACGTGTATATATATATATGTATATATATATATATATATACAGGTATATATATATATATACATACTCGAAAGTGTTCAATCAAATCCTCTATTGAATTTGATCGTAATGAAACATGTTCTAAAACCGAATTGTTTTAGACCGCTGAGAATTTCCAAACTACAAAAGCACTTTTTACATAGGGACCTTTCACACGTGAATCTTGAATCATTATTGCATTCATGATTGAAATTCGTCTTTAGAATCATACGACCTTTCACACGTCAATCGAAAACTGTAATTTGAATTCCAATACTTTAGACCGGTTTAATAACATATTAAAACTTTATGCATACCAGTTTAACGAAGGTTGCCCCTAACAACCGGAAAGCTTGCCCGAAGTTTGCCCGAAATAGCGAAAACTAATGTATGCAAAGTGAATTCCATTTATTGAAATACCATTATTAGGTACAGGTTAATGGAATATATCGTTACTAGGCCCCGAGGGAAGATACATCCATAAATTTGACATTAGTAAACCGGTCTATTCCGGCCAAACGAATGCGGTATACGTATGTCCTTGGTGACTTGTCAATCAAAGCACTGCATCGATTCGATGAGTGCATGACAATTGTATTATCTACGGAAGTGCTTGAAAGGACACGTAAGCTCCGCCCCCGAAAGATGTTTTGGAGGTCAGACAAGCCTTTTACACCTAAAATTCGTACCGTCATTTTAGTGAAACTTAACTGGAATTCGCATCCGGAGTAGAATTTGAATTCGTGATTGTGATTAGCGTTTGTGATTCTAGTTTGGTTTCACATATGCTAAAAATTCGCCATTAGCCATAGTTTTCAATGGGATCATCATTCAAATTACGATTTTTTGCCGTGTGAAAGGGTGGGTTGAGTAAAAAAGATTACTGAGTGAAACGTCTTACATACTTGGCTGCCCAAGTGCATGCCGATCTACATGTTGAATACTTGCACCTGCTCTAAAAATGTATGCCGTTCAGAGAAACATTAATCGCCCTTTCACACGGTCAAAAAAATCAAAATCTTGAATGTAAATGATTCCATTGAAAAATAGGGCTAATGACGAATATTTAGCAGGTGTGAAACCAACCTAGAACATGATTAGAATCACGAACGATAATCACAGTCACGATTACAATAGCAATCATCATTATAATGATGATTCAAGATTCACGTGTGAAAGGCCCTAAGTTAATACAAACAAATCTCTGCACCGTATTATCGTTGTTTTGCATACCCCTGTAGCTATCCTTCGAATCTCTGTAGCTATCCTTCGAATCTAATAATTAACGATCCGGTTTAAAGTGCACTGCAGTCTTATAAAGCAGTAACAAAAATGTAGGTCTGTACGTACAAGCAAGCATAATTCCAACCCCGACACTGAAAATTTCAACTTACACCACCACAAATATTTTCACGACTCATGAACTACTGGTAACGTGTTGATTGCTATGATTACATCGCTATAAAAAATACACCATGTCCTGTAGTTCAAAACCATTATAACTTCAAACATTTGACAAGAAGTATGCATTTTCCAGAAAAATTTTTTTTCTTCAGATATGTTATAAAATGTAATTCTCTGCTTTTATGACGAATAATTTTGTATAATTCATATTGAAAATTATATTTTATGAAAATTGAAAAATGAATGTTTATTTGAATTGAATTGAAAATATTAATCATATCCGCTTTTCTGCAATTATCAGACTGTCGGTTAAACTGTTACGTAATCGGTTCAATTTGTATTATGAACTCCACTGAAGTTTGAAAATGAGAACATTTATATTTATACTAATTTCATAATTATACATAAAATGTATAATCCATGTTACAAGCATATCGTATGCCGATATTTACTTTTTTTTATTTAACAGGGTAGCCCCATTAGTAGTGACAAGGCTGTTATACTAGGAGGCCTTGCATAACATAAAACACATATACAATACATAAATATACATGAAAAAACCATCCAATGGTGATATGAAAGATCAGTACAACATTTTATTTGATGCTACTTGTCAACGAGTAATAATAGAAAACAAATATTTACAACATAATAGTTATTGATGAATACAATACATTTTCATCTTTGGTTAAATTAAGATCAACGAAAATACATGTATAATAAACAAACAGTTCATTTTAAGGCTACTAACAAATAAGTGTAAGAAGATATAAGACATTCGGTAGGAGCAAATCGGGTCTAAAGTAGTCATATTACTTATTATATTATAATAAGCTGCTTTTAGAAATAATATTAATGAATATTATAGTAGCTATCTCTACAAGATTGGGCAAAAAAACCATAAAGGCATGGAACATAGCAGTTGACTTGACGAGTTCTTGTGTTTTCAGCGTCTAAATCCATTCCATGGCGTGGTACTATGAACCCGCTTGCATTAGGCTTTGATGGCGCATTTAGGATTCAGCTTCACTCTCATCATGCTCATCGCTCAATCGATGTGGGGAATGTAGTAGCTTTTATAATAACCAAAATCATCCTAAAACGAGACACAAAACAATATAAATGCCACCGAGATAAACAACATTCATCAGTAATGACACATTTTTCAATTTATATATGATTTTTAACGTAACGGGAACGGAGACTATTTTTTTGGTTGACGTACATTGGTTTTGATAATTATACACCCCTTGTTTTTGTTGCCTAATTCATTTGGTTATAACCCTCGTCCAATTCGGAGCCCATGCCCATAGCCCAGGGAAGCGCAGGTGCTGGGTGCTGAAGCGCCCCAATATCTACTTCATTTATTTATTTATTTATTTAATCTATTTATTGATTTAAATATTAATTTATTTATTATCATTATTATTACTTTTCTGGGGGGGGGGGGGTGCTGGGTATGTTATACACCATAGGCAATTCCCCCTGAAAACCACTTGGTGTGCAAATAAATGTAGATTTAACTTCTTGTAAAATACTTATTTCATCTAAAAAATAGTTCCCATGTCCCTGTCCATTCCCCTTTTTATCAAATTTTCCTATCGTCCCCTATCTCGCTAATTTGTTAAATATATCTTCATTTCGTCTATATCTTTTTATTCGTCTGTCGGTTATTGCGCTTACAATTCTCTTTATAGTATCATTTTAATCTACAATATGATTATACGATCAGATAAATAATTTTCTTTTGATAAAATGGAAAAGCGAAATATAGAATATTGGGAAAATAGGTTAGATGTTTGCTTCCTTTTGCTAATTTCGTTTCGATTTTCAATTGTTATTTTCACGGAACGATAACGGGAAAAAATCTAAACAAAACGAAACTTTTGTTTTGGTTTTAGCTATTGATTCTTCAATTCTTACTTTATTTTGGTGAAATGAAACTTAAATGGTCTAAAGGCACAGACACTTGTTCTTTTTTGCACAGTGCAGGGTCTGAAGCAGTTAGGCTAAAATCAATAAGTTCTGTGACTGACTCTACTCTCATTTCACGCAAGATTGGGGTCAGTGCTTGCAGACTAATATCTTAATGGTCATTTCTGGGGTTATCCTTACTTTGATCTTGTTTCTAGAAATTGGAAACTTAGTCCCTCCTAAATCAAAATGCTGTAATTTTGAATGGAATAATTTTGAGATATAATATTTCGTAGGTGGTTTTCTAGAGTCATAAAGCAACTCTTGGGGAAAATGAAATTGATCGGTTTAGTCATGCATGGGTAATCAAAGAGTGAATTGAAAATTACATTTTTTTTACAGTCACAAGAGTAGTTTATCAGGTTATGCCAATACAAAGTCGGGCGAATGCTTTTCTTTTGTGGTGAGTTTTATGGTGCTCATGATGTTTCACTATCCATCATTTAGCCACTCTACATACAATTTTGATAGCGTCTGTTCATGGTTAAGTGAGCACATTTTTGTGACGCATCATCATAGGGTTTTATGGTAGTATCCTCTATAACTTAAAAAAATACACGTAAGAATTGAAAAGTGTTAGTGGCTCCCCTCCCCCAATTTCTCGGCCCCCTCCCCATTTTCAAATTCTGAATCCACCACTGATTTGTCCATAAATTTAACTGATCCTGAGAAATTGTTAGGAAATGGATGCATTTATGCTACACAAGAGTATTCATTCCTAAGTTTTCAAATGTAAAAACTTCAGAAAGTGTGCGGTGATACAAATGACTGAAGATACAACCAACAGCAATCAAATCACATTTGAAACGGAATTTGCCCCTTTATAACCCCGCAAAATAACTGTGACATTGAAAATGCATTTTTCCCCTCTTTGATGCGTGCTCATCATCCATAAATAAACAAATCGATTTCATTTTTGCACAGAATTCCGCCCACAGGTTGATAAACATTACTGTCAAATGACATTGATTAAGACAGCTTTGAAAGAAAGTTCCACCATATTAAATGAGGGGTTACTTATTCTTAAAGGTCCTATGACACCAATGTCATCTCATTTAGATACATTGCTATTATTAGGTAGTTTTACTTGAAAAATACGAATTTGCCATCGGTTCCTGTGTACGACGAACTGGTGTTGAGTTATTCCATGGAAATTAACTTCAACGGGAATGCCCACTAAAATTTTCGAAAGAGTCCGACCGATCGACCTGTCAATCATTGTGACGTCATCGAAGGAAGGCTTTCCCAGCTGTGCAGCCGGACCCCTAGTTATTGTACACGTTCATCGTGTAGTTGCTGTTTCGAACGAGCTCATCCTTAACGGATTTTTTTTAGATTTTTATGAGATTTTGATCATGGCTGCAGCATCGTCATCAGCTGCGTCTGATTCTTCAGACTTTGAAGATTCAGGTTCTGAATATTATTCCAGCAATTCAATTTATCTACTTTGGATCCACATGTGCAACCACAATAGGCACTTCACGCTCCAAACGTCAACAACACTCAGCAGCTTCCTTCCCTGACGTCATAATTGTCACGTGATATATACGAAACCAAATCTGGCTGAATTTTTGTGGGAGGGGCGAATTTGGCTCAATTTTCAATATAAAACTGCCTTTGAACCTGATGTGGGATATTTTTCGGGTAAAATTTTGATGGAATCGTAATTAGTAACTACTAAGCTAACGAATAAGTCAGCATCTTTGCTGTATTTCATGGCACCTTTAAACATATTCACCCATAGTGTACAAAATGTATATGACAGAGGAAACCAAAATTTTAATAATATGGAAATGAGGGTTTGTTTCATAGACGGTTTTTGTTACTTTTGCCAACTTTTTTCCATGAAACTTTGCCCATGGCATCAGTGTGACACTATCCAAAAAGTGCGCACACTAAAATAATCATTCGGTACAGCAGAGTGGGAACAAGGCCTTGAACTTTCTTCGTTTTTGCATAATTTTCGAATATATTGTGCTCACTGAAGCATAAGGCACCGGGATTTCATAAAAATCATATCAAATGAACTATGCAAGAAGGTTTGTGACAGATATCCATAGTTAGCAATTGCATTTTTCCCAATAGAGTAAAAAAAAGAGCTATTCACATTCCTCATGTTCATTCAAGCGGGAATGTTTAATTTAAACGCCTTTGAATCACTGAAACATGTTAATTTGTCATGAACGTAACGAAAAAAAGTTGATAAGATAATTTCAGTTCCCATAATAAAACAGTACTTGCCTATGATATTTGTTGACGATACTCTCCCCAAAAATAATTGTCATCTTGTCATCATATTCGATCATTTTTATCGATAGAAATGTGTAAAAAAAAATCAAATTATAGCAAATTTTGAATTGTGTTTATTCAACCGTGAAATTTAGCAAAAAGAAAGTTGTACGGTCTTTTAGAAAGTATATTCTTCAAGCCATCTGACGATTTTTCGTGATGAAAATGTAAAATTCGTTCCAATAAAGTGGAATCAAAGTCATGATATTTGGCTCGCGACTTTTAAAAAGTGACAATTTTGCCTCCTTACGGTGGTCACTAAAGCATGGCATAAAGTACGTCCGTAACATTCACTCTGAGGGTAGCTTATAAAATTACCTACACGCTCATGTAAAAATATATCGAGCTCTCTCAGTGGTTCGGAAATTATTGATGTTTGTCTAAGGAGGGACTTACTTTTTTGTTGTGTATTATTTCGACTCTGCCTTCTTTTTCTTATTTTCTTCACAAAGAGATAAAAGAATGTCTTTCGTTTTGCAATGTTGCTTATTTTTTTGCATTTACAACGTGAAACAAGTATGGACTGCATTTTTTTCTGTGGTGAGAAGTTTTGGTAATTGGTAAGCTAATAGAAATAAGACAGGTGGGAACTCATGCACTCCATGCCCGAAAAAATAAAACGAATAAGGGAATTATCAATGTCTTATATAATGTAACAAAATAAATGGCATATTCCTTGTCATGATTAAATATCTTTAATAATCATGTCATTCATCGGGGGTATGTAATTTTCTGAGTAATTTGCACAGGAGTGAAAAAAGAGAAAGGATTCTGAAAAGTATTTTGGCGGACAGTGTCTGAATTTTAAGACGAAAACAACATCACATGTACCGCATGTACCATAGTTGTTGTTTCTCACTGGAAATGACAATCGATAGAAAAAAAAGATAACGAGTGGTTATATTATATTTGTTTCATATAATGTTGTATTTTCATAGTTATATTTAAACGAATGTTTAGTTACCGATGGCCTGTTGTAGTTATTGCCTATAATGTAGATTTTCTACGATCATCACACAATGTATCAATTTACGTTTTTTTTATTGGGCATCGTAGGCCGCCACGGGCTATAATTTTTTGCGTGTGTGTGTGCGTTTATATTGTTTAAAGTCATCTTATGAATTAACATGCTTGACATCGTAGATGGCCGAATAAAAACCATCATGAGACAACGATCGTTATAACAAACTCACGCAGAAAATACAATAAGTATAGCATCACCATTCAATCACCCTTCAGTTTGCTGTTCGTTACAACATACTTATGCAATTTACAAGTCATAATTGTGATCGAGTTATGACTTCGATTTTCCTCCCTCAGGTTAAGTATATAACGCTTGATAGTTACGTTTTACTGGTATAGGATCGGTTTAACGTTAACTTGCATGAACGGAATATTTATATGTGGGGCTATGGACCGACTACGATAAGAAATATTCTGACTTTTATCCCTTTCCCTTCCCTTCATTTCGCTTTCCCCCTTTGACCTTTTCCTTACATTGAATATATAGCGAATTATATGTTAAAACGCGATCACTTTTTTCCCCACATTCAAGGCTTTTACCATACTGGGTGCTTTTGTTTCTTAATAAAAAAATGCTTCAATTCCTCATTGTCGTTGGAGTATGCTAAGAATTAAAGGTAAAATTGATTAACGCGCTTTGCCTGCTTTCAATTCAATTTATTTCACATTTGCATAAGACGACAGTACATATAATTACAGTGAAAAGGCATATAATACATAAGATCACACAAAATACCGATAATACAAATGTGTGGAAACTAACAAAGGCCAACGGCATATCGAAGGCAAATCTCAAACGGTTGCAAACAGAAAAAACGTGTTTAAAATAGAACCTAGGCAAAGACACGAATTTATCAGAAATTCCATTTATATTCGTTGAAAAGAGTTGAGTGAATTATGAATCAGAGAAGAGCTACTACTACACATTAGATTTCAAATTGCATTAATTTAATCTTTCACTGTTGGATTATCTTTCGATTTATCCTGACACGTACATGCTTTACCATCAATAATGATACTAGTGTGTCAATAATGTGGTATTGAAATGACAGAGTGTACAGAAGCAGAGCATGTGACTTACATGGTAAACAAGCACGTGGAGATCGTTGGGTGATTTAGTGTGAAGGTGCTGGACGTGAGAAGCCACCTTACCATTCGACATCGTCCGACAGTATAGCCTATATTCATAGGTCATGGGTTTAAGAAATCAAAATTAGATGGGGAATGTGTATCAAAGCAAGGAGATATCACTCTAACTCGTAGAGTGATATCTCCTTGATCAAAGTGTCTGCGTGTCTTGTACGTATATTTGTATGGTTGAGGTGGATATGCTAGTGATATTGGAATGTTTCGTTTGGATGGAAGATTTTTTGTTTACTCTTCCCTTCGGAAATCAAAATTTATACTTTATAATGCAAAAGTGTTTAAAACATCAGTCCCTTTGGAGTTAGCGCATTGCACATTATAGGATTCCATGAGAGTTTGCAATAACGGATATCAAGATCATGGTTCTCCAAATATCATTTCAAATTGAAACGGAAGTGTGCGGAAGTGTTTTGTCTTTAGCTTCAGCATTAAGCTTGATTTGTTGAACATGCGTTTCGGCGACCACCTCACCCTAACAAATGTAATTGTTTGGCCTGCAGTGAACGTGAGATGATTATGACGAAGTAAATTATCTCAATCGAGTTTAAATTAATACATTTTGAGATTTGTATTGGTCGGCTTGGTGAAAAATATAATAAATAAAAACGCAATATACTATTCATCTTTTTAACAAAATGCCATTTTAAAGCATGTGATGTGCTGATAAATTATGGCTTTGTCGTTTAATTTGTAAAATGATGGGGGTGGCACTTAGAGCCATTTTCAAAGAAGTTAAAACAGAATACCGAGAGAGGGAGCTCGATATCCCCGAAGGTGACATTCTGATTGGCAGATCACTTTCATAAGATTAACAAATTAATGATATAATAATAACAGTCCATATTTAATATAATAACTTTACCAAAATGGAACTATTTGTTCTGAGATGTACATTTCAATGTTGTGATAAGACAAACATATTACCCCCTCTTCGTCCAACTCTTTTAAGTAAATCTTAAAGGAAAAATCCGACCTTTTTCCAAATACTATCATTGTCACGTGTTTGATATTGTTTTAGAAGAGTTTTTAATTTAAAGGGGAATCCAGCCTTGGCCATAAAATGTTGTGTTGGGAAGGAGAAAAATTAATTAAACAGAATGGTGAAATTTTGAAAGAAATCGGACAAGCAATAAGAAAGTTATAGCTGCTTTAAAATTGAGATCACTAAATAGTATGTAGATTTCAAATTGGCAACTGGGTAAGTAAATTATGACAAGGGGCAAGGACAACTTTCCCATGGGCCATGTACTTTATTATCAGGGATTTGTGGTTTTCTCTTATTACCCATTCCCCTGGGGCAGTAATCTAAATATAACCCAGGTAGTACATTGTTTTATGTCCTCATGAAAGAAAAATACAATTTGAAATAAAACTTTTGGGAAAAATGACATTTTAGCCATAATATGCATTGGAGTACATGGAAGAGTAGTCCTTGCCTTACATCACTATGACATCCCATATGCGGCCAATTTAAAGTCTCCATGGGTATAGTGATTACCAATATTTACAACTTTTAAAAATTCCTAACTTTCTTGTTGTTTGTCCAATATTGTTCAAACTTTCACCTATCAACTTGTCTGATTTTTCTTTTTCTTATAAAAACTATTTTTTATATGGGTTGGATTCCCCTTTAAGCTTAATAAGTTTGAATCATTTTGATTAACACAAGTAAACATTAATATTTTATGAAAATGATGCAAATACAATATTGAGAGAAATTGGGGAAAATACACCAACGTATCGAGTATTCAATATTTTGAATTTGGAAATAACAAATAGTATTAATCTGTTTTTTCAATTGTGGTATTAAATGTTTACACAAATTCTGTAATTGGTTTAATAGTTTAAGTAGCTGAAATGTTAGCCCTGGTGCAAATTAGTTACAGGGGGATTTCTTGTAATGTTAACGTCTTTGATTGATGTATCTTAATGATAACAAATACTGTTTAAAGCAATAACATACTCTACGTATCCCATCGTCTTCACATGTCGGCAGCATTCAATGAGGTAAACCAAGTCATCCTCGTCTGTACACTTCACCCGACCCAGAATGAGATACTTCAGGTTCTTGGTATGTTCCTTGATGAGCAGACCCAGTCCTCTCATTGTCTTGCTTGATACAGGACTCTTCTCTGATCGGAGTGAGTACGTAGTGCGAAGGGTAATGATTTTGAGATTTTGTCCTCCAGTCCGACGAAGACCAGCCGTGATAAAGGCTATGTCTCCCTCTGCATCATCGATAGTGATTTTAATATATACCAAAGCAGGGAGTGATGAGATCAGACCTTCATAGCATTGTGACGTCACTCCATCAGTTGATAGCTCTGTGATGGATGGTAGCTCAGGAGGAGATGGAGGGAAATCGATAGATGAGTCTGAGATGGTGAGAGAATTTAGCATCGGGAATGATTTAAGGCAGGCCCATAGTCCATCTGTCACAGCGGTTGCCATGATAGACTGCTCGAATTGTACACTCACAACCTATTGAGGAAATGAAAGAAAAACAAATTAACAGCATAAGAAGGAGATACAATCGGTTTTATTTATTGATGGTAACTGCAACTATTTACCAATATGTAGTATTGTACCTTTTAGTAGTTTTTTTTCTCACAGGACCAAACTGAATAGTCAGTAAAACGGACCTACTATACCCAGCTTTTTATTTTTTTATTTTTAGCTCTGATTTGTTTATTGTTTGATCATAGTGGTTTGGTTCATCACCTGTAGCGGCCGCACAGAAACGCTGTTAGGGAAGGTGTTAGCGCGAACAATTTACAAACAAATCAGCCACTAACAACACCATGAGCAGACTGAACGCACAGAAAACGTGGGTTTGAGCCTTTTCTATGACATGCTAAAGTGATTTATGTGTGCATTTATACAATGTAAGGGCCCTAGGCTCAATGTATTATTCCCATTAAGTCGGGGCTCGGATTTGCAACATTAATTCTTACTTTGTGATGACATTTTACTACGGTGTTAATTGGTCCATGTTTTAACATAAATCGTAGTCTTAATAAAAATAATGTATTAACGGCATCAATCGTTAAAGGGGGGGGGGGGGCTATATTGCTTTGCTCGTAGAGTGGAAGAATTACTTCCGTCTATGGAGGTGTTTATAGGGAAGCAGGATGTGAAGTATAGAAAAACAAACAATTGAAAATGAGGCGAGCTGATCATGTTATTTGTAATTTCCCCCACTTATTCATTTATACATGTGAGATTGTGTTCATTTAAACTGAATTTGTCCTTGCAGTGGAAAGTAAATATGACCACTGCTTCAGTAATCATCATGACCATTGACAAGTTTTACATAGGCCTACAGGTAGCAGTTGTTACAACCGATAATGTCGCAGATTGCGACATTATGCCAAGAGCGTCCGACGCATAATGTCGCAGTCAACGCATAATGTCGTAGTTTTTCTAACGCATAACGTCACATGTCGCAACGCATAATGTCGCAGCAAATTTCTAACGCATAACGTCACATATCGCAACGCATAATGTCACAGCGGTATTTTCTTTAGGACTCGAGTTACAGAGAAGATATAAAATATGCTTTCACTAAGTATTTTTAAACACGAGAAAGAGAATTAGGTGATTTGGAAATCAGGATTACTCTTTGTATGGATATTTATCAGTTTATTGCCATTTCGTCTACTGCCTTTTTCCCCACTATCGCATGGTCTGATATCATTTCGTCTACCATTAGTTAGTCAACTATCAACATAGTCCAATAATAATTTCGTCTAACTACCATCTCGTCTAATAGCAAGTTGGTCTAATAGCCGTTTTGTTTATTATCATTTAGTCTAATTGTATTTTATTCAATTGGTCCAATATCCACTTTTTCCAATATCATTACGTCTATTACCTTTTGGTCTAATAGCAAATTGGTCTAATAACCACTTGTACTACTCTCATTTCGTCCATGTTCCATTTGAACTTAAGTTGGTTCACTATCACTTTGTCTAAACCCATTTCGGATAACAATCATTTGGTATCGTTGCCATGGGTCCAATCACCATCTCGTCCAATCATCATTTCGTCCAATAGGCATATTCATTTCATCTTATAACCATAATGGTCTACTGGCACTAGACCTCTACGGTGACTCGATGTATCATTGCCGATTTGTTGCAGTACTACTCCTGATTTGATTGCTCGCGAGCGCAAAATAAACCCTTTACCATCCGCCGAACATGGCAAAGCAAGGGAGAGAGCGAAGCAGAGCGAAGCAGAGCGCCGCGAGACAGGGCCTCTTGACATCTGACCCGAATTTCACCGACTTTCGCGGGTAGGGCGAAAAATAAAAACTCATCGGATCTGCTTTATCTTCTGAATATTGATGCCTTTGGATGTTAGAAGATCCCACAGAGCGAAGACGGCTGAATTGGGGGGGGGGGGGGGGGGGGGTCTCGGGGGCAATTTTGAAGAAATCAATTTGGTCATATTTTGGAAAATTTGGACCAGTCGCGGGTAGGGCGAAAAATAAAAACTTGTTTTTACCAATTCACCGACCAAAATCTGGTCGGTGAAAATCATCCAATGAGAGCGCGAGCTGCTATGACGTCTATTAAATATTCATGAGCTCATCTTGAATGGCGACACTTGGATTCATGGCGAGGAGTGACGACGAAATATCAAAGAGCGCTGAATATGACTCTAAAATGCTGAATATTGACCGATTTAAGGATTTGCAAGTCGATGAAATTAACTCTGCACTGAAAGGACAAGATGTCTTTGTAAATCTACCCACAGGATATGGAAAAAATGTAATATTTCATGCGATTCCACCGGTCGAACCGGGGCGTCGATTATCGATCTCCGCTGTGCAGTGCAGTGAGGGAAGCTGGGGTGGACTTGCTGGGAGTTGACTCGAGTCTTACCAGCGGCTGAGCAGTATCTCCCGGGAAGTTTCGGGACGGTGATGGGTCTGTTACGGCCAGTAGTAGTAGTAGTAGTACCACTACTTGTAGCATTTTGCTGGTTATATCCCCTTTAGTGTCCCGCAATTAAATGAATCCCCTGCAGAATAATGGACTACTATACTATATAGTATTCCCAACCCAAAATGAAACAGCTTTGACATTTAATTGGTTTACTCGGTGACCGGTAATATCATGACTCATGTATATTCATTAGTAAGATGTTCCTCATGAATATATAATTCAGTTCAGATGTCAAGAGGCCCTGGCTCGCGCCAGGCCTAATTCGCTTCGCGAATTAGGGAATCCCTCGCTTCGCTCGGGAAGCAGCCGCCAGGGCCTCGACAAGAGGCTACCCTTGGTACGGCATAATAGTCATTATGCCTACCAGGTCCCTTGGAGAGGACCTTAAGCCGTCGGTCCTCTGGTTGCTTGCTTACAAGCATTCATGCTTTCTTAGCAACCAGGTAAAAAGTCACCATGTGATATATATAGCCTAAAATTTTCGCTCGAGCCTCGCATCCACATCCACTTCAGAATTTTCATGCATAGTGCTTGAAAAAGTGTCTAAATTTACCCCTTTTTGGACTGGAATATGAAGTATTTGTTGCTCGTGCTTCGCTCTCGCTTTATATTTTTATGCTTTTTCAGTTCTGATTTGCTTTGCAAAGTGTACATCAATAATTATTACTATTATTGTTTTTACTATTACGAAGTTATGTTTATGCATGTGTGTAAAATAAGGTAATGAAACTAAGTTTTGGGGCTGGCCTCACATACAAGCATCGCTTATTTTCGGCAGCCCCTCCGTTTTACTCTAAAATGCAAAAAAAAAAATTAAGGCAGCTAAATGTTATTGATTGGAATACTCCCCATGGAGTGGAGGATGTGCACACATTGTGTGCGGGAATGGCTGATTGAATCCGATGACCGGGGTAATAATATATCTGTAAAGCGCTTAGACACGTCGTTCAGATGTATTAAGCGCTATAAAAAGCGGATTATTATTGTTATTGTGTTTATCAAATCTATAGGCCTTATTATGTTTTATAAGATGTTATGTTGTGTAATATTCTTTATTTTTATGATATGTTCATTATATACAACATTGTGAAACGGAAAACAGTGAATGAAATGATTAAAACATGTATTCAAAATGCCTAAATTATACATGTAGGTCTAAATCTAAAAGAAAAACGCACACGAATAAAGTCTGAAGTTTTAAGTACATCTAATGTTTTTTTTTCTTACAAACAAGATAAGATATCTAATAAGGCAGGCGCGTATCCAGGATTTTGCATCTCGTGGAACAGACCTATACGCAGCTTGTTCTATATATTTATAACGTGCTTGAATTATCCAGTTTCAGATCAGAATATAAAAAAACTTCTGCTCGCATTAATAACATTAATGTAGGAAGATACCTATTTACCCATCCATTTTACGATTTACAAAACTTTAAAAGATTGTCCTGTTCTTAGATATAAAATCTATTTTTTCGGCTCGCGCTGCCGTCAATTGTTTAGTTATGTAACTCGAGTCCTGACGAAAATACCGGTGATTGGACCTTTTGGTGATTGGAACCATGGCAACGATACCAAATGATTGTTAGCCAAAATGGGTTTAGACAAAGTGATAGTGAACCAACTGAAGTTAGACCAAACGGAACATGGACGAAATGAGAGTAGACCAAGTGGTTATTAGACCAATTGGCTATTAGGCCAAAAGGTAATAGACGTAATGATATTGGATAAAGTGGATATTGGACCAATTGAAAAAAATACAATTAGACTAAATGATAATAAACAAAACGGCTATTAGACCAACTGGCTATTAGACGAGATGGTAATTAGACGAAATTATTATTGGACTATGTTGATAGTTGACTAACTAATGGTAGACGAAATGATATCAGACCATGCGATAGTGGGGAAAAGGCAGTAGACGAAATGACAATAAACTGATAAATATCCATACAAAGAGTAATCCTGATTTCCAAATCACCTAATTCTCTTTCTTGTGTCTCAAAATACTTAGTGAAAGAATATTTTATATCTTATCTGTAACTCGAGTCCTGAAGAAAATACCGCTGTGACATTATGCGTTGCGACATGTGACGTTATGCTTTAGAAAAACTACGACATTATGCGTTGACTGCGACATTATGCGTTGGTGCGACATTATCGGTTGTAACAGCAGTGTTGTATTGAAACATAAATTTACCAGTTCACGTTAAAATAATCAGGAAAGGGGGGATGAGGTATGGGACTTTTTTCTATTTATGATTTTTGATTGGTTTTGCAATCACAAACATAATCTCAACAACTACTGTACATATCATTGGTATACTTAATGGGGGAAAACAAGGTATTAAAAAGGTAATAACAACAGTAATAATAACAATCATGAAACAAATGAAAAAGAGACTTGGCTTCGTAATTCCATTCTAGGATATTCATTGTGGCATGGATAGTCATCAATGTTTTCTAAAATACTGTACAGTGTTCACTTCATTCAGTTCATCTTTCTTCATTATTTTCCATTGAAGAATTATGTTATTGATTGAAATTACTGTCTTCTCATCCTTCTCATCTAATTTCATTCTGTTTTTTTTTCTCATATGGACTGGGGGCTTGAGCAATGGCGGATCCAAAGTAATGATCAAATTTTTTAGTGTAAACATGCCGGCCATTTTTGTCTCGCCTGCATAGCAGAGCGAGACTATAGGCGCCGCTTTTCCGACTGCGACGGCGGCGGCGGCGGCGGCGTCAACATCAAATCTTAACCTAAGGTTAAGTTTTTGAAATGACATCATAACTTAGAAAGTATATGGACCTAGTTCATAAAACTTGAACATAAGGTTAATCAAGTAATACTAAACATCCTGCTTGAATTTCAGGTCACATGATTAAGGTCAAAGGTCATTTAGAGTCAATGAACTTAGACCATGTTGGGAGAATTATTTTCAAAATCTTAACCGAAGGTTAAGTTTTTGAAATGACATCATAACTTAGAAAGTATATGAACCTAGTTCATGAAACTTTAGCATAAGGTAAATCAAGTATTAGTGAACATCCTGCTCGAGTTTCAGGTCACATGACCAAGGTCAAAGGTCATTTAGGGTCAATGAACTTTGGTCAAGTTGGGGGTATTTGTTGAATTACTATCATAACTTTGAAAATTTATAGATCTAGTTCATGAAACTTGGACATAAAGTTAATCAAGTATTAGTGAACATCCTTCCTGAGTTTCAGGTCACATGGCCAAGGTCAAAGGTCACTTAGGGTCAATGAACTTTGGCCAAGTTGGGGGTATTTGTTGAATTACCTTCATAACTTTGAAAATTTATGGATCTAGTTCATGAAACTTGGACATTAGGTTAATCAAGTACCACTGAATATCCTGTGCGAGTTTCAGGTCACATGACCATGATCAGTGGTCATTTAAGGTCAATAAACTTTGGCCGTGTTGGGGGTCTTTGTTAAATTACCATCCTAACTCTGAAGGTTTATGGATCTAGTTCATAAAACTTGGACATAAGAGTAATCGAGTATCACTGAACATCTTGTACGAGTTTCAGGTCACATGACCATGGTCAAAGATCATTTAAGGTCAATGAACTTTGGCCGTGTTGGGGGTATTTGTTGAATTACCATTCTAACTCTGAATTTTATGGATCTATTTCATAAAACTTGGGATTTAAGAGTAATCAAGTATCACTGAACATCCCCTGTGAGTTTCAGGTCACAAAACCAAGGTCAAAGGTCAGTTAAGATCAATAAACTTAGGCCATGTTGGGGTAATTGTTGAATTGCCATCATAACTTTGAAAGTTTTTGGATAGAGTGAATGAAATGTGGACATGGGTGTATTTGACAAGTCTTAAGTCACCGTTCAAATGTCATCTATGGTCAATGAACGTGGTATTATGTCATTATATGAATGGTGTGTTTGTGAATTATTATTTTATAGTAGTTTTCAAAGTTAGCACTGCTGCTATATTGAATTGCGTAATGCAGGCGAGACTGACAGAGGCGTTCCACTTGTTACAGAAGTGTGCCCCTCCCCCTTGAAAGCGATTAAGGACTTTTTTGCTAGCAAATTTTTGTTGGGACAATAATACCTTAAATGTTAGATGTAACCCCCCTTCTTTATTGCTTGCCAAGCTTTTTCTCGGGAAAATGAGCCCCCTTTTGGAAGAAACTGAATCCGCCCCTGGGCTGAAATGTCCTTTTAACTCGTTCTAGGTCTATTCTTAAGCACTTGATATAAAAAAGGAGACAAGTTTTACGCACGAAACGCAAGAGATATTCATTAAAGGGATAGTCTAGGCTATATATCGAAAATTTGATTAAAATTGGATAACAAATAACGAAGCTATTGAATTTTAAAGATTTTCATTATCTGGTGTAACAATAGGCATGTCTTTATGAATATTCATTACGTGGGCTGATGATGTCATATCCCCACTTTTTCTTTTGTATATATTTCATTATATGAAATAAGGTTTATTAAATCATTTTCTACCAAGAGCTAAAACAATTGGATTGACAACTGATTAAATGCATTACTTATTTATTGCTGCAACTTATTTCATCATAATGGAGACACATCATTTACACATGTATGAAATAATGAAATATTCATGATTTCATGTAATAACATAAAAAAAGAAAGTTGGGATGTCACATCATCAGCCCACCTAATGAATATTCATGAAGATGTGCATACAACTGTTTTCACAAAATATTGATAAATTTAAAAATTCAATAACTTCGTCACTTGTTATCCGATTCTGATGAAATTTTCAGCATTTTGCTCTGTGAATTTTACTCTATTTTTTTTAATATAAATATTTTTAGCCCGGACCATCCCTTTAACATAAGCACTGTCGCTGCCCTTGACACTGTTAGTGGATAGTTCAAACATTAGCGCTAATGTCAGCTTCTGTGCGATCTTGTAATATTAGTCTAACAGCGCTAGCTAGTGATTTGGCTAACATCCTGCTCCTGTGCGGGCAATACCTCGCTAACAGTGCTATGAGTGACAAGTGCTCTGTTAGCGCTAACTGGGCCTTTCGCAAACCTCACGGACGCTAATATTAGGGTCCTCAAACACAAAAGTTGACTCTTAATCATACACTTGATTTTTAAGATTGATTGTACATTATAGTCAATAGAATCAAACGTAGAAAACTGCTCTACAATCATTGCTAAGCTTTGTGTTACAAGGGGGGGGGGGGAGGTTACAGGCCCTACAGATCTGCTTTTCGTGTGCAAAATTCTTTCCCGCGACACCCGCACCATACATGCATGTACATTACGACTGATAGTCATCATCGTATAGATTATGACATATGGATAAGAAAGTGGTTTTTCGAACAAATCGAGTACATATTGAGTGAGGAATGAAGTTACTGAATTAACCAATGAAGTCACTGAATTAAGGCTTAGATATAGATCATTACAGTCCATCGAATCGATATTGCATTAAATGTGGATTATTGATGGATCACTGGCAATTGATTCCATGGGTCAGATCACCTCTCAAGCCGAAACCATTTCGCATGCGTTGATATGTGCACGGCATAGGCAATAGGCCTAAACATATATACGTCTGAATACAAGCCAAATTTGCGGGGTTTTTTCTTTTGCTTACTCCTACGCAAACGATATGCCTCTAGCACACAATGTAATGGGCATTACGTTTTACTTTCCCCAGAAATGGGGGATTAGATTCAATTTCCCGGGGGACCACTTCCATTGATAAGTTGATACCAGGCGCGACCATGGGGTTTCGAAAATCACCCTAAACAAGGGAAGCAAGTCTTTTCCAGATTATGAAAATGCATCTCTTAACAAGTATTTAGCTTGTAAAACCCTACAAGTCTTGGAAATATATCCCTCTTTTCAGTATTTTAAACATCTTTTTTGGCACCCTTATAACGTTACATAGGCCTATACGTAATGTACTTGCCCACTCTTTCTCTATTTACGCGTGGTTGCGCCTGGTATCCACTCTTCAATGGAAGTGGCCCCCCGGGCGGCCTCTCGATCTCTGGGCGGAATCAAATGTGGCTCTGATAAGTCGAACCTAAATCGGATATATCGCTGTTACCATAGTAGCAACCAGGATTTTGCACACGGAACGCAGATTGAATGTTTCCGTTCCAGATGCAAAACTAAAAAAATCTCATGTCACACAATTTGCATTGCAGGACAGAGTTTTACGACCATGACGACGGGCCCCAAAGTCTCTTCCAAAATCAACTACCGTTGTAAATAGGCGTTTGCGCTCTCGAACGAAAGGTCGGGAACAACGTTTCTGCGCGGCCGATACTTATTCATCAATGGATTATATTCTACTGCTGTTATCTTAAACGATTATCGATTAATATCATGTGATTTGGTATAACAAAAGAAAGCAAATATTTATGAAATACAACATGATGGATTATATGAATTTATTTCTCTAGCAATTATCTAGCATTAGAATACCTTTTGTTTCAGTTCTCTTGGAAGATTTCGCATCCCAACTACAGTATACACTGTTGGCGATTGCAAAAGCATACTTTGTGACGTCACACACCTTCGAACCAAGGATGACACCTTCCCATCGCTAACCCCAGACTCTGATGAACAGTCTAAGAGAATACGATAACGCTCACTCTCGGATAAATAACTATTTGTCAGAAGCGTCTCCATTATTCGAATACAGAGTCTGTTCTTTGTTCCAGCAGCAAAACGAATGAGATTTTCATAATCGCCAACATTTCTTTTAATATTTTGTAACACTTGGTCTAACTTAGAAATCTTCCAATTCAGCTTGAAACGACTTGTTTTATGAGCTAGGAACTTCCCGGCTGCATGTTCTTGGGCAAGTTTGTGATAAAATTCTATAGTAGTAGAAGAGGTTTCGTTAGTTTGAGGAAGGTGTTCGCTTGATACAGTTGTCTTGGATACTATCCCTAACTGACATGCCTTATCGAGGACAGATGGAATCTTCTGAAAATCACGAGGGGTAAATACCAACTTCTTAGAATAAGCAAGTAGACCAGTGAGAGCAACTTTACCCAGTTTGTGGATTATTTCGTCCAGGGTTTCAGGTGTGAATAACCTATCGGTCCGTTTATTTGCGTGGTGGCTTAAAAACACGTTTACTTTGTCGAGCAATGATGTTTGAGTCGAAGTCTCACTGTCAAGACGATCTACAGACCATAAGTGACATACCATGAGGCAGAATAGTGGTGTTTTTACTAGTTCCTCTATCAGTGGATTTGTCTCGAGGTAAAACTTCAGACCATCTGCTTTCATTGGTTTCTGAATCCGGGAAGAAAAGAACCTGTCAATGTAATCACATGAGCTCTCTTTGGAGAATCCTTCGATCTCCATCTTCGTGTATACCCTTGGTAGATCCCCTTGACTGAAAATGTTTTCTAAGTGAGGTCGTGATGTTACAAGAACTCGACATTGTTGAAACATTTCCCATAGGAGAATTTTCATGATATTGCTTGAGGAGGAGATACCAGCATACTCATCGAGCCCATCTAGTACAATATGACAGATTCCCTGATGCTGCCTGATGAAACTTTCTAGCCCCTCTGGCGTCAGATCGTCAACATCACTCAGGAGTTGTGATATGATGGCTTCTCCGATCGATGTACTATGGCTTGTGTTTCGAAACTTGACAACAAACAGCAGTGGCAAGTCCTCTAATCCTGAGCCATCTTCTCTGTGAACCCAATCGTGCGCCATCTTAGCAACAGCTGTCGTCTTTCCTCGTCCAGCGGGAGCCGAAATAAGGATTCGAGATGGCAATGTTCCGTTTACTTTGGCTGAAAATATTTTTCCTGCAGAGCCTTGTAGTATTTCCTTTTCCTTAATATCTCTCCCACGATCGTCCTTCTTTACCATGGTAACAACGGTGTGCATATCTTTAAACTCTGCATAATCATTATTGTTCCAAGGTGTCAATTGAATTTTACAAAGCTGGTTCGAGTATTTGTCCTCTAAGATTGTGCGACATTTTCGAACAGTCAGTGATTCCGATATCTTCTTACTGTAGGTATCTGGAACGATATAACAAAAGCATTGAGTAGAATGAGTTCAACCACGTGATATCTGCCCTTTGAAATAGGACAAAGAGATGATTCGGAATAAGAAATACTTATGCGGGTCTTTTTTCCATTATTCAATATGATAGTACAAAAACAAGAATACATACCAAAGAAACAATCCCTTGAGGAAGGAAAAAATGAAAAATACTATGTAACGAAACTTGTTGCAAAATATTTACACTCAGAGGCAGATTAAAAGTGGAAAATAAGGCTGTCATAGTTATATCTAAAGCTTATTTTTTAGTATGAAGATTTTGTTTTATACGCCCTAAAGTCTTCTTTATCTGATAAAAATGGAAAAGGTAAACTTTAAATATTCATTTTAAATTGATAGTTTGATGCTTCCTGGAGATAATTTTTTTTATGGATAGATAAAAAAAAAAAAACATATTCATTTTTAATTCGTTGATGATTAATATATTATTTGGCCTGAATTGTATTTTCACCTTGGGTAGCTATCGTCTCTCTGAGATAAGTTTCAGCAAGCCTGATTAGATTAGCATCAATAAGTGCTTGCTTCAGCCTAGGATGCTGATTGGATGGCTCCACTCTCTGTCTCCAGTCAAACAGCATGTCACGTGTTCCCTTACACGTGACCCGTCCTTCCAGTCTGTTGGTCTCTGCGTATCTATTGATGGCTGCAGTGTTGAATCCTAGTGTTCGTCCCAAGGCCCCCATCTGTTCACTCGTCTCGATGTCTTCAGTTAGCTTACATAGAAGCTCATCTGGAATATCTCCTTGTGTTGCCATCGCTGCAGTCTAATAGACATAACAAAGAAGAATTATAATCTAATTGGAAAATTGAAATAAAAAAGAGTATTTGTTGTATCCGTTCATTATTGTACATCTTTAAATTAAACTGAACTGAAGTCTATTAGTTCAATAATGTGCATCGTCTTCAAAATTCTTGGCGAGACTGTGTTGTTTCTGGGTTGTGTATGTCTCCATCGTGGGATTAGAAACCAATTCAATTCAATACGATCATTACACAACCAAAAGGCTGTAATTAGCATGCTTACAATACAATTTTCACAAGTCATACATGGGTAAAAAGAACAAACAGTTATACTGTAAAACTACAGTACTACATTACATAACGAAAATCAAGTCTTTAGATAACGACATTGTAAAACCTATAATTCAGTACAATTTCGGTGAACACAGGTCGATGAGTATTAGATAAAAAGCTGATTATCTCATATGTATTCTCTGATGCATTGTGTGCTGATCAAAAAGCGGCAGCTTGAGTTAAAATTTGAGTAATAATAAGTAGGATGAGCCCAGGTATTTTTCTTTTTTTTTTCATTTCATTTATTTTCCACAAATCAATCAAAATACAAAAACATATAACTCATTCCAAAATAGTATGCATAATTACAATATAAATGCAGATTCAAAGTGGATGGACCTAAAGTAAAGCAAAAGCTTGTTGTGGATAGGCCCTTAACAAATAATTAATGTGTAATCATTGATAGCTAAAAATAGTTACAGAAAAATAGAGCTGAGCTCGGAGAAAGTTACAGAAATGGACAAGGACGAAAACAGAGAACGTTACAAAGAACAGGGACACACAGGTTACTAGACAAGACAAGGAAGACAAAGCAAAACATAAAAGAAAGAAAGAAGGAAAGAAGACCCGTCTATCGTCAACCATATGGTAAGATTCATTCGCGAGCTTCATTCTCTGATTTCTCATAACTTCCACCTTTTCGCGATACGATAGGGTCTTGAAGAGGATGTGACGCGGTCGATCTTCTAGACGCTTCCCATCACGATGAGCTCTTTCTACTTTGACAGCGAGACCAAACTTTTCCTTCAATATTTTCTCAGTGATGTTGACGCAGTTTTCTTCTCCCGATGTCGATTCTGGAATACCGATGATCCTGATGTTATTCCTTCGGGAAAATCGTTCACTTTTGTTGATCTCAACACGTTGATTGGCAACTTCGGATCGTAGTTTAGGCACTTCCGATTCCATTTTTTTCATTATTTTCTCCAGGCTTGTATATTTCCCCTCCATTTCCGTTACTCTTCGACTCTCGTGTTCAATGGCAGAAGCCAGGTGCGTCTCAACTAGTTTTACGTTCTCCTTGAGTGAAGCGACGGTATCTCGTATCATCTTTTCGAACTTCTCCGTAGCTGCTTTGAAGTACCGATCTATTTCTCCACGGGTTACGTCATCGTTGTCATGCAAATTCAAGGAATCTGGAGAGCTGGAAATATCTTCTTGGTTCCTGGTGGTCTTCGGACGGGCCCCAGGGCCACGGAGAGATCCGGCGTCTAGGGGTTTCGGCTCCCGTGGAGGCGTCTGAAGGTCCGAGATATCAGAAAGGTCCTCATCTTTGCCAGACTTGGATTCATCTTTCTCGGTCTTCCTTGACTTTTTCGTCGTCGTCTTCTTGCCATGTCTGGTCATGATGAATGTAGGATCCAATAAATCAACAAAAATAATCCAATATAATCCAAGAAATGTGAAAATATGAAGTTAGTTGAGAGAAATTACGGAGAGACTAGATGTCACGTCTTATTCGCAGGCGGCCATTTTACGATTATTGTTGTTTTATTATTAATTTCGTTATTACTATTAGCAGTGTTATTGTAATTATTATTTTTTTTTACACTCTAGTGAGTTTTGGTTACTCCTATTGCTTATCATTATTACCATTATTATTTCAAATATTTATTATCATTTACTAATATTAAAAACATCATATCTGCATTTTTTTTTTACTTTATGATACGAAATCATGATTATTCTCTCAGTTTCATTTGAATTTGCTTAGCTGAGTTGAATATTTATCCTCAAAGACTATGCGATACTTTCTAACGGTCAGAGACTCAGAAATATCCTCACTCTAGATATTTTGAATAATAAAAACGGACCAAAATTAGTTCAACCACGTGCTATCCGACAGTTGAAGAAATTAAATAAATCAACATAAAATAATGTGTGTTGTCACCCACGTCCGCATATGTGGATGTCATGTGACCTATCTAGCCAATCAGAGACATGTACCCTGCGAGATACCGTGCATACGGCACTTCGACAGAGTATATAAGGCCTGCTTTTACAAACTTTGCTTTTACAAACTGATCTGAGCTATATTATCTGTGGATATATATGAATTTGGAATATACGAATCTTAGTTCAGCAAAAGCGAAAGTCGTCTGAGAAGCTTATGAACCAACTCTTTCGATTCGGACAGCGGATTGGTAAGCCTGTCAGCGAAATTCAAAAGCACATTTACAGTAAACTAACCAGCATACTAACAAAACCCAATGTTAACGGTACTTCTAATAATATTCAAACTATCCAAACAGAGGTAATGGAAACGGAAGAGACAGATATTTCTTCTGGAGAAGAAGCGTATTACCAAGCCGCAATTGGTAAGGTAATGAATACCCCGAGCAGTAATAGAAAACAAGGTATATTCCAATCTCATCTCAATAAAACAAATGATAGAGAGAGTTCTACAGAAGTTGAGAGTGAAATGGAGTGGCGAAAAGTGGAGAGAAAAAAGAGAAAGGCAAGTACAAGAACTATAAATGAAGATGACAGAAGAGTTAGGAAAGGAAGTTTCGAAAACAAAGAAGGGTCGTGTTCAAATCGTAAAAAAGGTAAGGAACAGAATATCAGAAATGAGAAAAAATCTATGATAGTAGAAATAAGAGATGTTGGTGAGAAATCATGCATAAGCAAAATAAGCCCAGCAAGACTCATTAAAGAAATTACCTCGAAGTATGGAGAGGTGAGTAAAATTACGAAAGAAAAGGGAAGCCTAAAAGTTACTTGTATTGATGAAACACAGATGAAAAAGATTTTAGAAATGACTGGACTAATTCACACCCCTGTAAAGGTTGCACAATATCTGCCCATAACTCAAATCCGCGGTGTTATTCATAAAGTAGGAAGAACTAAATGAGCTCCTGAAAGAACAAGGTGTGACGTATGTAAAGAGATTCAATAAAAGAATAAACGGTGAATTATCACCAACCCCTTCTGTTCTACTAATATTCAAAGGGCCAAATCTTCCACACCATGTCTCCTTTCTATACCAAAAATATGTAGTTGATGAGTTTGTCCCTACTGTAACAAGATGCCACAAATGCCAGCAATTTGGGCACATCCAAAAGAATTGCAAGGGTCATTTAAGATGTGTAAGATGTGGTGAGGCCCACACTTTTGAAATGTGCCCCAATAAAGATCACCCAAAATGCTTGAGATGTAACCTTAATCATTCAGCGGCCTATCAAGGATGTACCTATTATAAGGAAGCAAAAAATATTCAACATGTCAGCTTGCAAAATAATTTAACTTATGCTCAAGCAACAAAAATATACCATCAAGAAAAAAAGAGAAGAAAATCATTCAAAAGATCGTGATTCATCAAACAAGAATATAATCAAACCCCCCAAAAGAAAGAAAATCCCTGATCAACCGAATATTTCGGAAGCTGACGTAGAACAAATACCAATTACGGTAAAGAGGTCGACCATAAAAACGGCGACCATGTCCACACAAACAGAAACGGCGGAAAAGTCTGTTCAGACAGATGCGCAAGAATTTACTTCTAATCATAGGCCTAATGAAGCAGAAGAATCTGGGCCTGTAATTCCCGCATCCACAGAAAATGCTAGAGTCGACTTTTTGGCATTCATCACTTTTATTGTAAATAACCTTGACAAAGAAACTTCACATTCAAACATAATTAGATTAGTGGTTGATGCAGCCAAGCGATGCTTAGACATCAACGAGGTGTCTCCAGAGATGATCCACGATCGTCTTCAGTAATAAAGACAGCTCAAAGACTATCAACGCTCGGACTTTCAATATTTTACAATGGAATGCCCAAAGCATGAATGCTCACGGTCCAGGCTTTTACAAAGAGCTAATAGAAAGTGTAGAATTAAACTCACTCCCTGCCTTGATATGTTTACGAGAAACATGGTTCACTGATTTCAATATATTAGCAATTCCAGATTTCATCCCAGTAATAAAAAATAGAGGCCAATGAGGAAGAGGAGGAATTGCAATATATGTGCATAAAACAGTTACTTTCAAAGAAGTTAATTTCCCTCAAATAAAGGTATATCAAAGAATTTACATTTTCACTTATGACAAGGTCATTTCATTAATCAATTATTATAATCCCTGTCAAAAGATAGAATTGCGCGAATTAGAAGATTTGATTGAAAATTGTTCAAAAAACATAATAATTACAGGTGATTTCAATTCACACAACCCTCTGTGGGGTAGCATAAAGCGAGATAGTAATGGGACATTAGTTGAAAACTTTATAACAAAACATGATTTAGTAGTATTGAATGATGGTACACCTACAAGAATGGACATCCATACAGGGACAAGGTCTTGCCTAGACTTAACAATTGCTTCGAAGGAAATTGCCAGCAAACTAAAATGGAACGTGCTAGGAAATTTCGGGAGTGATCACAATGTCATCAAGTGCTCACTGCACGAAATAGAATATGTAGATCATAATATCAATCCTCATAAAAAGAATTGGTCCTTCAAGCATGTAAACTGGGAAATATATCGGGAAAAAATGAAACATAAATTTAGTAAAATAAAGATATTACAATTTTCACACAATCTGAATATTCAAGATAAATACAATTTGATTTTGCAGATAATTAACGAAGTGGCAGAAGAAACCCTTCGCAAAGCAGGCCGAAATCGAAAAGCCAAAAACCCAGTTCCTTGGTGGACACTAGAATACCAAGAAGCAATTAAAGAAAGAAATAAATATAGAAATCGATTAAATAGACATTTTAGAAAGGAGGACTTGGAAATGTATAGGAAAAAGAAAGCATATGCCCAAAAAATAAAGAGACGAACACAAAAGGAATACTGGTTAAATTACTGTCAGTCTTTGAGGAGAACATCCAACTTAGGAAAAGTATGGGAAATGGTAAAAGGACTACAAAATGGTTCTGTCTCAAAACATATATTTCCCAATTTATTAACAGAAAACAATACACCAGTAGCTAATGCTCAAGAAAAGGCAGAATTGGTTGCTAAGGCTTTTAAAATGATAGACAATCGATTAGACAATGAGGAGATTATTAGAAGAAATTCATTTGAAAATTTAATACAAAATACGATCAAAGAAAGCTGCTCCTCTGAATCACCTCTTGATGATGAATTTACATATGATGAATTAACAAGCGCTGTTAAAGAAATGAAAAATTCTGCAGCAGGAACAGATGGTATCAAATCAATTATGATACAACACCTACCGAAAATAGCTTTTCAGTTCATATTAGTTTTAGTAAACAATATTTGGAATTCCTCAATTCTACCCTCAGATTGGCATTATTCTACCCAGATCCCTGTACTTAAACCAGGTAAAGACCCAACAAACCCTTCTTCATATCGACCTATTTCCTTGACATCAACTTTCTCCAAACTGATGGAAAGAATGGTTAAAAATAGACTTGTATAGTTCATGGAGCGATGCAGTATCCTGACACCAACACAGGCAGGATTTAGAAAAAATAGAAGTTCTTTAGATCAGCTCCTTAGATTAGAAACGGACATACAGAAAGGATTGGCTAACAAGGAGTATGTCCTAGTTATTTTCATTGACCTTGAAAAGGCATACGACCTTTTATGGAGAAAGGGAATAGTATTTAAATGTCATCAAGCTGGTATAAAAGGAAAAATGTTACAGTGGATTAATTCATTTTTACAAGATCGATATTGCAAGGTAAAAATTAATGGCCAGTTATCTTCACAATTTGTTCTGGAAAATGGAACGCCCCAAGGTAGTGTTATTAGTCCAATTTTGTTCAATTTAATGTTGAATGATCTAAAACTGATAGAAAAATCTGTAAAAATCTCTATGTATGCCGATGATATTGCCGTATGGTGCTCAGGCAGAAATCTTGACTTTTTACAAAAGAAAATGCAGAAAGCTATAAAAGAAATTGAACAGTGGTGCTCAACCTGGAGTATGATTATTTCTCCTCAAAAGTCTGCTGTTATGATTTTTACGAATATGCAGCATATAGAGGTAAATATTAAGGTTAAAGATAACTCTATACCACAATACAAAGAATATAAGTTTCTGGGTATTTGGTTTGATGTGAAACTCACCTGGAAAAAGCACATCGATTATATAAAACTCAAATGTTCAAAAAGAATCAATTTGTTACGGTGTATAGCAGGAACAAGTTGGGGAAATAATAAAACGATTCTTTATATAATATACAAAGGTCTTATTAGATCCATATTAGACTACGGATGTGAGTTATACGACTCGGCTAGCCTTTCGCTAAAACAAGAATTAGATTCAATCCAATATCAGTCACTGAAAATAATAACTGGTGCAGTATATAACCCTGCCCTTGAAGCACTTCAGGTAGAATGTGGTGAAAGACCTTTACAACTAAGAAGAGAACTGTCTGTTGACAAATACATGTTTGATCTTTTAACAAACAGAGATAGTCATCATCCTACTTTAGAAATGATTGAACCTTCCTGGTATATTGATCAATTTACTTGGAAATCAGGTCGTGGACCCTTTGTAGTCAGAGCATGTAAGCCAAATGAAGAGATCCAAATTAAACAACTAAGCCAAAGAATATTACGAGAACCTCTTAGGTCATATGAAATACCTAATATATCTTACTATATCCATAAGATTATCAATAAACAACGTAACTTAGTACAAGATATGAAAAACTGTGTCTCAGAAAGGATACATACAAGATGGAAAGGTTATTTAAATATCTACACTGATGGATCAAAACAAGAAGACAAGAGAACCGGCTCTGCTTTTTATATACCAGAACTGGATATTAAAAGATTCTATAGATTAAATTCTGTAAGTATAATGAGAGCCGAATTAACAGCAATGGTAATGGCACTTGATTGGCTAGGAGATAACAGAGGTATGTCCGTGGTAATTTTTACAGATTCGTTGTCTGCTCTTCAAGCACTTGAAAGCAATCGTATACAAAACAATCTTATTGTTGATATCTTGTATAAAATCAAAGTTTTACAATCATCATATATTTATGTCAATTTTGAATGGATACCATCCCATTGTGGTATTCACGGGAACGATGTGGCAGACCTTTTAGCAAAAAAAAGGAGCATCAAACGAACAAGTTGAATTAAACATTCCATATATCAAAGAGGAATGGAAAACCCACATGTCTTTGATTTATAAAGAAATATGGCAGGCTCAATGGGTATCCTCATCTAAAGGAAGACATTTATTTAGCATCCAACCCAACGTGGCAGATACAATTAGTTATCAAGGTCTCATTCGGTTTGAAGAGACTATGATACACCGTTTAAGACTCGGAAAATGTAAATTAAATTATTATCTGTATAAATTTAATCAACATGAAAATGGTCTATGTTCCCATTGTCAGGTTCCTGAGACAATAAAACATTTTTTACTACAATGTAAGAAATATGAAAGAGAAAGAAGAATTATGCAAAGAAGCCTGAAATTAAACAAGCCAATATCAGATCTAGCAACATTATTGGGAAGAAATGCAGATTATAAAGTCATCCTGAATTACGTGAAAAAACAAATATATTCGAATAAGAATATTCCACTGATCTCTTTCCATCTCTTTCTCTCTCTCTCTCTTCCTTTTGTTCTGATGATTAGTGATAATTCTTAGACTACTAAAATTGAGCTCCGACCTAGCTTCTTATATAAGTTTGCATACTATGAAGTACAAAAACGCACAATTTAATGGTGGTGGTAACTAATAATAATTATATTGCACCTCGCTATATGACGGGTCAGACTAGTCTAACGCCGAGGACATTGATGCGGGAATTAAGCAACTAACTCGGAAACGACCTGGCGCAGATAATCTACCAGATTGAAGAGCGCCAACTTAACTCCAACACCAACCAACCTTTGCTCATTCTTCAGAGTACGACAAGAACACACTTGTCGAAACGTCGAGATTGGGTGGTCCTTTTCAGGACCAACATATGCCCAAGAAAGATACATGGTGTACCGTGAAACCTACTACACTATTCTTCTTCGCCATGGAAACCTTCAGAAGTTATAACATAAAATAGGGTTTGAAAATATTGTTGACTCAAGATAAGTGGGCGTTATACTCGGCAAACAAAATGACAAAACAAAATAATATGCGATTATGTCGTGGCTTTATTCAATAGAGATGAACACTTTTCCGAATCTGGTGTCACAATCACATAAGTATAAAACATGGATATGAATACCTCTGATTAGAGACTTACATTCATGTATGTCTGGAACCAACCGATAGCCTTGGTTTAGCTCCCCGAAGGGGGGTTAAACCCCCGGCTAGAAGGCCCCCCTCCCAGAAAATTCAACGTTAAATTTCACGGCTGCTTTCCCACTGGTTCTCTGCTAGCCGGACAGGAATACCAGCACAGCTATTAACTACATGTATGAGCTATCGGCAAATCGGTGGATTACAGATGGCATACTTATATCATATAATATACATATATATACCAGCCTTCCCGCATGAGAACTTGGGTGAGGCCAAAATTTCACGAAAAATATAAATGTATACAGAATACCAGCCTCCCCGCCTATGAGATCAGGTGAGGCCTAAACTGAAAGTTCGAGCGTGACACCCTTACATTCAAATTACAATTGCGTTCCTAAAGTACTATGTAAAGTTATAAATAAATCCCCTTCGTCTAGGTACCGAATGAGGACCCGATTCAATATGAAATATTAATCAACGTACATGGCATCAAAGTGGAAAATCTAATAACTAGAGGCTAAAATATCATTCACTGCTTTACACACCTTGCAAAAGTGACCATTGTGGATTAAAGAACATATGCCATGCCAATAATATGAGAACTCAATTCATGTGAATCACCAAAATATAACGAACACCCAGTCCCAAAAACGGGTAAGGGCGAAAACCCACCTGACCACAGACCAAAATAGATCAGAAGGATAAAATTCCCTTACGGCCCACATTTCTAAATACACGACGATCTTTATATTGTTTTGATGTGCGACCAGGCAAACTGCCCCCGGATTTGAATTCGTGTTTCGTTATATAAATCAACATTAAATTCATATAAGTAAAATAATTCAAATGTCCATATATTAAATAACAATTCCACATCCGTTATTCCATTCATAACGAGCTATACACTCCGATAAAACACAAATCAACTCTGAATGATACCTAGAGTATCTTCATTCTCGACCTTCCCCATTGCATGGGTTTAAACAACATTCCAACATTGTTTGACCCAAACGTAACATTTACATGGATGGTTGTTGGGGAGGAGGTGGGAAAATTACAAGCGAATATTTTGGACGTTCATCTCCGTTGAAAGCCAAGACTAAATGAAGGATTTTTCGCGCCTTCACGATCACCTAGGCGCGCGCGCCAAAATATGGGCGCTCCTTGCGCCCAGTAAAAATTATTGTCATTGTGCGCATAAACAATACCGTCTGGCGCGCCATTGTGACGTATCACCTCGTCAACCGCGCCATTCCAAATTACAAACACCTTCATGACCTGGCTTTGTTCGCCGACCTATAAATCATTTTAAATCGCCGAGTCGTCTTTAAAATACATTATAGTTATTTGTGTTAAACAAGGGAAAAGTTGAACAAAATTGAAAAACCTGCCAAAATCCATACAAAAATGAATCACCCATTCTGAAAAAATTAGAATATATTTGTTTCTACCGAGACTGGTTGCATATACATGTAAACTATAGGATGTTAGGGGTGTTTACATGAGTATGTATACGATGCGCGTCAATAAATCTGTTACATTTTTTTGAAAAGCTGTCGAAAAGTCGGTTTTTATGATGAGGGAGATGTGTAATACAGAACGTGTTATAATTAACTTTATCAGATGACACTAAAAAGAGCCAATTTTTTTCAGGTACTCCAGATCATCGACCCTTTATTGCCAAAGATGTAAAAAAAAAAAACGGCTACCGCTAAAAGGGAAAATCACAGAGTAGAAGCAATTGCCTGAATTGGTGCTCCAATATGTTGCTTGTTCATGTCGTTGCATGCATGGCAAATTGATATTACTGTACGGATCATGTATCACAGGCATTGATTTTATGTCAAGTCATTGACAAGGTAGGGCAAGAGGATCACCTTTTTATACAAGGATGACATGATAATACATTTTGCTTAAAACATACTCCAATGGCGTAGGCTGGTTTGAGCATGCTGGGGGATGTACTGCATATCCTGGAGTTGTGGAGCTAAAGTGATATGGGGAGTGCACATCTTGGGGAGTTTGGAAAATCAGCTGTTGAAACCATTGAAAGGGATACAAATTTCGCTTCGCTTCCCAGAGTCGGAACTCCTCTGCCATGTCTGCCTCAGCGGGAGGGTGCACGTGCACCTAAGCCTACGCCCTTGCACACACTAAGAACAAGTTAGGCATCTTAAATCTAGTCAGTCATAAACATTTCTGAATCAATTATTTCTCATCTGAATAGTTGTCGATGGGGGCGCTGCTCCCTCCCAGCCCCTCCCCGATTTTGCTCAGGCACTTACATTAAAATAGTATTATTAATACAATTTCTAATTACCATCAGGGCTTACCACACAGTCAAGCAAAAACTTAAAGTGACAACACCTACAAAGGGTAACTTAATATCATCTTTTGACCGACATATATTTTGTCATAAACTCTATTAATTTTTTTTTGCTAAAACGTTGCAGAAATCAATGCATGAAACAAAATAAATTTCTACTAAAAATTGATATTTAGTTGCTGTCCTACATGTATGCATTTTCTCAGTGTCACAATTGACGAGACTTGTCATTAAATCTATATTCATTGCCAGTATTTCCGTTTCATGCCCAGTGAGATCTTCACGGTAAATGAATATCTTTAGCAAAGCGAGGAACAGATATCATAACCAATACTTTATGATATTTCGCAAACAATCTAAAGATAACTTTGAATGAATGAACAATATATATAATGACTGTGAGTCAAAAAATTGACTGTTGCTTTCATAGTTTCACTTTCTTTCATTTTTGCCCGAATCAATATAACAAATCATTGGATTTATTGGAAAAGGTAGTGCATCCAACATTTTAAGAGATGCAAAATAATTGTGAAATCGTTGAAGAGGTTTTAGGTACACCATGTTGTGATATTGTCTCCGACGAAGATTCTGCTAGGATCGAAAGCTTAGGCCCCTTTTTGACTTTCTATATAATTTCAAAATACATGAAATAAAAAATGAAACATCCCTGAACATCTCAAACGAAGATCGGGAACTGAAACAAATTAAAGCCTTCCTACCTGTTTCACGGTGTACTGGAATGGCCACAAGAATGTTCAGTTCTTCTTTATATGGAGGTTGTTCACCTATTGAAATTATGGGAAAACCAAGGCTATAGTAATTAGAAATATAATAATAAGAATATTAAATTTGAACATATCACCCCTATTCTCTACTCCCTCCATTGGCTTCAGGTTCATAATAGAATTATTTTCAAGCTCCTTCTCCTTGTCTATAAAATCATCCATGGTCTCGCCCCATCCTACCTTCAAAATCTCATCTCTCTCTGTCCCTCATCCTCTGCAACTCAACGTCTCCGATCTTCTTCTACTGCTCACCTTCGACTATCTCTAGGACCCCGCACTTTTACCCGTTATGGCGATCGTGCTTTTTCTGCTCTTGCCCCTAAACTCTGGAACAATCTCTCCATCTCCATCCGTAATGCATCCACTGTCGAATCTTTCAAAACACTCCTCAAATCTTACCTCATTAAGCAGTCCTCTTAGTTCCATATCCTGTTCTCACTTTTTTTTCTTCTTTCCAATGCGCTTAGAAACTGTTGTATTAAGCGCTATATAAATGTTAATTATTATTATTATTATTAAATCTGTAATATATATCTCACACAGTGGATGCATTATCATACATTTTTATTGCGCTTTCATGCTTCCTTGTTTTCAATCTCATGAATCGGCAAAAAATAGTAAGTAATTATATATCTGTGCGTGAAATAAAATATACGGATTTAAAACGTTTGAAATGGGAACCATTGCTTACAACAAAATGAAAAAAAGGAAGGAATGAATAAACGAACGAAAAATAAACTAAAAATGAACATTTGGCAAGACGGGTTAACTCGACCAGCTGTAATTGTGATAGTGGCTCCATTGTCATTTAAGATAGACCAAAAGGGTTATGGATCATTTAAAAGAGATTAATAATTGAAGAGTTTGGTTGCAAAAGGGGTTAGGTGCACTTTGGACCATTCTGTAAAAACGTGTTTTTATTCTCACTATTGCAATATTCTTATGAGAAACTAAACTGGGTATAAAAGAAATCTACCTGTCATCATTTTTTTTCTATATATAAAAAAATACATCATTGTGGACCTTACCCCTGTTGCAAGCAAATTGAAATTAATCCAATCCCTTTTGACTAAAATGGTATCATCAGGCCGACTAATATGTAGAGGTTTTGAGAGAGAAACAATAACATTTATGAAAAATGGACCTAACCCCTTTTGACAAATGAGCTCTTCAGAAGAGTTTGGTTGCAAACGGGGTTATGTCCACTCCAAGATATTAGTTTTAATTCTCCCATATTGCAATATTCTTATGCGAAACTAAATTTCAAGATACCCTACCATGAGAACATAAACTTGGGTTTTAAAGAAATCTACCTGTCTTCATATTTAAAAATATTATTTTAAAAAAAAATTATGTGTGGACCTAATCCCTTTTGCAACAAAACTTAAATGGGCAACCCCTTTAAAAAAGTGATTTTTCTTTGCCAATTTAGCTCACTTTTTAATTGGAATTTCAACTTTTCTTTGGTATCATCTTGTAGAGCTAGTAAAAATATTTACTTTTTCAAGTGAGCTCTTCAATTATTGACTATAGCAATATCAACGAATTCCGTTTTTTTTTAATAATAATTGTCAATTATGAATAATTTCCATACAGGGATACATCTTAAAAAAACATGTATTATCGATTGTGATAATGATAATATCACGAGGAGAAAAAAATAAGCCTGGTATTATAATAAAGATAGTGGTTTCACATTGCTTACTCTTGAAAAAGATACCTAGGATGAACTTGGCCAGTTAATATTATATCATTAAAATATCATCCAACTGAAGCTATTGATCGAAAGGCGATTGACCACATACCAGTTTCCCAGCCTCGCCTGATCGGTGTATAATGTTCTTACGCTTTGTATGTTCTATTCGCCATGTTACGAAGCTAAAATATTTGTGGCCGTCTGTGTTGAACTAAGTATATCGGCGCTAAAAACAGTTTACCGTCGTAAAGTTATAGATTTCTACAAATTAAGAATTTCGATTTCGATAAAGTTTTTTCTTTCTTTATTTTGAAATCAGGGTTAACAGGGTTAGCACTTTTGTCGTTTTTTCTATAGTGAAATTAAATGATTTTGAACACACTTTCAACATATTTTTTAAAAATAGTCAATGAAAAAAGTTCCCAAAATCTCTGCGTACATACATGCCCCTTTGCACCCTCTCAAAGTTAGAAAATAACGATTAAAAAAAGCTCTTTTTTCTGAAAAAAAAATAACTTCCATATAAACTGACAACGTTCGGAGGGAAGGTCGGAGTAGCGCCCGTCTTGACATAGTTACTCCTACCTTCCTCCGACCAAGATAATCATGAAAACTAGTTGGTCGGAGGAAACCCGGGGTAATTCTGTCTTGGTCGGAGGAGGGTCGGATAAATTTCCTGCAACCTTACTCTGACCGAAACAGCCTGTGTCTAAACGAGGCTGATTTCAGCAGACAAAACAAGGATACACTATGCATAGACAAATTCGCAAGCTATCAAGTATACCAAATGGACAACCAAACTGGTTAAATCAAAATGTTATTAGAAAATCAAAACAATTGATCGACTAACTGTAAACCGATTTGATATAAACCATTATTTGTTGATATAAATAAATTTAAAGTAGATCACATAAGTAATGTTGTGGTTTTAGATATGTTACTGCACAGTAAAAACGCTGTTAAAGATTTTATACAACGCTGTTTACTATATGAACCTTAAAGTATTTGGTTAACCGTTTAAACAATCATGTTTGATTTATTGAAGATTAGATATTGAAAATTAAAACTTTGTTGCTTAAGATTTAAACACTTGTTCAAACTGTTTAAACAATTAATGTTAGGTTCATATAGTAAACAGCGTTGTATAATTTTTTTTGCACTGTGTGTATGAACATAATATTTATCTCGTATCGTTGTATGGCCCGAATTTAGATAATCCATTATTTTTTTCAGAGATCCAACAAACCATAATAGACTTTGATAATCCACATACGGTAATTTGTGGAGACTGGAATTTAGTTCAAGAGTTTACCTTTGATACCTATAACTACTTGCACGTAAATAACCCACGAGCGAAACAGCAAGTGGACAATATGAAAACTGATTTGGATATGCGACCCTTGGAGAGTTAGATTCCCAGATAAAAGATATTATACATGGCGACAATCCAACTCCTTTAAGCAGAGTAGATTAGATTTCTTTTAGATTTCTTCGAAACTCCTTTCACTTGTTCAGAAAGTTGGCATTTTCTCAGGTTATCGCACAGATAATTCTTTAGTTTGTCCAAGTCTCAACTTAAATAAGATAAAAAGAGGTCCTGGTTTTCGGAAATTCAGCAATTCATTATTGAAAAGTGATGACTTTGTTTCTAATATAAAAAAATAATAAAAGATACGATTGTGTTTTATGCGAGAGACGAATTAGAATTTGATGAAAATGATCGTTTAGTAGGTAATTGTGAATTCAATATAAATGATCAGTTATTTTTCGAAACTTTAATGATGATAATATCACATGCCTCCTTTGTAAAAAATAAAATATAAACAGAGAAAAAGACTTAGAAAAGAAAATTGAAGAGCTGGAAAGAAAACTGGTGATTACCGACGATAATATATCTATTTTGGATCAAATTGATAAAGCAAAATCAGAACTTGAAATATTCCGTTTAAAAACTAATGAAGGAATTGCGATTCGATCTCGGATTAAGTAAATGGAGTTTGGTGAAAAGCCTTCTAAATTCTTTTTAAATTTAGAAAAACAAAATGACATTAATAAAGAAATACGTCTGTTATCCACTAAAAATGGTGATAATTTAGAAATGCAAAGTGACATAGTCAATGAAATATTTAATTTTTACTCAATTCTTTATGCGGAAAAAGAAACCAACGTAAGCAACTTGGAATTATTATTAAATTTTCCTAGTATTCCTAAGTTGTCCCCTCAAATGTCGGCCTTATTTGAGGGTCGTTTAAATGTGATGAGGTTCTTTCCGTTTGAAAGCTCATGAAAAATAGTAATTCGCCCGGACAGGATGGTTTTACCGTAGAATTTTATCGTCATTTTTTTGTAAAATCATTCAATTATGCGGGACATTATTCAGGACATATGTCTAATTCACAAAAAATGGGAATAATTGCTTTAATTCCGAAAGGAAACAAACCCAGACACTTGTTAAAAAAATGGCGACCTATCTCCCTATTAAATGTTGTCTATAAAATAGCTTCCAGTTGTATTAGCAAACAGACTCAAAGGTGATCTGTCTTTTCTAATACATCAAAACCAAACTGGTTTTTTGAATGGTCGCTTCATAGTTGAAAACATTCGTTTATTGTATGACACATTACTTTACAGTGAATTACATGGTAAAGTTGGCATGCTTCTGGTTGTTGATTTTGAAAAAAAAATCGATTCTGTATCACATAATTTTCTGTTCAATGTCCTGGATTTTTTGCTTCGGTCCATCCATTAAAAGATGGATACAATTATTTTAAGCAGACGCAACCTTCTTGTGTGTTAGTTAACGAACATTGTACAAATTGGTTTAATATTGGAAGAGGGTGTCGTCAAGGAGATCCCTTATCTTCCTATCTTTTTTGTTAGTCAGTGAGATTCTTGGTATTTTGATTCGACACTCAGACAAACTAGAGGATTTAAAGTGTGCCCTTGATCATGTTGATACACTTGATGAATTTGAAAAATATCCAACCTTAAAATTAACATAACTAAAACCCAGGTGATATGGATTGGGAAGAATAGAACTTTCAAATGAGAGCTTTTACATGAGTACAAACTGAACTGGATTTCGGAAGAATATTTTAGGTACCTAGGTATAGACTTTTCAGTTGAACTATCAAAAATGGTTGATTACAATTATCAAGAAAAGTTTCAAGAAATAAAACGTCCGATGGCGGTATGGCGAAAAAGATATATGACTCCCTTAGGGAGGGTAACCATTGTTAAATCTATATTTATACCGAAATTGAATTACTTGTTTTTATCTTTTCCAGAACCAAAATTAGAAATTATGAATGATATTCATCGATGTTTTACGACTTTATATGGGAAGGCAAACCTGATAAAATAAGTAGAAAACAAATGTGTTGAGGGTCATTCTAAAAAAAACCGTTACAATTCACAAAAAACGTGTCCCGACTATCTTATGGCCGCCAGCTTCACACCCTGAACATTTTCTACAAAAAACATTATCAAGACAATGACATTAATAGATTAGCTCCACAAAGCATTTGCGACCAGTGACTAGTAAAACACTAATTTTGTTACAAAAGCCTTTTATTTTTGCATTTAGTTAGAATTGACACTGTCTCCGGTCAGTTTCAGATTTGACTATCATTCTCTTTCCTAAGTAGTCTGTATTTCTTACTTACATTAATGTCTGGTGAGGGCAGCTTGGTGTAACTGTCTGACATATTGCGCTTATCCCATTATTTGATGATCACTTTGTGATTATTTTCACTGTTAACTTTGTGCCGAATTCATTTTAACCTCCGTAACGAATTCTTCCATGTGTTTTTTCTCCCTTTCAAACTGACCGATATTATATGATAATGGGTCTGCACGTAGAGCGATATTCATTAATTAAAAATTAACAGGGAATTATCATATGTGTTTCCTGTATTACACGTAAATGAAGGACTATTCTAAAAAAATGAAATGTATCAGTGACTAAAGAGCTTCAACATAATAATAATAATACTAATGGATATTTAGAGGCGCTAAAAACAAAAAAGTACCATAGCGCGTACAATGTATGAATAATTTAACATGAATAATAATTAAATAACTACAATATTCATGATAAAAAGGGAAATTAATTATTGAGGAAAAAGGTATGTCTTAAGGGAAGATTTGAAGCCAAGAACACTGGAAGCATTTCTTATAGAAAGAGGGATAGCATTCCAAGTCTTGGCAGCTGCTACAGCAAAACGTTTTTCGGCAGAGGAGAGTTTTGACAAGGGAATGCAAAGTCTGCATGTGTCAGTGATTGAACGAAGATTACGAGAGGGTGTGTATAATTTGATGGTATTATTAAGATATTCAGGTGCCAATTGATTTAGAGTTTTGTATACATATAAACATACTTTAAACTGAATACATCCGTAACGCACCTTAAAAAAATATGCACCTTGGCACTTCTGTTAAGGATTCAGTATTATATAGGATAAGAAGCACATTTCATAATAAATACAGTTTTCAAAGGTAAGGCTTCTAAATAAGGACTGCGTTGGGCCATAAAGCATAAAAACATTAACTTCCGTAACATTTTTCTTGAAAATGCTACAAATTTGTGCTTTACTGAATCACTCCGGATCATACAGATATAAATCATATAAGATACCCTCCACCTAGGTGAGTTTTACATGACATGTGACACTGAAATTTGGTATGATGGGGTATTTTTAGGCACTGATATCAAATATTGCCAGCCCCCAGCAATTTGACCATTTGGTCGGCGGCAAAATGGCCGCCATCTTGTAATCCAAGATGGCCGCCATGATAATTTATAATATTGCAATCATTTTCTCGAGTTTTATATGAACTGCGGTATTGAAATTTGGCATATAGGCTTAATTTTGGACGATGAGTTCATATATTACCGGCCTCAAGCGATTTGACCATCGGGTTAGCCGCCATTTGAAATCCAAGATGGCCGCCATGAAAAATCATTGAACTCATTTTCTTAAATGTACATAATATGTGCCACTGAAATTTGTAGTATATCGGTATCTGGGTGAGTTCATAAAAAAATTGCTGGCTCCAAGCCATCTGACAATTGGTCGGCGGAAAAATGGCCGTCATCTTGAATTCAAAGCTGGCTGCCATATAAATATTGCAATTATTTCGTTGAGTTTTATATGATCTGCGGTATATTGCACTTTGACATTAGAAGTAGTGTGGGGAGCTTATTTCAAATATTGCTGGCCCTCAGCGATCTGATCCCCTGAGTCAGGGTTATACGGGTCAAAGATATTCATTCGAGCCAACCCATTTAATATTCAATTTGTAATTTTGATATTGCTGATTGACAAGAATGGATGAATATGATTGATAATCTAACACTGATTCTAGGGAGGGTAAGTTTACTGAACTTCCTTTTTTCAAATTGGGAAGATATATCACCACTTTGGAGCTATTTTTATACTGGCGGAAGAAGTATTGCCATTTTACTGTCTCAAGTGATGAATTTGATCCTGTCAGGTGTAGTCTTCATAAATGCCGATTTATTTTTAAAATGAGCTGGTCGAGGTACCCTTTCTAGTCAGATATGGAATGTCAGACATGTATCCTATCCACTGGACAGGTAGTAAACATTCAATTCTCGAATTTCATCCTTATTTTTTGTTAGAGCGCCTCTTTAACTCACGAGTCTATGGGAAATGTTTTAGGCCCGTGATACCTCAGATGCAAAATGGCAGCCATCTTGAAATCCAAGATGGCTGCCATAAAACATCATTAAAATAATTTTCTTGAGTTTTAAATAATTTGAGGCACTGCATTTTAGACATATAGGCAGGTTTTGGCCTGCTGGTTTTAGAATATTGCTGCCCCAGTGATTGATCCACCGGGTCAGCTGAAAATGCACGCCACTTTGAAATCTAAGATGGCTACTACGAATATCTTTCAAAGTGTTTTCCTGAATTATACATTACCTGTGACACTGTAAATTAGTACTACGAAGCAAAAATTTGTATTGTATGTTAATTTCAAATATGGATAGATAATGAACATATAACACATAACCCACTTTATCTGCCATTTTAAATCACACAACATAATGGGGCAGCTGCCCGTGCAGTATATCACGTCACAAATCAAAAACTTAAAATTCTAATTTCTTTGATGGATTTACCAATATCTTTTTTATATCATATTTTCTTGCGTTTTTACAACAAACTTATCTCCCGGGTGAACTTCCCTTTTAAGGGATAGAGCAACGTCCGATGTGGCGCCGCTAAGTTGCTGCCGGGCTGACGATCTACAGGGTATGGGTATTCGGAGCATTTCTGTTACTGAATTATATTTTGAACAATAAAATATGTATTATTATCATCCATCATTAATATTAATTTCATCATCATCATCATCATCATACCACTATATAACCATCAGTACTTCAAGTCTGGAGCAGTTTTCTTCGTGTCGATTTGTAATAAAATATCGCAATTATTGGAGCAATATTGTGAAACCAGCAGGCCAAAAACCTGCCTGTATATCTAAAATGCAGCGCCTCAAATTATTTAAAACCAAGAAAATTATTTTAATGAATTTTCATGACAGTCGATCCTCTCTAGATTTCAAGATCGATGGTGGCCATTTTGCGGCATATCTATTGGACAGATTACTGGGGGCAATTTCAATATCCTTAGATGCCAAATTTTAAAATAATACGTTACGTGATACTAGATAAAGTGATTTTTTTTTCAATGATTTTTTTTTCATTGCAGCCATCTTGGATTTCAAGATGGCTGACATTTTGCTTCTGACTCAGGGGATCAGATCGCTGAGGGCCAGCAATATTTGAAATAAGCACCCGGGCCCCGCACTCCGTCGATATGTCAAAGTGCAATACTGCAGATCATATAAAACTCAAAGAAATAATTTAAAGCCTCTCTACAGAAATTGATTGTTCCGGATGGTTATTATATTCAACCAAAGCCACTTCAAATGTGTAACTGCAGAAGAAGCTAGCTGGTTTGTGTATTTATGGTGCTTCATACTTGTGTAACATCTATATCAGCAATGAAGGGTGCCAAAGTATTATAATCCTTACAACGGACAAAGATGTGGTTGTGTTGGATTTGTTTTAAGTGCCAATACAATGGGTTTTACTCACCATTGTAATGTTGTACATCATTCAAACCTGGTAACCATATTGGAATTCAAAATAGCATCTATTTATGTATTTTTCATTGATCAAGGATGCAAAGATCAAATTATCTTTCATGGCGGTCATCTTGTATTTCAAAATGGCAACCAAACAGGGGTCTGACAATAATCAGTGCCTAGATATATGCCTATATGACAACTTTCAGGGCCAGAGTTCATATAAAACTCAAGACAATTATTATTGTTTTTAATTCATGGCGATCATTTTGCCAAAACCCAGTGGTTACATTGCTGGTGGCCGGCAAAAATCAGTGCCACGTACTTCTGTATGCCAAATTTTGGTGTCATATATAATGTAAAATCAAAGAAAATTATTTTGATACGGTTTTTTATGGCAGCCATCTTGCCGCTGAACTGATGATCAGATCACTTGTGGCTGGCAATATTTGAAATCAGCACCCCAAAATAGATACTCTATTTGCAAAAGTTCAGAGCACATGTAAATTCAAGAAAATGATTTTTAGTGATTTTCATGGCGGCCATCTTAGATTTCAAGATGGTGGCTGACCTGGTGGTAAGACTATTTGAAATAAGTGCCCTAAACTACTGTAACTACACCTACACTGTATATGCTAAATTTCAATACCATAGCTCATACAAAACTAGAGAAAATTATTGCAACGATTTTTTATGGTGGCCATTTTGCCGCTGACCTGGAGGCAAATTGCTGGGGGCCGGCAACATTTGAAGTCAGTGCTTTAAAATACTCCTATATGCCAAATTTCAGTGTCACATATCATGCAAAACTCAAGAAAATGACATTAATGATTTCTCATGGCGGCCATCTTGGATTTCAAAATGGCGGCCGACCCGATGGTCAAATCACTTGGGGCCGGCAATATTTGAAATCAGCACCCCGAATTAAGCCTATATGCCCAATTTCAGTGTCACATTTCATGTAAAACTCAAGAAAATGACATTTTTAAAGATTTTTCATGGCGGCCATCTTGGATTTCAAAATGGCGGCCATTTAGCCGCCGACCAAATGGTCAAATTGCTGGGGCCCGGCAATATTTGAAATCAGTGCCTAAAATACCCCTATATGCCAAATTTCAGTGTCACACGTCATGTAAAACTAAAAAAAATGATATTAATGATTTTTGATGGCGGCCATCTTGGATTTCAAAATGGCGGCCGACCCAATGGTCAAAACACTTGGGGACGGCAATATTTGAAATCAGCACCCCGAATTAAGCCTATATGCCCAATTTCAGTGTCACATATCATGTAAAACTCAAGAAAATTACATTTAATGATTTTTCATGGCGGCCATCTTGGATTCCAAAATGGCGGCCATTTAGCCGCCGACCAAATGGTCAAATTGCTGGGGGCCGGCAATATTTGAAATCAGTGCCTAAAAATACCCCTATATGCCAAATTTCAGTGTCACATATCATGCAAAACTCAAGAAAATGACATTAATGATTTCTCATGGCGGCCATCTTGGATTTCAAAATGGCGGCCGACCCGAGGGTCAAATCACTTGGGGCCGGCAATATTTGAAATCAGCACCCCGAATTAAGCCTATATGCCCAATTTCAGTGTCACATTTCATGTAAAACTCAAGAAAATGACATTTAATGATTTTTCATGGCGGCCATCTTGGATTTCAAAATGGCGGCCATTTAGCCGCCGACCAAATGGTCAAATTGCTGGGGGCCGGCAATATTTGAAATCAGTGCCTAAAATACCCCTATATGCCAAATTTCAGTGTCACACGTCATGTAAAACTAAAAAAAATGACATTAATGATTTCTCATGGCGGCCATCTTGGATTTCAAAATGGCGGCCGACCCGATGGTCAAAACACTTGGGGACGGCAATATTTGAAATCAGCACCCCGAATTAAGCCTATATGCCCAATGTCAGTGTCACATATCATGTAAAACTCAAGAAAATTACATTTAATGATTTTTCATGGCGGCCATCTTGGATTTCAAAATGGCGGCCATTTAGTCGCCGACCAAATGGTCAAATTGCTGGGGGCCGGCAATATTTGAAATCAGTGCCTAAAAATACCCCAACATACCAAATTTCAGTGTCACACGTCATGTAAAACTTAAGAAAATGAAATTTAATGATTTCTCATGGCGGCCATCTTGGATTTCAAAATGGCGGCCGACCCGATGGTCAAATCGCTTGGGGCTGGCAATTTTTGAAATCAGCGCCCAAAAATACCCCTGTATGCCAATTTTCACACTTTATGCCTGATTTGAGCATCTTTTCACATATCTACTGGACTACCATACAAAATTGACCAAACCTTGTTTTTTATATATACAATATTTTTGTATGGTTTCTTGTCAATTCGAGGGTGCTGATTACGAATCTGAATGATGCCACTTGTGTAACCTTGAGCATTTTCCGCAAATTGGCAAAATCCAATATGGCCGCCAAAATATGCAAATTACCCATGAAAATCATAAAACTGCCAGCAGATTGGCTATAAAATGTATGTAATTGTGTTGCAGGAGTGAAATACTCTTTTTTTTTTTAAATATGTATTTTTCTTGATATTTAAAATGGCCACCATAGACCGCTGTATTCAACATTATGTACAATATGAATGGGGAAAAATAATTTTCACAAAAGTGAGCACTAAATGCAAGTAATTGTGATTTTTGTGAACTAATGGGTGAAAACATGATTGCTAACGAAATGTATCATTTGTTATGTCATGTTTGTAACAAATGAAGCATTTTAGTATTCAAAAAGCCACCAATCGACCTGACAGTAGTATGTATAATGTTAAAGGGGACAAAAGAAAATCACAAGAGTGAGTACTAAAATGCATATTATTAAGATAAGCGAGTGGACAACTGGTTAAAAACAAAATTTAAACGAAACATAATATTTAAGATGCAATTTATGTGATAAATGCTGTATTTTGAAATTCAAAATGGCCGCCATAGGCCCATTTTACATTATGTACAATGCGAATGGAGAAACTAATTTTCACAAGAATAAGAACATAAAATGCATGTAATTGTGATATACGAGTAAAATGTTGTCTGAAAACATGGCTTATAGCTTAACATAATTATCATTTCTTTTGTCATGCATTATATAATTGCTGTATTGTTAAATTTAAAATGGCCCCTATAGACCCTACCAGTATTATCTACAATGTGAATGGGGACATGTAATTTTTGTAAGAATTTGGATTTGCTTGACTATGAAATCCATATAATCCTTCTTTATGAGTAAAATATTATTTGAAAGCATGATTTTTATGAAATATAGCATTTCTTCTACCATGTAAATACTGTATTTTGACATTCAAAATAGCCGCTACAAGCCCTAATTAAATTATGTTATTTATGCGTTTAGGATAACTTATTTTCAGTGGGAATCATAAAATATGCATGTATCTGTGATGTACGAGTAAAAATATTGTCTTAAATATGATTTATAAATAAATACATCACATGTTGGTCATGGAGGTAATAAATGCTGTATTTTAAAAATTCAAAATGGCTGCCATAAGCCCTAAAAGTACTATGTGCATTGTAATTTGGTACATATAATTTTGACAGAATTTGGCTTTGCTTGACTATAAGTATTGCATATAAATGTGATGTAAGAGTGGAATATTGTCTAAAACCATGGTTTCTAACGAGATAATCATATCTGGTGTAATTAAGGTGATAAATGCTGCATTCTGAAATTGAAAATGACCGCCATAGGCCCTTACTGTATTATGTACAATTTAAATGAGGACAGATAATTTTCTCAAAAGGGCATATGGCGGCCATTTTGAATTTTGAAATATAACATTAATCACCTAAATTTTATATAATATGATATATTTCGTTAGTAATCATATTTTCAGACAATATTTTCCTCATACACCACCATTTAGTCAAGCAAAGCGAAAATCTGTTAAAATCATTTGTCCCTATTCACATTTTACAAAATAACATTAGGGCCTGTAGCGGCCATTTTGACTTTCAAAATACAGTGTTTATTACCTACCTAGCAGGAGAACTGATATATCTTGTTAGAAATTATGCTTTCAGACAATATTTACTCATAGATCAGAATTACGTGCATTTATGGTGCTCACTCCTCTGAAAATTGATTTCCCAGTTCGCATTGTATATAATACACTCAATGTCTATGGCGGCCATTTTGAAAGTCAAAATACAGTATTAAACACACACTTTGAACCTTAATGATATATTTCGTTAAAAATTATGTTTTTTTTAGACAGTATCCCATTTATTTATCACAAATAAATGCATTTCAGTGCTCACTCTTGTGATTTCTTTTGCCCTCTTTCTCATTGTACATGATACTTTTAGGGCCTTTGGCGGCCATTTTGAATATCAAAGTACAACATTTATCACATACATGGCATATTAAGTAATATGTTTTGTAAACAATTATGTTTTTAGTAAGTATTCCACTCGTTTATCTTAATAATATGCATTTTAGTGCTCACTCTTGTGATTTTTTTGGCCCCCTTTGCTCTAGTACTTAGTACTATTTGAGCCAGTGACGGCTATTTTTAATATGAAATGCTCCTATTTTCACATATATGACATAATTAATTGATGATTGTTAGCATTGACGATTTTCATACATTATACTTCGTCCATAGATCACAATTACTTGCAGTTTAGGGATCATTTTTGTGAAAATTTGTTTTCCCTATTCATATTGTACATAATAGGGTATTTGGCGGCCAATTTGAATATCAAGGAAATAAATATTTTTTTCAAAAAATATTATTTCAGAGGCTTATTATAATCACTCGGGTCGCGTTCGAAATCACTCGGGTTCTGGATTTTTGGCGATTTTTTTTTCTAACGGTGTCTTCAATGGGACAAACACGCTGGAAAAATAAAATGAAATTGAAATTCTAGTTTCGTTTTAAACGGGCCTCAAATAAAATGCACTCGCCTGCTGCTTAACATAACAAACAAGCAAATCAGCCATGTGGCTCAACTATCCTAGAATACATCCAGACTTCTACTGTTTTTATACGAGGACTCCGAGTCGGAACTTGCCATATCTGCCACATCGATATTACATCGTCATTTCCATGTGCGGACATGCATGCCTTTTTCATTAAAAAAAATTAAAAGAACTGTATCAAATAAAGATCATTATTCCGTTTTGTCCTAAAATGCACAAAAAAGGGAAAATAAACCTAAAAGGGGAAACAACAGTAACTAATTGCTTCGGCTGTCGCGCAACTTCACTTCCCCGTTTTATTGGAACTTAATGCATTAACATATGGCCATTGAGTCCATGTACAGATCGAGCTAAAACTTCGGTCTCTGTATTGGTGAGTGGAGCTTACGGAGTTCAGCGGAACAACGAACATTACAGAGACCGAAGCTTTTGGTCTAAATACGTATGTATGCATTAAACTACGGATGGCTGGCTATGCATACCGCTAAATTAAATACTTTCGGACGAGCTGCGAACTGACTGGCACTGTAACGTGGGATCTAACTCGGCTCGACTCACGTTACCTTGCTCCATGCTACCGATGCACGCCGTGTCCAACCGTGGCCGGGTCCCGCCTTGGGGCAATTGCAAGCAGGCATGCATGTCCGCACATGGGAATGACGATGTAATATCGATGTGGCAGATATGGCAAGTTCCGACTCGGAACAGTAGAAGTCTGGATGTATTCTAGGATAGTTGAGCCATATGGCTGATTTGCTTGTTTTTTATGTTAAGCAGTAGGCGAGTGCATTTTATTTAAGGCACTTGCCGGCTTAAAACGAAACTAGAATTTCAATTTCATTTTATTTTCCCAGCGTGTTTGTCCCATTGAAGACACCGTTAGAAAAAAAATCACATCGAAATAAAAAAATCGCAAAAATTCCAAAACCCGAGTGATTTCGAACGCGACCCGAGTGATTATAATAAGCCATTTCAGAGAGTATTTCACTCCTGCAACACAATTACATACATTTTATAGACAATCTGCTGGCAATTTTATGATTTTCATGGGTAATTTGCATATTTTGGCGGCCATATTGGATTTTGCAAATTTGCAGGAAATGCTCAAGGTTACACGAGTGGCATCATTCAGATTCGTAATCAGCACCCTCGAATTGACAAGAAACCATGAAAAAATATTGTATATATGAAAAACAAGGTTATGCCTCTTCTATCCTGGACTATAGTTCGCACGCAATCCCTGTTTGTTCAACATGCTACAAAGTTTGGTTATTTTCCTTCTTTTCTCTCCAACAGAGTTCTATCACATTGAATTTCTTTAGTACCTGTTTAAGAAGAAATATAGGAAGAATAAATTCAATCTGCTTTTGTGCGTCTGCATACTCGATGCAGCCGTTACGGGCTAATTTTCTTTGATCGACTCTGGTACACGAATTATGAGATGGGCATTGTGTTACATTAAAGAAATTTGTTTGATGTGCTAATATCATCATTTATGAGCGTTATATTTTATTTTTCGATTTGCCTATTTTTTTTTCGATGTATAAATACGTAACTGATATTGGGCACACAAAAATCGCCTCAGCAGAAGAACGGTATGCAGCATGTAACTTCTAGGTCAAGCGTCAAGCCCCATTGCTACGCTAAACGGTCAACCCCATTCATGCAATTACTATGTTTTTTTGACTGGTCAATATATGGTTTTACCCGGAACAAATTGCAACAAATGATTTTCCAGCTTTTCTGGCAGCATTTGACCTCAGGTATAAAATATTAAAAATCTACCAAAATCCGCATGTGGGAAAGTAGTTATTTTTAAGATGGCTGCCATTCACTGAAAATGGATAAAACTCACTCATTATTCAACCTAGAATCCTATTTGGGTTTATATTCCATGGTCAAGTTGGTAAACGAATTTATTGATACAATTTAGAGTGAATATTAGCACTCCAGGGTACCAGAAAAATCCAAGATGGCGCCCAAAATGGCTGCCGTATGATAAAAAATCAATAAGTCGTCTATTACTTACTTAAGTGTCTTTAATTTGTTTTTTATTCGATGGTTTTAATGGTGAAGTAGTACAACGGGACAAACTGCAAGGACAGACAGTGGTCTAGTGTGTCCAAATATCAAAAACGGTGTCCAAAAATTGAGTTTAAAATGGCTGTTAATACCCGGGAGATATGATTTTGGTGTCTAGACCATGGTTTCAATAGTCAAATAAATACATGTACATTGTGACAAGTTACAAGGACAGTCAGTGGTACAGTATGTAAAAAAAAATCCAAAATGGCTTCCAAAAATGGAGTAAAAAATGCTGTTGCTATTTAAAAAAAACAAAGACATAGTTTGTTCGATATCCGGGAATATATTTTTTGTGCCTATACCATGATTAAATGGGTCAGGTAATACATTGGGATAAGTTACAACGACGATGGATGGTCAAGTATGTCCAAAAGTCCACAGTGGCTTTAAAAATAGTATAAATTGTACAACGCCTACTTAGCTTGTTGTATGCGAGCAAATGGGAGGCTGAATGTCAAACATTCGTACCGTTGCACAAAAGACGTACCATCCAAAATGTACCGTCCAAAATGTACCGTTGCTTTAGGAGGTGACGTCACAATATGATTCAATTCATTGCGCTCAGTAAAAATGCAGGTGCAATACGCGAATAGCCTGCTGGCTAAATGCGCAATGCTGCCCGGGCCCGAGGTGTTCGCTTGTGGGATTTTGCTTTTCGCTTTCCATATTTTTGCTCCCTTTTCATAGATTACTGCAGGAAAAACTCTTTGTTTTTTCATAAATTCGCTAAACTCCGAGGCATTGTACAACACAAATAGCGAATATTCTTATTCGTGCAATGGTGCGAGATTTCGCATTCGGTGAAAGAAAGAAACGCTCTATTCAACTCGGCTAACGCCTCGTTGAATAGAGCATCTTTCTTTCACCTCATGCGAAATCTCGCACCATCGCACTCATGCCTATTCGCTATTTGTATATTAGCCGCTGGTATTTACACCTGGACATAGTTCATGTAATTACCGTCAAGGGCATATGATTTTGATGTCTATACCATGGTTTTAAAAGTAGAAAAAATAGTTATAAGGACAGTCAGTGGTCCAGTATGTCGAATATCAAAGTTGGATTTCAAAAATTCGGAGTCTAAAATGACTGCTGTTACTCTAAAAATGGACATAGTTCATTTAGAATCAACCAAGAAGATATGGCTTTGGTGTCCACAATATGGTTTCATGGTTAAAAGAATACGTTTGGACTGGTTACACTGATATGCAGTTGTCCAGTTTGTTTAAGAATCCAACAGGGTTTTCAAAAAAGGCATCTAAAACGACCCATATCACTCAATAATGATCAGAGTTTTACAATATCTATCTGTAAGTAATAATGTAGGTGTCTAATTGTGGTATGGTGGGTCAAATAATACATTTTGCCTAGTAACAAGGATGGAATAGTATTCCATTTTGTCAAAAAAATCCATGGCGGATTCAAAAATTTCATCAATATTGGTGATGTTACCAACTCATGAAACAATATGATAACTTTCCCCATGCATTTAAGTGTAAACACCAAGATTATTTCTCACAGGTGGATAGTCTATGAACTATGTCCATTTTTAAGTTATAGCAGTTACTTTAGAACCCATATTTTAAAGCCAACTTGGATTTAAGTCAAAATGGATAACTGCATATCATGGTAACCGGTGACAGCCCGCTAGACCGAGGGTCCGCGAGACCGAGGGTCCGCTAGACCGAGGGTCCGATAGACCGAGGGTCCGCGAGACCGAGGGCCCGCAAGACCGAAGGCCCGCGAGACCGATTTTTTTTTCCCTTCATCGGTTGCCGCGGTCGAGTGGTTTAAGGCGCCTCGTTGCAGCGGCGTAACAGGTGCCTGTTATCAGAGGGGGGGGGGGCAGCGCCAATATTTCCCAGTAATTTCGTCTAGAAGGTGACAGCCCGCTAGACCGAGGGTCCGCGGTCCGCGAGACCGAGGGTCCGCTAGACCGAGGGTCCGATAGACCGAGGGTCCGCGAGACCGAGGGCCTACAAGACCGAAGGCCCGCGAGACCGATTTTTTTCCCTTCATCGGTTGCCGCGGTCAAGTGGTTTAAGGCGCCTCGTTGCAGCGGCGTAACAGGTGCCTGTTATCAGAGGGGGGGGGGGGGCAGCGCCAATATTTCCCAGTAATTTCGTCTAGAATTAGTGGCATAACTAGGATTTCAGTTTAGGTGGCAGTAGTGAGCACGGGAAGCGCGTTCCGGGGGGGGGGTGCAGGGAAGGGAGTGTCCTCTGCCTGTTATCGGAGGGGGGGGGCAGAGCAAAAAATCCCGGTAACTATTAAAGTCTAGAATCAGTGGCTTTGCTTTAGGATTTCATTTTAGGGGGCGGTGGTGAGCACGCGAAGTGTGAGAAACACTTAATGATGAGCGCACGAAAGGTGATCCATATTTTAAGAGGAGTTTCCCCCTCCCGCGCGAAGCACGGAAGCTCCGACGTTTTCTTCGAATTGTTCCTTGCCCGCTCCAGCCTGCTCTTCTCACGTTCTCTGCCTGTTAACGGAGAGAGGGGGATTTTAATTGCGGAAGCTCCGACGTTTCTTTGAATCGTTCCTTGTCTGCATCCACTCTTCCAGTGGCGTAACAGGCGGGGGGTGGGGGGCAAGCTGCCCCCCCCTGGCGGAGTTCACCGGGAAAATAAAAAAAACGGGAAAAATAAAAAAAGGGGGGAGAAAGACAGAAAGGGAAAGGAAAAGAAAAAAGAGGAAAGAAGAAAAGGAAGGGGAAAAGGAAAGGAGAAAAGAAAACTAAGAAAAAAAAACATAAAAAGGGAAAACGGAAAGAACTTGGGAAAAGGAAGGAAAGAAGGACATGTAAGAAAAAATAAACTTCCCCGATATACAAATACATTAGCATGATTAGTAAGATAGGGAAATAATAAAATTAAAGATGACAAAAAGGCAAAGAAAAGCGGGAAATGAAGATAGAATGGAATGAGGCAAAATTTAAATTGGAAAATAAAGAGAATGGACAAGATATTACTACCGGGCTGCTGAGGATTGAAGATAACGAGCGGGAAGAAAGATGGATGGTATATAACATAATTTCGTATGAAAGTCTATCATAAATTTGCTAAATCTCCAAAGCTACCGGGGGCTCTGTCCAAGGTCAAGACCCCGTGCAGTGGGGGCTCTTCATCTGTAACATTTAAAGGGCTCTATAACGGGCCCAATATGGACCCTTTTTGCATTAAGCTTTGTGTTGAAGCACTGGCGTACTGGGGGAGGGGTAGTTCCACAGCCAAGGGGAAATAAAAGAAAATGAAGGAGGCAGCGAAATGAGATGAATGAAAAAATACATGACATGATATTTGTTATGATTTAAAAATATGTCACATAATTATAATTTCATTTCATAAGGCAAATTTTCTTTCTGGCTCGCTTCACTCGCTGGCGACTTTTTACAAATTTTCCCACATTTGCTCTGGTGTGCCCCCTCAAAATATTTGGATGATTACGCAAACAACAACAAAAACAGGAGGAAAGAAAGAAAAGCAAACGAAAAGTGTATAATATTTTTCTGAATATCACGTCAAAATCTGTCTTCATGTTAGATTCTCATGAAAAGGTTTTTTTTTTTAAATCTCGCTCGCTTCGCTCGCTCGGGAGTTATTAAGCTACTTCTTGCCACAACCACCATACTGGGCCCCCTCGAGCATATAGAGCTTCGCCCTGATGCGCACAATCATAACAAATATTCTGTTCACCGTGGCGTACAAAAAATATTATTTTATTTTTAACATTATGCCAAAGTCTATCACAAAATTGGATTTTTGCATTAAAAATGTCAAAATTTTTGCTCGCTCGCACACACACAGACACACACACACACACATATAATATATTTATATATATATATATATATATATATATATATATATATATATATATATATATATTTGCCCGATATACTCCATATATCGCCCCCTCAAATCTTTGCTTCATGATGCCATTGCCAGTTCGATGATATGACCGGGAAATGTTTGGCTCTTGCACCCCCCCCCCCCCTGGCCACCGACCCCTGTTACGCCACTGCACTCTTCTTACGTTTTCTGCCTGAAATTGGGAGGGGGGAGGGGGCACAGCCAATAATTTCCCGTTAACTAAGTCTAAAATTTTTGGCGAAGCTGGGGTTTAATTTAAGGGGGCGGTAGTCAGCACGCGAAGCGTGTGAAACACTAAGCGCGCAAAACGCACTCCCGGGGGGGGGGGGATCATGCATGGAGTGAGAAGCTGTGGCGATCCCTTGAACTATTCCCTGTCTGCTCTCGCTCGTCTAACGTTCTCCTATACCTTTTTATTTTCTCGCTCACGTTCCCCCTCTTTTGGGGGGGAGGGGGGTGGCGTTTTTTTTTGTGCTACGAGGGTGTATCAATTGATAAATATAATTGATCATTTTGTTCATTCATTCATTCATTCAGCTATTCATTAATAGATTCCTTTTTAATATCAATTTTATAGATAACATTTCAGCTTCTGCCGGAGTATTATTAGACTGGGGATAGTTTGCAAAAATGCCTTTCATAATATACTACTAAATCGGATACCCCATCCCTTTTTTCACTTCATCGTCTTACGAAATCATGCCATAGTCTCTAAAGAAATCTATACAACCGAGGTGAAACCAAAAAATGTTACAACAATTAGACTGACGAACCCAAATACAGTGGCGCCGCATCCGAAGTGAGCTGTTGCAAATTTCAAGATTTTTTTTTAATAGAAATATCCTAATCATATTTTGCATAGAAACGCACACACTCATCCCACACACTGATAGACACAGAGCACATTCAAATAAATTGGATATTCTTTCGATAGCTTCTGTGGGAAACAGGTGAAAACACGTTTATTTAATGAAATTATGGAAATACAAGCATTGTTTCGAGGGATCATAACTTTTTTATTTCTTGACCATTTTCTGTGATTAAGGTATCAAATCAAAAAGCCAATATTGAACTTCTTAGTCATGTGACTTTTTGTTTAAAATTCAGATACCCCCCGCCAAATGAGTTTTTGACATCCTTTCTTCGAATTGTTTTTGCTCACTCATGCATAAATGAGGAATAATCTAAGTAGTATCAGATGAAAGAGGAGATTCTAAGCTTTACGTTGGTAGGTCTTTTGCCTATTGTTTTTTTTTAATGATTAAGTTATGATAAATCATCGCTAAATCTCGGTATCGTTTTTTGTGGGACGCAATGTATAAGTATGAAATACGCGCGCGCACGTTTATTTAGATAGTCAACTTGTTCTCTATTGAAATCGTTATCCAGTATGAGATCACAATATAAAAAGTTTTCTGCTTGCACTTGGTGCTCGCATTATTAATGTAAGGAATTCAAGATCCCCACTTACTCATCCTTATCATGATTTACAAAACTTGAATAGAGTGTCTCGTTCGGGGGGCTAAATCTCGAAATTTTCTGCTCGCGCTTTGCGCTTGCATCAGTTTAGTTATTGTTTAGTTTATATACCTACTCTGTTTAAGTTACAAAAAGTGCTTAGAATTTCCATTCCTTACGTAAAAATGTCAAGAGATTTCAGCTCGCGCTTCGCGCTCGAATTATTTGATTTTTAAAATATGTAACGTCTTCATGGCAAACTGCAAGCAGTCTTCAACAGTACCTTTTCCATCAGTTCATTTTTGCTCGCGCTTCACGTTTGTAGTAATTATCCATTTGCATACACATCTTTTTCAACAAACATTGCCCAGAATTTTCCAAATTTTAGGAAAAAATACAGAAGATTTCAAAGAAAAATTAGCTCGCGCTCGCATTATATAAATAAGGATTATCGTATTATATATATATGTCTATTCATAAGACTTAAGCTAAAGAAGTGACTATTAGGTCTACCCCTTGAAAGAAACCAAAAATCCCGGCAAAAATCATCTTCGTGCGGCCGATCGGGAAAAATATGGCTTAAAAAAACGCCTCCCCCCCCCCATATTGGCGAAGGCTGGATCCGCCCCTGACTACTACTACTACGACTACTAAAACTACTACAACAACTACTACTACGACTTCTAATTCTACTACTGCTGCAGCTGCTGATATCATGATAACAAAAATAGTAACAACAACAATAGAAAAATGGGTTTTAGGACAACTCCCCGAGAGGACTACTCCTCCGGAGGGCGACTCCCCCACGACAACTCCCCAATGAAAACTCCCCCGAATGACCATTCTCCCGAGGAAAGGCTTCCCGGAGGAAAACTGATTTAAACCGGCACTTCTATTTGAGTGACAAATTAATTTACGTTCTTTTCTTTAGAACTTTCACCATCTTGTTCTTCTTATTATCCTGTTTAAATGAAAAAAAAAAAATGCTAAGATAATATTGCCCATAATGAAGGTTCAATGTTCTAGGTGTATGTATTTCCATGATACTTCCAGTTTTCTTGTTAAACATTAAATGCACAAGATCATGAAGCAGAATTACCATAAAAATAAACGTTAAATGAGTAGAGTCAACGATTAGGTAGTGTCAGTGAAATAAGGCATCGTAAGTTTATACTGTAAGTAGCAGAAACACCCCCACCCTGCACCCCCACCCCCCCCCTTAGAGAGATGTTTCGTGCGCGCAGTACGTGTTTCGCACGATTCGCGTGCTCACCACCGTCCCCTACAATGAACTCCTAGCAACGCCACTGATTCTAAACTTAGTTACCGGGAATTATTTGGCTTCCCCCCCCCCCATAACAGGCACCTGTTACGCCGCTGCAGCACGCTGCAACGAGGCGCCTTAAACCACTCGACCGCGGCAACCGATGAAGGGAAAAAAATCGGTCTCGCGGGCCTTCGGTCTTGCGGGCCCTCGGTCTCGCGGGCCCTCGGTCTCGCGGACCCTCGGTCTAGCAGACCCTCGGGCTCGCGGACCCTCGGTCTCGCGGACCCTCAGTCTCGCGGACCTTCGGTCAAGTGGTCGGACCCCTGGTAACCAGTCCCAAAGTATTTTTGACCCTTGAAACCCTAGTGTAGACACCAAAATAAAATAAAAGCTGTATTTGTAATGTTCTATATCCACTTTTAAGTAACAACAGTCATTTAAGACCCCCATTTTTAAAGCCATCTTCGATTTTTTTTGACATACCTGGTGTATTCTAAAAAACTATGTATACTTTTAAAAATAACAACAGTCAATTTACACTACACTTTTTAAGACATCTTGGATTTTTTAACATACAGACAACTGACTGGTCTCGTAACTTACCCTGGTGTATTACTTGACCCTTTAAATCATGGTTTAGACACCAAACTCATATTTCCCCAGACACATATTGAATAAACTATGTCCTTTCATAAGTAACATAAGACATTCTTTACTCTATTTTTGGAAGCCATATAGGAATTTTGGACATACTAGATCACTGACTGCCATTGTAACTTGTCCTAATCAACATCTATATATGACCCTTGAAACCATAGTTTAGATACCGAACTCATATCTTACAGGCGGATATAAAATGAGTTTTGCCATTTTTAAGTATCAGCAGCCATTTTAGAATCAACTATTGGAAGCCAGATTTGATTTTTGGTCATACCAGACCACTGTTTGTCCTTAAATCTTGTCCTACTGTATTATTTTGGCCCTTGAAACCAGTGGTTTAGACACCAAAATTGCATCTCCCAGGCCGATATGAAATAAGCTATGTCCGCATTAAGTAACAGCAGCCAACTTTTAAGATCAATTTTTGGAAGCCGTCTTCGATTTTGGACATATCAGATCACTAACTACCTTTGTAACTTATCCTAATATATTATTTGACCTTTGAAACCAGTGGTTTTTACATCAAAATCACATCTCCCAGGCCAAAACAAAGTATTAGAAGCCATTATAGAATCAATTTTTGGAATCCATTGCGGATTCTTGCACATACCTAACCACTGACTTTCCTTGTTACTTGCATTATTTGACGCGTTTAACCATGGTATATAGACACAAAATCATATTTTTTGGATATTGAGCAAACTATGTTGGTTTTTTAAGTAGCAACCGCAATTTTAGACTATATTTTTGGAAGCCATCTTGGATTTTTGAACATACTGAACCACTGACTGTCCTTGTAACTTTTCCCAATGTCTTATTTAAGACACTAAAACCATTATGTCCCAGACGGATATGAAATGAACTATGTCCATTTTAGTTATCAACAGCCAATTTAAACTCCATTTTTGGAAGCCATCTTGGATTTTTTGGACAGACCAGACCACTTGCTGTCCTTGTAACTTGTTCCAATGTATAACTTCACCATTTAAACATTGAATGATAACCAAATTAAAGCCACTTAGATGAATTGCGGATTTTCAGCCTACGGCAGCCATTTTTGGCGCCATCTTGAATTTGCCAGGTACACTGGAGGGCTTATAATTCACTCTGGCCTGTATCAACAATTTTCTTACCCCTAGAAACATGGAATATGTACCGAAATAAGATTCTAGGGTGGATAATGAGTCAACTGTATCCATTTTCAGTAAATAACGGCCATCTTGGATGCCATTTTCAAAATAACAATTTTTCTGGATGCGGTTTCTGGTAGATTTTAGTATGTTATTCCTAAGGTCAAATAGTACAAAAAACCGTTGAAAATAATTTGTTGCAATTTGTTCCGGGTAAGGTTTTTTTGGTTTGTATATTGACCCGTCTATTAGAGACATAAATATTATAATGCGTTTTGCTTATATTTCAGATCATTCTTAATAACTCTCTGGTTCAGATCAAACCAACAGTAAGTCGCCCATTCTGATTTTTTTTTTTTTTTTTTTTTTTTTTTGGGGGGGGGGGTTATTGTGCTTAAAAGTCCCTTTTCTTTTATTAGATTTGAAAATGTGATCAGCAATAACCTTCACAAGTGGTTGATTAAATGCAGAAGAAATTCAGTGGGAGGTTCCCCAAAAAAGGAGAAAACAAGGTTAGAAGTATGGGGTTCAACCAAAGCATGAAATGAAGAGTTTAGTTGCAAAAGGGGTTAGGTCCACTTTGGACCATCCCGAGAAAAAAAAACATGTTTTTTATTCTCATATATTGCAATATTCTTATGAGAAACTAAATTGTCATGATGTACTACCTCATCATATGAACATGAAATAGGGTATAAAAGAAATCTACCTGTCTTCAAGATTTTCTATATATTAAAAAAATATATATCATTGTGGACTTAACACAAGTAAACTGAAATGAATCCAATCTCTTTTGATTAAAATAGTGATTTTTCTTTGCCACTTTCATTCACGTTTTCATTTGAATTTCAAATTATCTATGGTATCATCAGAATAATTAAAAATATCGAGGTTTAGAGACAGAAAACAATAAAATTTATGAAAAATGGACCTAACCCCTTTTGACAAATGAGTTCTTCAGAAGAGTTTAGTTGCAAAAGGGGTTAGGTCCACTCCAAGAAAAAAAAAATTAATTCTCCCATGTGGCAATATTCTTATGCGAAACTGAATTCTTATGATACCCTACCATGGGAACATAACATTGGGTATAAGAGAAATCTACCTGTCTTCATATCTTTTATGATATTATTTTCCACAAAAATTATGTGTGGACCTAACCCCTTTAGCAACTAAACTGAAATAGACCTAACCCCTTTTGAAAAAAAAGTGATTTTTCTTTGCCATTTTAGTTCACTTTTTAATAGGAATTTCAACTTTTGTTTGGTATCATCTTATAGAGCTACTAAAATTCTATACATTAAGACATAAATATCAAATTTGATGAAAAATTGATCTTACCCCTTTTGCAAGTGAGCTCTTCAAATGTGCACAATGTGCATTCACAATGAAACTTCCAAGTGGTCCATAAAACTGCTTAGAAAAATAATTCCTTTATCTTTCTTTTTAATTTAATTTCACAACTTCAAATTTTGACAGTTTGTATTGACGCCTGTGATTTAATAGAGGACAAGAAACAGAAGGAGATAGAGAGAAAACTATAGATGATATACATTTTCAAAATATTAGAGGGCGCTATTTGTCAAAGGAATGTCCACTGATGCGTAAAACAAAGTTGGATTATGTGCAATGATACAAGTGGCAAACCCTAAAAATATGAAACCAAAATAAATTAAAACAAGGAAGTTTGGCAATTTTATATTTTTAGACTTCAATAGAGGGCGCTATTTATAAAGGTAATGTTAACTGATGCGTAACAAACCAGTGATTTTTGAAGGATGTTACCATAAAGAAACCCTTAAAATATAATAACAAAATGGATGAAAACGAGGAAGTTATGGCATTTTTCAAATTTGCAATTTTTCAATAGAGGGCGCTTTTTCTTAAAGGTAATGTTTAGTGATGCGTAAAAAACATGTGGATTATTAGGAATGTCACAATAAACATACCCTGAAAAAACCGCGAAATGAATGAAAACAAGGAACTTATGGCCATTTTAATATTTCTTTAGTTTGCAATAGAGGGCGCTATTTCTAAATGTAATTTTCACTGATGCGTAGAAAGCATAAAAATTATGAGAGATGATATCAGAAGCCAGCCCTGAAAATTTAAGACCGAAATTAATGATAACAACAAAGTTATTGTCATTTTACTATTTGTTGACTTTGCAATAGAGGGCGCTATTTTTCATTTTAATGGTCGCTGATGCGTATAAATTTGTTGAATTGTAAAGGATGATACCATTAGTAAACCATGAAAATATGAGACGGAAATAAATAAAAACAAGGAAGTTTGGCCATTTTACTATTTTCGACTTTTCAATAGAGGACGCTATCTCTAAACTTAATGGTCACTGATGCTGAAAAAAATGTTTATTTGTTAGAAATGACATTAGTAAACCATGAAAATATGAGACGAAGATGAATAAAAACAAGGGAGTTATGGCCATTTTACAATTTTCCTACTTTGCATTCTTAATAAATATGAAGTTTTTGAACGTAGACTATATTTGATTTAAAATTGGGGCAAGAAGACAGCACTTTGAAGGGCAGGTCGTAATTTTTATCAATCTACAGTCGTTTGTTAGAAGTCTGTAGCATGCAGGATAAGGGAGTTAGGATTGGATTAGTAATGGTATGCAAATGGACTTGAAATTTACAAAATGGCGCCTGGATGGTCATGCATGAGTGATTTTGGAAAATGAAAAAAAAAAGTTGCACAACAAGGACAACATGTCTACCAAATTTGGAGGGATTTGGATGTGGGACGTGGCCTGGGCAGGGTGAACAAACTCTATGTGTTAAATGAATGGGAAGAAAAAGATTACGGAATAGGAATTTGGAACAAGAACAGAGCATTTTCGCCTGTAGGCTTCAATGCAATTATAATCACTCTTAGGTCCTTTTGAAAACAGTTTTCTGTATTTTTTATATTTTTTTGTAGGAATTGAGGAGAGTTTATAAAAACAATTGTAAAAAATAAAATAATATTTTTTATGTTACAGGGCATTTAAATCATTACCACAACTGGCATTTATCTTTCAAATATATTTTATTAATGTTATTATTGATTACTTTTGTTGTATATTTTATTACAGAGTTGATGAGATAAATGTTTATCTTGAACATTTTATAAAAATGATAGTCAGTTGATTGCAATAAAATCATTAACATAATATACAATTGTGATTAATTGATTGTAATCACATATATCAATTTCACATCAAATAGCAAATATACTAGGATTACTTCATGTTGCCATCTGTTAGTAAGTCATTTGATTATCATATAGTTATGCATAGCAATTAACACAAACATCAATACTGTCATTGATTAAGATGTTTCTTACATGATTTTTACAAATTATATTGTACATTTGTCTTTCAGAATTCTGATGTTTTAAATAGCGTTTGCAACCACGTTACTTGTGTATTGTTGATATACTTTCGCGTGGTATTTCACATAATTGAATCAAATAATCATTTTCATTCAATATTTCTTCTACTTCTGACCTCAATTTATTCTAAGGTTAGCTGGAGCTGTAGATGTCTTACATGCATTATTTGCTTTATAGCAATTGAGGAGTGTTTATAAAAACAATTGTAATAAAACGTAAAAATCATAATATTTTAGTGTTACAGGGCCCTGTACAGTAATGTAACATAGTCATTAGTACATATTTGTTGAAACTTTACTGTAAATGATTGTTATAAATAAAACATGTGTTTTATTCAATACAATTTCCATTTCCATTCACCAATTTCTATTCGTGATGAAATACTGGTGAAAAGTCATGATGATCATGATGATCAAGATGATGATGATGATGCTGGTGGAGTGGTCATTTTGAGAAAGGTGGTGGTGGTGATGATTAAGGTCAAGATGGTGGTGGTTGTAACATAGGGGATGATGATCTGGTGGAGTGGTCATTTCGAGAAAGGTAGTGGTGGTGATGATGATTAATTTCAAGATGGTGGTGGTTGTAATAAAGGGGATGATGATGATGATGCTGGTGGAGTGGTCATTTTGAGAAAGGTGGTGATGGTGATGATGATTAAGGTCAACATGGTGGTGAACATGGTGGTGGAAATGGGATGATGATGGTAGTAATTATGATAATAAAGAGGACGTTGTTAATAATTATGATGAAGGTCATGATGGTAATGGTGATGACGGTAATAATTGTAATGATTGTGATGATGATTAAACCTTAAGATGGTGGTAATTTGATTATGATAATTGTAGTAATTGTGATGATAATATGATTAAAGGTTAAGATGGGGGTAATTGTGATGATAATGCAATAGTTATGGATGTGGTAAAAGTAATAATGAATGATGTAGATGCTCCCCATGATGCCGAGGATGATTGAAACAGTAATCATGAAAACACTTATAATATTATTAATTGAGATGAGAGTGATAATAGTGATGATGGTTGTAATTCTGACAAAGGTAATACTTGTAATAAAGGTGATGATGATGGGTAATGGATGTGATGAAAGAAATAATGATGAGCATGCTGCTGATAATGACAATGATAATAATTGTAACAAGAATGATGACAAGTAGGGCGACATTTTAACAGCCTCAGCAATCATATTTGTAGTATGTGTATGCACATATTATTTACAATTACATCAAAGAAACAACTGAAGAATTTATACTTAGTCCCGGATTTATCCCATCTCCTAATAAAACCCCCTCAAATCGGATCCTAAACACGTAATGCTGGTGCATTTTTGTTTCTTAATACCCTCCCAAATTGGACCATAAACACGTATCGATCTTTCCTAGTGAAATGGCCTATTACCTTTTATTATTTTAGACACCCTTACGTTACGTATGTGACGTGCCTTATCTTGAAAAAGGATACAATTTTTTTGGGGGGGGGGCGCATGGTATCCCCTCATCATTGGAATTGTTCCCCGGAAGCACGTATCAGAACAATGTACGTGTATAATACATTATGATACTTTTTGAGTGAAGCCGATTGTGCCATAGACATTGTGTACGAATCTGTTGCTGATAATGTGTGCATTGAGTAGTATACCACGTGTTCAAATCGGATTATCTCGAAATTTTCTGTTGTAACCTCTGTCAAATTTGGTATCACTGGAAAGAACATTTCAATGCGGTGACATTGCTACCACTTTTATTTGTACACAAGCAATAGACCGGAAGTAAATGAGGTTTTTCACAATAATTTGAAGCTGATGTCAGCTCTTTGTCACTTTCTGTTACAAAAGGTTGACGAACGGTTGAAGTATATATCAATACTGATAATTATATGCCAAGTTGGAAAAATTAGTCTCAATAATAAAGGAATAAGATCAAGTTGAAGTTATGCTGGCATTATAGTGCATTTTAACGTATTTTGGTGATTTTCGGGAGCATTTTTCAGATATTTCGTCAGTGGTAAGGTATATATTTTTCTAAATGGCATGAAAGGGCATATCTTGAAGACCTTAAATCCTAAAAAGGGTACGGGTTTGGCCATGTATGACGCAATGAGGAGCATTCAAAGGTAACAATTTTTTGACAATTTAGAGGGCGCTATTTCAATAACGGAAGGTCAGTGATGCGTATTAACTGACTGATATGTATGATGTACCTCAATAAACAATTATTGCAAGCGCAAAGCACAATAAGCTATTTTTTTACATGTAGACTGGACATTCCTTTTGCACTTTTTGTAATAATGAATACGAAGGGCATCACTACCCGATGATGACTGGACGTTGTAAAACAATAAAGAACAAGCTGTTTATAGCGCGAACTAAATTTACTGACCTGAAAGGGAAAATTTTAAAAGCACTGTCCAACATGTAGGTAACTTGTGAAGATGAATGGAGCACTCCAAATGAATGATGCAAGCGCAAAGCGCGAGCTGAATATTTTGGCGACTTACACCTACGGCCGGGCAATTTTAAGCACTATAGGTACAAAACAATGGGTTTAATTTTTAGGCGATTTAGACCTAAAACCGGTACATTCAAATCATAGCCAAATTATCAAATACTACTCGTTATGTATTTAATAGACCGATGGCTGACAGTGCAACAGTGGCGTTTGGACGATGGATATCCAATTATGACTGGCCAGAATTAAAGGACCATCTCGATGTAAACGGCTAATGTAATTCTTTTCACTTAACGCTAAATTCTGCAATAAACACATATTTTCCTATTCGTACGGTAGTTCTTCATGTTAGGGATAAACCCTGGATGACAGGAGAAATCAAATCTCTAATTCACAAGAGACAGATTGCATTTCATCTAGGGAAAGAAAATATTCGGAAGCGCTTGAGAAACAAAATAAATTCACTTATAAAGAAATCAAAATTAAATTTCTACTCATCGAGGATCCAGAGACTTAAAAAAAGTAATCCTTCACGATGGTATCAAGAAATAAAGATCCTTACAAAAGGAAACCAAGCATCACTAAACATCCGGGTTGAAGGTATTGATCCTAGTGATACAGTGAAAATAGACTTCCTGATGTAACCCCATGGCAAGTTAACAAGGCCCTTTTAAAAATCAAAGGTTCAAAGGCTAATGGCCCTGACGGTATTTCAGCGCGCTTGATTCGTCTTTTTTCTGTAGAACTCTCTGATCCTTTAACGTGTATAATCCATGCTTCTTTTAGGCAGGCTAAAGTTCCGGACTCCTGGAAACGGGCCATCGTGGTGCCGATTCCGAAAGTTAACCCTCCAAGTATTGACAAACTCAGACCTATATCTCTGACAGATCACTTTGCTAAGGTTATAGAAGGTTTTATAGCAGAATGGATGTATCAAGATATCTCTAAACACATTGATCCTTGTCAGTTTGGAAACCAAAAACATTTATCTACCTCACATTGTTTAATGAATATATTTCACCATATTTTCTTAAATGCGGAAACACTAAAAACAATATCAACTGTTCTTCTCACCGATTTCAAAAAGGCATTTGACAGAATAGATCACACAGTTGCCATTAAAAAATTAATCGAAATTGGTGTGCGCCCATCGATAGTTATTTGGATTTCAGATTTTCTGTCCGAGCGTAAACAATGTGTACGTTATCAAGGTGATCTTTCAGATTGGTGCCAAATCAAGGCAGGTGTGCCCCAGGGTACAAAAATTGGTCCCTTAATTTTTGTTATAATGATAAATGATTTCAAAACTAATGAATGTATGCATATGTTTAAATATGTTGACGATTTAACTCTGGTCGAATGTCGTAAATCAAACCAACCTTCAAACATTCAAGAAGCAGTATTATGTCTGCATAATTGAGCTGAATCCAATAAAATGCAATTGAATCCTAAAAAGTGTATCAAAATGGACATCTGTTTCTCTAGAAATCCAGTTAACCACTATCCACTTAACCTTGATAATTGTGTACTTGCTAGTGTGACCCAAGTAAAATTACTTGGCGTTACAATACAGAACGATTTAAAGTGGGAAGCACATATTTCTGACATTGAAAAGAGAGCAAATGCAAAACTATATATGCTCCGCACTTTAGGAAAATACGGTCTTTCTCACGAGGATTTAGTTGCAATTTTCATTGGCTATATTCGACCAATACTGGAATATGCTGCTCCAGTTTGGAGCGGAGGTCTCACAATTGCCCAAAGACAACGCTTAGAAAGAATTCAAAAACTCGCCTTAAGAATTATTCTTAGAAATGATTATGATTGTTACACTACTGCTCTTACTCTGTCAAAATTACAACAATTAGAAAAACGTCGAAATGATCTGAGTGTCGTCTTCTTCAAAAAGACTTTATTATTTACAGTTCAGTTTGAACAGTTTATTCCCAACGATTTCAAACAAAAATCTACGTAAACAAGAAAGATATACGAACCCAGATGTAAAACTAAGCGTATGTAGAACAGCCCAATCCCTGATCTGATCCGTCTGTACAATGAATACCCTTGAATGATTATGCTTTTGGTATTGTATATAACTGTTAGGATTATTTGTCATATTCATTGCCGTAACTTGCCCTTTCTTTTTTATGTATTTGTTACGTGTCCTTGTCAGGGTCAATCTTACCCTCCCTGATGGTTTTTCTTCTTCTTCTTTTCCTACCTAAATTCTCTAACCCTGTACTCTTTCCTTGCCTTCTTCTTTCCAGAAATCTTTCTTGATCCTGACAACACACAGTTATATATGAATGTAATTTTAATAGTTTTAATTGTATAATAAGATCAATGGTATACAGTATACTGTATTTTATCTACTTACACACTTGAACATTGTATTGTAAAATGTATTCAATGAAATGTATACTTGTATATTTAGCTTTGTAATTCACATGCAATTCAGTTTGTTAACTGCAATATGTGGAGAATTTTAATAAATACCATTTATCTATCTATCTATCTATCACTCTCGGAACATGAAGCAGTTATATGGACTAGTTGGAACATTCCTTCGTGACTCAACAGTTTCTCTTTTCTTCTTTCTCTTCTTCCACCTTATTTTCCCTTCTATTTTCCCTCTCTCCCCTTATCCCGACAGTCGCGCAGATTTACCGACGATATCCAGACTAGGGGGAGGGGGTCGCACCCCGTTAGAGACGGCCCTGTCCACAATATCGATGTTAATACAATTACACACATGCAAAAGTAATTGTTTTAAAATACACGAATTCGAGTGTTTTATGTGATGGTTGTGGTGATGATATATGACTAATAATTCAAAGGAATTAGATAGTTTCAGTGATTGGATCGAGCACAAAACGGAACTTTCGTGATTGATAACATTTCACTATTTTTTTTTTATTCAGACTAAAATTCAGATTTATTCATTATTTCATTTTCAGTATTTTCCCCAAATGAAGGTATAGGATGCTTCATACACGCTGAATTACTTGAGGGGCTCATAAAAAAATTATAAAGGAAATCAATAACCAACTTCCAGTTTTCAGGTAAACGATCTAAGAGAAAAAAAACACGAAACACTGTAAGGTTCATAAAGTAATCAGGGTTGTGCAAACAAAAAATCGGCGTTTTTACTGTGATCGAAATCGGGAAAGAAATGAAAACTGAAAAAGAAAATTGATATGATTTCAAATAAGTAATGAGCGGATATGGCAGAGAAATGGAAAGCAATAAAATCCCAGTCATAAATACGATTCTTACCCTCTTAAAAATATGCACAAGCAAAACAAATAAACAAAACCGGGACACAAAACAAACAAAATAATGTTTATGTCTTATATAGTCATGATAGTCCGGGGTCTAGGAGTTGGGATGTTTTGGGTTTGTAACTAGCTATCCCGCAGCTACCACGTGCCAAATATAGGCAAACCGGATAGGCCCCGATCGATCAGGGGTGGGGGCTATATGTTGATCGTATATAGTTTCTCGAAAGTATCCTCCGTGAAGATTGTTGATGGGAATGTCTTTGTTGGGGGAGCTCGTGGAGAACGTAAAAAACACACAAAAAACACGTATATTGTTGAACTGAATTTGATTAGATTATGATAAGTATTTAGAAAATTAGGACTTTACCTTTTACTGCATATGAAAATAGATATTTGACTAAGAGGTTCTTTTTAGATTTAAATAGCTTCTCAAAGAGGGAGGGTGTGGAGTGCTAAAGTGAGTTTATAACATATATATATATATACATCCCTCCTCCCCTTCCCATCTTGGGGCTTTTTCTTTATTTTTGATTTGTTTTGCCCTTATTATTTTTTTTAGAAAAGGGCATTTTACCTCATTTTGCCCCTCTCCTAAGAATCTTGTCTCAGCCATTGCGTCACACCCAAACCCAATTCTATCCCCCTCCCAACTCCGAAAGCGAAAAACCCTTCCATATATACCCTCGTAATATGTTATGTTGGTTCCAAGAACAATTACAGCTTTCGTTTTATTCTAATATCTCTGTCTTCGACAATATAAATTTGACATAATAACCTTTAGCAGACATTAATTCACAAATCGCGTGCTTTACAGAGTTGGGTAAATATACTGATTATTGTTTGAATACCAATTTAATGGTTATTAACTGTTTACAGTTCGTAAAATTGTCCCAATTAAGATTTATAATTACAGATAAGGAACAAGCCGGCAAAAAGAAAGTGCAATCTCAGCAGATCAATATCTATCATTATTTTATTGCCTTGTAGTATTTATGGGGGCATGATATTCTTTTGTGGAAAAGAAAATTTGCTAAATGTATGCTGAAGCATCGTATTTCCATACCTCTTTGTGAATATATATTTTAAAAAAAATGATCCCTCAACTTGCCGCTTGAAAATATGTGGGGATGTCGTGGCCTAGTGGTTAAGACTCACGTCTTTGGTTCGATTCCCAGCCATGGTGTGTTTTCCTTCAACAAGAATGTTTTTTCACATTGTGTTGCACTGAACACGGGTGGGTGTTTCATAAAGCTGTTTGCAAGTAAAGAGCGACTTTAAGAACAACAGATGAAGCTTTCTTACGTGCTAAATAATAATCAATGAACATATCTAATGGTGAATATCAGTTACCACAATGAAGGACCATCACCTATGCTTAAAGTAACTCTTAACTTACGGACAGTCTAGTGAAACGGCCCCCTGGTGAGGTAAATGCGTACCGACAGGAAGTACTTTCCCCCCAAAAAAAAAACCTGTGAGCACCGGAATCGATAGACTAGGTTAGTGGGGAATATAAGAGCGCCATCATCACCTAATGATGTCCATATTTGCGCTACATAAATCCTATATTTTTATACATTTTGGGAAAAAATAAGAGGAGGTGCTTGTCTGGAAAAAAATACAACAAAAAATGAAATGATGTTATTCATAAAGAAAGTGGCAAGCAAAATATATAACAATGATTTTGAAAAAATTAATAAACAAATGAAAAAAAACTGTCATGATTGCATAATGGTTAAAAAAGTTCCCCGTCAGAAGAATGTGTAATCAGCAGGAATTGAGCAAGATCATGTTTCATGAAGTCTTTTTATAATAACAAAAAAAAAAACACAATTCAAAGCAAGTTTACTATCAGCCAAGCAAATGGAATGATTTAAATAGCCTTACACCGATGTCGCAGTTGTTTTTGTCATTACAATGCACAATTTCTATCTACATGTATACAAAATCAACTAATGAAATTGAAGGATTTCAGTAGCTTGAAACTAATATAGCAAGTTATTTTGTTATTATAACAAGGTTCATGAAAGGGGCCACTGAGTGAATGACAACTTTGACAAAAAATAATGTCGGTTGGGATTTGGTTTCGTTGTTTAAATATTACATTAGATCTTCAAACGATAACTAATGTAAAAATAGCAGAAAGAATAATAATAAAAAATATGAAGGTTTGAGGAAACCCATGGGCCCGTATTCTGAAGTCAGGTTTAACTTAAACTCAGGTTTAAAGTTGTGGTTTAAGTATGGGAAGCCAAAAGTATCAATTTTTTTAAGTTTTACGTTTCTTATGTTTACTGTGCTCTTTCCTGATTAATCGATGGTGAAGACAATAATCTGATATACTTCCTAGACAATTATGAATGATTTGAGAGCCAAATGAGCTGAGATATGATATCTCTATCGTTAGTGATTTATGTAACAATTGGCTTCCCATACTTGAACCACAACTTTAAACCTGAGTTTTAGTTAAACCCGACTTCAGAATACGGGCCATGAAGATTAAGAAAGTTATTTAAATTTTAAGTTTTGCATTGTGACGTCATAAACAAACAGCTGCATATAACATAAAATACATGAATTTCATTTGTTTTTAATTGTTCCTGATGGCTCATTTTTTGAAATTTCTATTCATGATCGGGTGTGACATGATTTGTCTATTGATAGATACATGGTACAGTACAAACCATTTTCAAATTTCAGATGAAAGAGGAGATTCTGAGCTTAACAATGATAGGTAACTTGTCTATTGTATTATTGATTAAGTAATGATAAATCATCAATAAATCTCGGTTTCTTTTTTTATGGGACGCACTGTATATTGACGTTGCTTTACATTATGATGTCAATTCTTGTTTTTTCTAAAGACTTAACCGAATGGAGGAAAATGCTATGCCAAATAACTTGCGTCTTCACCACAACCTCACCCCTCGATCTCTTTATTTCCACTCTCATCCCTCCACCCTTTCATGTCTAGGCCTATTTGTTTACCTATCTATCTATTTCCCTCTCCCTTTCCCAATCATTTTACTTTGTATCCCATCTTTGTTGTTCTGTCCTTTGGAGTATATAATAACAAACATATTTCGTAATCTACTGATGAATATATTTGAAATCCAACAGTGCAGCCTGAGTTTGAAAGGAGCTGGGCCCGTTTCTTCACCCTGTTTACCGGACTTAAACAGTTGTAATCACTAGCGTACCTACGGGGGGGGGGGGGGGGGGCAGGGGGGGCACTCTGCCCCCCCTGACGAGTCACAACCCATGCAAAAACGTATCTTTGCCCCCCCCCCTGACGGGCTTGAAAAACCTTTTTTGCCCCCCCTGACGAGCTTTAAGACCTTCAATGCCCCCCTGACGAGCTTGAAGACCTTTTTTTTTTTTTTTTTTTTTTTTTTTTTTTTTTTGCTTGTCAATTTTTTTCTGGTACGAAATCCTTTATTTGTGATCGAAGACCTTTTTTTTTTTTTTTTTTTTTTTTTTTTTTGCTTGTCAAATATTTTGGCGGACGGTTTTGCCCCCCCTGTGGAAAATCCTAGGTACGCCACTGGTTGTAACTTTATCATTATGACAACTGCCAGTATAACATGGCTCTGCGGTCAATCCCAATCAATGTTATCATGGTCATGATGGCCATAATTGAAAAGTTACCATAGTTATGTCTTTACGAAACGGGCCCCGGATGTTAGCAACGATGACACCCTAATTGTTATTCCCTCTCTATCTTTCTTTGTTGTTTCTTCCCTTGTGGTATAGCAGCAATTTACAAACTTACTCTGATTTATACTTACTTCTTTATATATTTGAAATCCAATAGTTCTCGCAGCCTCCTTAGTAATAATGTGCGGCGGGCACAAAACCACGGACCATGAAAACGAAGCAAACTCACACTAGGGTAGTTACAAAATCACATAATGTAGTTGAAATTGACCAGACATTCGACAATTGATTATTTAAAACGACGCTGCTCCTCTTCATGTAGCAAAATCTCAGAAGAAAATACTCTACAGGCTACGAAATATAAGATCTCCCTGTTCGATTCTCGAATTAAAGTAAGGCGCGGAGAAAAAATGAGGATTTTTGTTGATAAACTAAATGGTGCACACCCGATTTGCTCCTCATTCTATCACGTGACCTCATTCACAGTGATCACTCAACCAATCAAAATTGATTGCAACGTTTTCGTAACCAAATATGGTCGATTCATTTCGTAGATTATTTTATGACACCATGGTAAATAAACGCCCCCTATTATTAAAATCAGGGAATATACATGTATCATCCCGTGATGTTAAACAAACATCTAGAATGATAAATGTAATATAAATTATACCCGTTAACGCAGGGATAGATTTGCACCCGAACTTCCTACGATAATGCACACCTTGTTAAAGTAAACAAAAAGTAAAATAAAAGTAGACATATAATTTCAAAGTATTTAAGGCACCCCCTCCCCATCCTTCATGAAAGGCGCTATAGTATCCAACTAAATTGTTTTTTTAACATGAAACAAGGGATAAGAGAAATCACGGCGACACCACGAACTGTCAATGAAAGAGATTAAAAAATATCACTCTTTCCCTCCCATCTTGGAGATTTTTCTTTATTTTCGATTTTGTTTTGTTTTGCCTTTACTTTTTTCTTAAAAGAAAGGTCATTTTATTCTATTTAGCCCCTCTCCTAAGAAATCTTGGATCAGCCACTGCGGCACACCCAAACCAACTCCTATCCCCCTCCCCAAACCGAAAGTGGGAAACCCTTACATACCCTCAAAATATGTTGTATTGGTTACAAGAACAATTACAGCTTTCGTTTTATTCTAATATCTCTGACTTCGACAATATAAATTTAGCAGAATAAGCTTTCATTAGCAAACATCAAGTCACAAATCGCGTGCTTTACAGAGTTGGGTAAATATACTGATTCTTGTATAAATACCAATACGGTTATAAACTGTTAAAAGTTCGTGAAAATTGTCCCAATTAAGATTTTATGATGACAGATAAGGAACAAGCGGTTAAAAAGAAAATGCAATCTCAGCAGATCAATATTTATCATTTTTTATTGCCTTGTAATATTTTTTGGGGGAATTATTGGGGGAATTTCTTTCGGGAGATGGGGGCAGACGCGCGTAAACGCTCTCAAGTTGAAAGCGAGACAGCGAAGCGACCAAGCTTGTCATTTTGGCTTGGTCGCGTGGTTGTCTCGCTTTCAAGGTTTTTTTTTTAGAAAGTTTACGTGCGTCATGCTCCCCCCCCCCCCCTGAAAAAATTATGCGTGAGGCCATGGTGATAATGAGAAAAAAAATATAAAAATAATGAAAATGAAAAGTATATATAAATCAATATGCCAGGCTCTTTTGAGCATGGCCGTACACATAATTTATTTCGGGGGGGGGAGCATGCGTGTAAACTCGTTCTCAAGTTGAAAGCGACACAGCGAAGCGACCAAGCTTGTCATTTGGGCACTTTTTGGAGTTTTAAAAGTGAAATATGAAGGCTTTCGTGCACACTTTTGGTGAATTTTGTGATAATTTTCAATAGAAAAATAAGTTTTCAAAAATTTAGGGGTCATCATGCCCCCGTATTGTCGTTGCGAGCATTTTTGGGAAAAATTAACTTAACAAAAACAAAAACACAAAAAATTATAGAAAGTAGAAGGGCCTGATGCACTTACACTCACTCTCTCAGCTCATATGCACTTGATCCACTTCCATTAATGATCCGGATTTCGGGCTAAATTCCGCCCTACAGTTCCGGGGACCAACCAACGTAATATTTCGATGAAGAGCATCTCGTCGATTCACCGGTTGTTCCCACTCACACGTATTGCGAGGTACCGTATACTAAGGTCGCACCATGAACCGCATTTTTCAGTGGATTTCTAACAAGTGGGTCTCGCGTGCTGGGATCTCACTTCTGGTGTCCACAACACGCAACTTCTATGGCTTAATTTTTCTGTGCGCGACAACATGTAATGTATGAGGCGCCGAATGTACCAATATTATATAGAACAATTATTTGTTATATAATCATTATTTATTAAATAATAACTATTATTTATATATAATTTACATTTTATTTGTAAATAACTACTATTATATAAAATATCATTTATAATTATTTATATATAATTCCAAGTAATACTTCATTATTTGTAAATAATAATAGTTCGACATTCCATTATTTATAAATAATGATTATTTGTTTTTCATTATTTATAAATAATGATTATTTGTTTTTCATTATTTATAAACAATGATTATTTGTTTTTCATTATTTACAAATAATGATTATTTGTTTTTCATTATTTATAAATAATGATTATTTGTTTTTCATTATTTATAAATAATGATAATTGGTTTTTCATTATTTACAAATAACGATTATTTGTTTTTCATTATTTATAAATAATGATTATTTGTTTTTCATTATTTATAAATAATGATAATTGGTTTCTCATTATTTATAAATAATGATTATTTGTTTTTCATTATTTACAAATAATGATTATTTGTTTTTCATTATTTATAAATAATTTGTTGAGTTTTCCATTATTTATAAATAATGATTATTTGTTAAATAATGAAAACGTCTACTTCATTATTTATAAATAATTTTTTCGAGTGCACCATTATTCTCATTATTTATAAATAATCATTATTTAATGTTCGAGTTTTCCATTATTTATAAATAAAGATTATTTGTTAAATAATGAAATACCTACTTCATTATTTATAAATAATAATTTTGTTTCAATATCCCATTAATCATTATTTATAAACAATTTTTACAGTTTGCCATTATATACAAATAATCATTATTTATATACAAATAACCATTATTTATTAAATAATGCCATTATTTATTAAATAATGCCATTATTTATTAAATAATGCCATTATTTATTAAATAATGGAAAACTCGCTATAACATGCAAATGTGGGACCGCCCATGATATGAATATTCATGATGCCATTTCCTTTTTCGTGATTTTTCTTCACAAATTTTTGTCCATTTCCTCTTCATAATGACATTTCTTGAAGCAATTTTCTAGGGATATGGTCTGATTGTAATATTCTTCATTTTCTATATAACTTCGTCTTCGTAGAAATATCAAAAAGTGTAATTTTATACGATTTTTCCTACAGTTCACAATCCCCATAGGCGCGCGTGTACGGTAGGGACAACCGGTGAATCGACGGAGTGCTCTTCATCGAAATACTACGTTGGTTGGTCCCCGGAAGTGGCGGGCGGAATTTAGCCCGAATCCTCGATGGAAGTCGATCAAGTGCATATGAGCTGAGAGAGTGAAATATCAGTGTACTTGTACAGGCCCTTCTACTTTTTATAAATATTTCTTGTTGCTTTTTTTGTTAAGTTAATTTTTCCTGGTGTAGAGATAAGTTTCAGTTCTAATAATGCACTTCAAATACATTTTGGAGTGTCTGTTTGAGGCGTTTGGGGCGATTTCACCCTGTCCCCAAAATGCTCGCAACGACAATACGGGGGCATGATGACCCCTAAATTTTTAAAAACTTATTTTTCTATTGAAAATTATCACAAAATTCACCAAAAGTGTGCACGAAAGCCTTCGTATTTCACTTTTAAAACTCCAAAAAGTGCCCAAATGACAAGCTTGGTCGCTTCGCTGTGTCGCTTTCAACTTGAGAACGTTTACGCGTCTGCTTCCCCCCCCCCCCCTCCTCCGAAAGAAATTATGTATACGGCCATGCTCTAAAGAGCCTGGCACATTGATTTATGTATACTTCATTTTCATTATTTTTATCTCATTATCATCATGGCCTTACGCAGAATTTTTTACGGGGGGGGGGGGGGGTGGGGGGAGCAGGACGCGCGTAAACTTTCTCATTAAAATCTTGAAAAAGCGAAGCGACCAAGCTTGTCATTTGAGCTTGGTCGCGTCGCTGTCTCGCTTTCAAGATTTTTTTGAGAAACTTTACGCGCGTCCTAGCTGCTCCCCCCCCCCCCCCCCGGTAAAAATTCTGTGTAAGGCCATGATGATAATGTGATAAAAATAATGAAAATGAAAAGTACATATAAATCAATGTGCCATATGCTCTTTTGAGCATGGCCGTTCACAGAATTTCTTTCGGGGGGTGGGGGCAGACGCGCGTAAACGTTCTCAAGTTGAAAGCGAGACAGCGAAGCGACCAAGCTTGTCATTTGGGCTTGGTCCCGTGGCTGTCTCGCTTTCAAGATTTTTTTTAGAAAGTTAACGCGCGTCATGCTCCGCGGCCCCGGCCCCCCTGGAAAAAATTCTGCGTAAGGCCATGTTGATAATGAGATAAAAATAATGAAAATGAAAGTATACATAAATCAATGTGCCAGGCTCTTTAGAGCATGGCCGTATACATAATTTCTTTCGGAGGAGGGGGGGGGGGATATATCGAAGCAGACGCGTAAACGTTCTCAAGTTGAATGCGACACAGCGAAGCGACCAAGCTTGTCATTTGGGCACTTTTTGGAGTTTTAAAAGTGAAATACGAAGGCTTTCGTGCACACTTTTGGTGAATTTTGAGATAATTTTCAATAGAAAAATAAGTTTTTTAAAATTTAGGGGTCATCATGCCCCCGTATTGTCATTGCGAGCATTTTGGGGCCAGGGTGAAATCGCCCCAAACGCCTCAAACAGACACTCCAAAATGTATTTGAAGTGCATTATTAGAATTGAAACTTATCTCTACACCAGGAAAAATTAACTTAACAAAAAAAGCAACAAGAAATATTTATAAAAAGTAGAAGGGCCTGTACAAGTACACTGATATTTCACTCTCTCAGCTCATATGCACTTGATCGACTTCCATCGAGGATTCGGGCTAAATTCCGCCCGCCACTTCCGGGGACCAACCAACGTAGTATTTCGATGAAGAGCACTCCGTCGATTCACCGGTTGTCCCTACCGTACACGCGCGCCTATGGGGATTGTGAACTGTAGGAAAAATCGTATAAAATTACACTTTTTGATATTTCTACGAAGACGAAGTTATATAGAAAATGAAGAATATTACAATCAGACCATATCCCTAGAAAATTGCTTCAAGAAATGTCATTATGAAGAGGAAATGGACAAAAATTTGTGAAGAAAAATCACGAAAAAGGAAATGGCATCATGAATATTCATATCATGGGCGGTCCCACATTTGCATGTTATAGCGAGTTTTCCATTATTTAATAAATAATGGCATTATTTAATAAATAATGGCATTATTTAATAAATAATGGCATTATTTAATAAATAATGGTTATTTGTATATAAATAATGATTATTTGTATATAATGGCAAACTGTAAAAATTGTTTATAAATAATGATTAATGGGATATTGAAACAAAATTATTATTTATAAATAATGAAGTAGATATTTCATTATTTAACAAATAATCTTTATTTATAAATAATGGAAAACTCGAACATTAAATAATGATTATTTATAAATAATGAGAATAATGGTGCACTCGAAAAAATTATTTATAAATAATGAAGTAGACGTTTTCATTATTTAACAAATAATCATTATTTATAAATAATGGAAAACTCAACAAATTATTTATAAATAATGAAAAACAAATAATCATTATTTATAAATAATGAAAAACAAATAATCATTATTTGTAAATAATGAAAAACAAATAATCATTATTTATAAATAATGAAAAACAAATAATCATTATTTGTAAATAATGAAAAACAAATAATCATTATTTATAAATAATGAAAAACAAATAATCATTATTTATAAATAATGAAAAACAAATAATCATTATTTGTAAATAATGAAAAACAAATAATCATTATTTATAAATAATGAAAAACAAATAATCATTATTTGTAAATAATGAAAAACAAATAATCATTATTTATAAATAATGAAAAACAAATAATCATTATTTATAAATAATGAAAAACAAATAATCATTATTTGTAAATAATGAAAAACAAATAATCATTATTTATAAATAATGAAAAACAAATAATCATTATTTATAAATAATGAAAAACAAATAATCATTATTTATAAATAATGGAATGTCCAACTATTATTATTTACAAATAATGAAGTATTACTTGGAATTATATATAAATAATTATAAATGATATTTTATATAATAGTAGTTATTTACAAATAAGATGTAAATTATATATAAATAATAGTTATTATTTAATAAATAATGATTATATAACAAATAATTGTTCTATATAATATTGGTACATTCGGCGTCTCATAGTAATGAACCCTTGGGTTGTTCCTACGATCAGAGAGAAAATGTGAAATACACGCGCGCCTACGGGGATTGTGAACTGTAGGAAAAATCGTATAAAATTACACTTTTTGATATTTCTACGAAGACGAAGTTATATAGAAAATGAAGACTATTACAACCAGACCATATCCCTAGAAAATTGCTTCAAGAAATGCCATTATGAAGAGGAAACGGACAAAAATTTGTGAAGAAAAATCACGAAAAAGGAAATCGGATCATGAATATTCATTTCATGGGCGGTCCCACATTTGCATGTTATAGCGAGTTTTCCATTATTTAATAAATAATGGTTATTTGTATATAAATAATGATTATTTGTATATAATGGCAAACTGTAAAAATTGTTTATAAATAATGATTATTTATAAATAATGGGATATTGAAACAAAATTATTATTTATAAATAATGAAGTAGATATTTCATTATTTAACAAATAATCTTTATTTATAAATAATGGAAATCTCGAACATTAAATAATGATTATTTATAAATAATGAAAATAATGGCGCACTCGAAAAAATTATTTATAAATAATGAAGTAGACGTTTTCATTATTTAACAAATAATCATTATTTATAAATAATGGGAAACTCAACAAATTATTTATAAATAAAGAAATGTGCACTGACATTGTTAATAAATAATTATTTTTTATAAATAATAGAAAACTTATTTATAAATAATGGAAAAACGAATTGCAATTATTTATAAATAATGAAGTATGTAGTGTCATTATTTATAAATAATGAAAAACGAAAATCATTATTTATAAATAATAAAAGACAAATAATCATTATTTGTGAATAATGAAAAACAAATAATCATTATTTATAAATAATGAAAAACAAATAATCATTATTTATAAATAATGAAAAACAAATAATCATTATTTATAAATAATGAAAAACAAATAATCATTATTTATAAATAATGAAAAACAAATAATCATTATTTATAAATAATGAAAAACAAATAAAAATTATTTATAAATAATGAAAAACAAATAATCATTATGTATAAATAATGAAAAACAAATAAAAATTATTTATAAATAATGAAAAACAAATAATCATTATTTATAAATAATGAAAAACATATAATCATTATTTATAAATAATGGAATGTCGAACTATTATTATTTACAAATAATGAAGTATTACTTGGAATTATATATAAATAATTAGAAATGTTATTTTATATAATAATAATTATTTACAAATAAAATGTAAATTATATATAAATAATAGTTATTATTTAATAAATAATGATTATATAACAAATAATTGTTCTATATAATATTGGTACAATCGGCGCCTCATAACAGTGAACAGATAATAGCTATTCTTTAAACTGAGTAAGGAGAATTGGGGGTAATGGGGTAATGATGAGGTGGAGTGGGTTTGACACATAAGGGGGGGGGGTGTTCTATGGTTAACCATAACCTGAAAGGAAAAATTTCTTCTTGTGTTTACAAGTTGAAATGAGTTCTGTTCTTGAGTTTATCATTGCTGCTTTCTTGGCCGTGATTATGTGGTACTTCTCCCACAGACACAGGTTGCACGTCTTTGTTTTGGGTGAGTAGGGCTGCGCATGCCTTACGATTCTCCATTTTACTGAATAGGGCGTTCCTTCATCCTTCAGTCTCCATATGTGCTTGCTGAGCTCAGTTTGGTGCCGTTTCCCCCGATTGGTGATGCTTGCTTTGTGGTTTGCGTACCATGCCCTAGAGCAGCCGAGAACATAAAGAAGGACCTCTGCAAGAAATTTAAAGAGTTCGGACTTTCGATCACAGCCAATGCTAATGCAACCATTGTCGTCTTTCTTGATGTGACATTCGACCTCTCCAAGAAAGAGTTCAGACCTTATTCAAAACCAGGAGACTCCCACCTATATGTACATGCCGAATCGAATCATCCGCCGGAAGTCACCAAGAGAATACCGCAGTCCATCCAAACCCGCCTGTCCAACATTTCCAGTAGCGAAAATATCTTCAACAGTGTCAAACCAGACTACGAGAAAGCACTTCAAGATACTGGACACAAGCCCAAGCTGGTATACTCACCGAGACATTCAACAAGTGGCAGTAAAGAAACCCAACGTCAAAGAAAACGAACATAACATGGTTCAACCCACCCTACAGCAAGCATGTTAGGACGAACATCGGCAGAAAGTTCCTAGCCCTTGTGGAGCAGCACTTCCCAAAAGAACACCAGCTCCACAAGATCTGCAACAGAAACACGCTGAAAGTCAGCTATAGCTGCATGGACAATATGGCCACAGCAATAAAGGCTCACAACAACAAGATTACAGACACTAGCAAAGACAAAGCCAAGGACTCCTGTAACTGCAGAAAGAAAGAAGACTGCCCGATCCCTGGAAAATGCATGGCCACCAATGTCATCTATGAAGCCGAGGTAGTGACATCTAGGGACAGGAAAGTGTACATCGGGCTCACATCAACTCCATTCAAGACAAGGTACGCAAACCACAAAGCAAGCATCACCAATCGGGGGAAACGGCACCAAACTGAGCTCAGCAAGCACATATGGAGACTGAAGGATGAAGGAACGCCCTATTCAGTAAAATGGAGAATCGTAAGGCATGCGCAGCCTAGCTACTCACCAAAAACAAAGAGGTGCAACCTGTGTCTGTGGGAGAAGTACCACATAATCACGGCCAAGAAAGCAGCAATGATAAACTCAAGAACAGAACTGTTGTTGTTGTTGTTGTTATTTTAAATAGGCAAACTAGTCAGTTTTGACTATTGTTGCCTTGTAAATTTGCTTTCCCTTTTTTTTTTCAAAAAGAATAATTTCTTTGTTCAATCTATATCAGTTAAAAAAAAAATAAAGGAAAGATAGGAAAGAAAAGTTCTTAGGAAATCGTGCAAGACCACCTCTCCTGCCCTGTATTAGAACGTTATCCTGACAAGCCCACTCGAGGTACATTTCGAGGGCGTCTCAGGCGTACAAACAAATTGTACTCCCTATGTCTCTCAAACGTGAGCAGGTGGCGCTCTATCCGATACCTCGTAGAACTCCATTTAAAATTCCGCAGGTGAAAATTTATGTCAAATCGATCCGATCAATATCAACATTTTTTTTATATAACTTTTTAACAAAAAAAAACATTTACAGTAGAGTAAATACTGACATTCAAGGGCCATATGATAAAGTGAAAGTGACAAGAAAGGTGCACACATAGACTATTTAGGTGAAAACATCATCGATTACATCATAAACAATTACCCCCAAGATGAATAATTATATATACACCTTGCTCAGAAAAGTATTATGGTCACGAAGTCTTGACTACACCCTGTTGTAATGGTTGCCCATTCAAGACAAGGTACGCAAACCACAAAGCAAGCATCACCAATCTTGTAAACACAAGAAGAAAATTTTCCTTTCAGGTTATGGTTAACCATAGAACACACCCCCCCCCCCCCCCGTATGTGTCAAACCCACTCCACCTCAACATTACCCCATTACCCCCAATTCTCCTTACTCAGTTTAAAGAATAGCTATTATCTGTTCACTGTAGTCATTTATCCCCCTTACATTGTATCTTCTGTTTGTTTGCTTGACTGCACTAGAGTTATTGTTTTCTTTAGCTGTACTTTAGTTCAACATTAAATTTGATTTAGTTGCTGATGAACCCTCAGGGGGAAACAGTCTGTACAACTAAAATCTAAGCAACTCGCTCCACCCTATTACTATACTACATGAAGCTCCTATGTGTACATGTAGTTGAGCACTTTTCAGTAATTGCAGTTTCGTATAGTCATTATATATATATATATATATGTATATATATATATATATGTGTGTGTATGTGTGTGTGTGTGAAGTTATACATGTACAACAGCTTTGGCAACTCTTTTTATTTTAAATATTGTAAAGAAATGAATGAAGAGAACAATGGTAGGCGTAGCTTAAATCAAGGTTCCCCAGAGCTATCTACCCTTTGGAAAAATTGGTGATGCCGAAACCACTAGACCACAGAGGTATGATGTACGGTATACGTGTACTGTATCAAAGCAATAGCTTTGATCCAGCTGAGGCATGGCGGCTTGTCATTGTTCAAAACCCACCTTCACCCGACAAAGGAAATTATAATTGGTATAGTGTCGAAAATCTGTCTTATCTGACGGTCAATCGGATCGGGGTCGCCCTAGCTACTAACCCGTCTCTGTGGTCTAGTGGCTAAGGTACTGGCGTTCAAAGCTGGGGTCCCGGGTTCGATTCCCGGCAGAGACATTTTTTCGGCATCACCAATTTTTTCAAAGGGTAGATAGCTCTGGGGAACTTTGATTTAAGCTACGCCTACCATTGTTCTCTTCATTCATTTATTTACAATATATATATATATATATTTATTGCGCAGAGTAGGCCTAGATGTTTTACACATCGTTTCGGCCTCGTAATCATTAAAGGGGGAACAAACATGCACGATACGAGGCTGTGATAATTGGCAGATGCATAAAAGTAGCAATTGCTGGCAAGCAATTGCTTCAAGCGCAAGTAAACGATCATGTTTTAGCAAATTACCGCTTGGTGTCAAACTACCTTGTTTCTTTTTGATAATTCTATATATTTAACATTTGATTTGCACTTATTATTTAAATGTTATGAATTATTATGTAAGATTTATTATGTTTATTGTCATGTTCCAAATGTAGACTGCATTATTCATGTTAAATTTGTACAACGTGTTGTATATCATTTTGCACGGCATGTAAACAAGAAGAATTTCCAATTATGGACACTAAATAAATACTTATACTTATTAAACATGTACATGTAGGCTACGGTATATCTTGGTGTTCTCTCTTAAACATGATTAAAAAACGTGAACGCCCTGATCAAGCAAAAGCTGAAGCTATTCTGACCGTGCTTGAAAAAACCCCAAGCAATTGCTTAAACACGCAAGCGAGATGTTTGCTTTTAGCAATAGATTAATCGTCAAGGAGATGCTAGCAGTCAGCGATGTCTTGAACTTACAGGCAAAAGCATATGCTCGCTCATGTTTATGCATATGAAACAAATCAAAAGCAAGGCAAAAGCCTAGAAAAAGCAATTGCTACTTTTTATGCATCTGACCCCAGGCGCGGATCCAGGATTTCGTAGGGAGGGGGGCCCAAATTTGACCTGATTTTGGCGCCCCTGTGTACTTTTCGGAAAAATGACGGCCCCTCCCCCAGGCAATCATAAGTGCCTTAAATGCATGTTAAAATATCTTATTTCATAGGCACATGAAGAAGAGGCAATTGAATAATGGTTTCATAATGATGTGTTCATGAATAAATGTAATATCACTTTAAAAAAGAATCAATGCGAGTGCGAAGCGCGAGCGATTTCTATTTTAACCATTTGATGCTTTCAATCTCGTTTAACTTCTCATCAGAGTAGGCCCTGCTAGATTTATGTGAGCGGGAGCCAGGCGCGGATCCAGGATTTCTTAGGGGGCCCTAATTTCAAGTCAAGTAATAATCGTGCCAAAATATTGACTCCCATTGCCGAATGGGTAATGTCTAGTTACTTCACACAGAAACCTTTCTTGCATTGTATAGGCATACTTCGTTCCTCTGGGTACCCCCATTTTTTTCTTTTCTACTTTTAGTTTCAGGGCTTGAAAAATCTTACGGGGATGACGCCCCTGTATCGCCGCGTATGAACACTGGTTGTGCAATAACTAAATTGCATATTCTGCATGAGAGAAAATTAATGTTTTATTTTGGGTAATATATTCTTGAAAAGATATACATGCTTTTTATTATACAGTGCGTCCCAAAAAAAACTATACACTTTTGAAATGGCTGCCAAATAAAAAATATATCACTTTGGGGGAAAACACTTACATATATGGAAGCCTATAAAGTCAACTTTAAAATGACACCAAGAAGTTGGAAAACTTTTCATGCTTGAGCGAGCACTGCCCACTAAAACAAAGGGTATGAAAATTAGGGTGGGCAGGAATTAGCCTTCCAATTTCTTTCAGTTTTTGAGATGCGAGTCCCTTGGAACTTGCAAAGTTGAGGATGTTTTGATAAATCAATGATCAAGCATTATCAATTTAGGTTTTTAGAGCAAATTTTAAGAATTATTAAATTGAAATTTAATGTATGAGTGAACATGAAATACAATTTTTCACTTTTTAAGTGGATCTCAGCAATGTGTTCATGGAAGTCAGAATAGGGATAGGACTTAGGTGGGGGAAGTAGGTTGACGGGATATGGGTCAACATAACACTTAACCCCCCCCCCCCTCTCTCTCTCTACCCCTTTCACCCCTCCTGAGAGACTAGCCTTTGCTAGGGTGAGCAGGAATTAGCCTTAATTCCATTTTTTTTTTGAGGTGAGTCCTTTGGAACTTGCAAAGTTAAGGGTGTTATGCTAAATTACTGATAAATGGAGATCCGTTTTGGTTTCTTAAGCAAATTTCACGAGTTACTAAATTGAAATGTAATGCATGAGTAAACAGGAATTGTAATTTTAGTGTAGCATTTTTCGTTTATTATGTGGATCTTAGCAAGTGTGCTTGTGAGAGTCAGAGTAATGTGATGGTACCTGTTACATGCAAGGGGTGAGATACGGTAAGACTGGGTTAAAGGGGCATTCTTCTTTGTGTTCTCTTACAAAGTACATGTCATGTACTCACCCCGCCCTCCACCCCTTTCTTTATCTTGGTTGGTATTTAAAACTTAAAATGCCAAGTGACTGATGGTTGATGTGTCTTTCTTTTCCATTGAATGATTTATTAAGAACTTGACTAATTATGATAATCTATGAAATCATTTATTGAAAAAGCTAAATGTTTGATTGATAATTTATTGAAAAAGGTGAATATTTGATTGATGACATTGATTGAGTTTATTTACTAACAGATTGTTGATTGAATGATTGATAGATAAAAGTTGATGATCTAATTTTCAGAATTTATTATCAAATTGACAGTCCGCTTTGCACTTACTGCGTACATGTAATAGCAATCAGTCTCAATCTCAACAGGAGGGGGGAGGGACGGACCTGTAGGAGGGAGGCTAAACGTTCTGTTGACCCTTTTCCCATCAGCTTACTTCACACACTGAAGTCATTTCTTACCCCTATTCTCCTGACTCCAATGAACACACTGCTGAGACCCACACTGTAAGTTAAAATGCTTCACTAAAGATTGCAATTCATGCTCACTCATGCATGGAATTTCAATTTGATAATTCATGAAATTTGCTCTAACAATTTAAATTGATAATGAATGACCATCAATTCATCAGAACACCCTCAAGTTTGCAAGTTCCAAGGGACTCGCCTCTCAAAAACTGAAAGAAACCGAAAGGCTAATTCCTGCCCACCCTAATTTTCATACCCTTTGTTTAAGCGGGTAGTGCTCACTCAAGCATGAATAGTTTTCCAACATTTTGGTGTCATTTGAAAGATGACTTTATCGGCTTTCCCTATGTATAAGTTTTTCCCCCCAAAGTGATATACTTTTTATTTGGCAGCCATTTCAAAAGTGTATAGTTTTTTTTGGGACGCACTGTAGAGTTGAGATAGACTCAGTAGTCAGCACTCAGCATTTGTGGAAGAGCCGTGGTGTAGTGGTTCTGACTCTCGCCTTGTAAACAGAGGGTCGTGTGTTCGAATCCCACCGCGGTCTAGCGTCATTTGGCAAGGCGTTAATCCACACTTTGCCACTCTTGATCCAGGTGCTAAATGGGTATACCCGGTAGGATGCGAAAGATATTGTATGTTTGATTTTGCCAGCGCCATAACGAGGAATGCTCCCCAGGGAGTGGAAATTGTGCATCTAAACATGCACATAAAGCACTTGTAATCATGATTAACATATACCCATCTCACTAACCAAATCTTGCGAGCGCGAAGCGCGAGCTGAAAATTTAGGAAATTCAGACCTGAAGAGGGGCATTTTAAGGCTTTGTTTGTAGGAATTCACGAAGACTATACGTAGTTCACTAACCAAATGATGCGAGCGCGAAGTGCGAGCTGAAAATTTTTGATATTCAGATTAGATAGGGGACATTTTAAAGGAGAATGAAACTCTTGGAGCAAGTTAGCTTTTGTGAAAGCAGAAAAATCAAAGAATAAGATCAACAAAAGTTTGAGTAAAATAGGACTAGCAATAGAAGAGTTATGAGCATTTGAATGTCGAGATCACTAATGCTATGGAGATCCTCCCATTGGCAATGCGACCAAGATCTATGATGTCACAGATGAACAACTCTCCCCTTTTGGACACTGAAAATATACCCCAAAACATTGCTTTTTGCTCATTCTAATCATATGACAAACGATTCATCAATGATAATAATGTTGTGAAACCTCTGTACTTGTCCTCTCATAAAGATAACACCTCACCTTGTGATAGACTCTATAAAAGTGAGAATAGAAGTGAAATAAGTACTAAAGTAATGAGGGAGTTGTACGTGTGTGACATCACATATTGCCAATGGGAGGATCTACATGGCATTAGTGATCTCAATATTCAAATGCTCATAACTTTCTTATTATTCATTCAATCTTCCTCAAACTTTCAACAATATGTTTCTTTGATTTTTCTCTTTGATATGGATTCAGCTGGTTTCAAGGGTTTCATTCTCCTTTAAGGACTAATTCTAGGAATTCATGGAGAGCAGACATATTTCACCAATCCACTACTGCGAACGTAAGCACGGACAAGAAATATTTTATATTAAGACCTTCAAATTGGGCAATCACTTTAAGTAGTCATGAAAAAGAAGCATACTATTGTACATAAAACAATAATAACTCGAAGTGCGAGGAAATATATTTGACAGTTTGGTGTATATTGACTTGAAAACGGGAGGTTTTAGTATAACAGGATTATATATCTCGGTAAACAGACAATGCGAGCACCAGGAACAATGAAGACATAGGCCCTGAGCAAATTATGTTTCATAAAGTCAAGAAAAAAATGTTTCTTATGTAATATAACATAACATAATTATGATATAATATAACATTATAATGAACAGTAATGTCTTCTTTCCCACTACGTTTCTCTTCTTTTCTCCCTCTTTTTCTCCTTTTCCCCGTTTTTTTATTTTTTTTTTATTTTTTTTTTTTGGGGGGGGGGGTCAGCCGATGGGGGGGGGGGGGGGGGGGGGGCACGTGGCCCCCCATGCCCCCCGTAGTTACGCCACTGAATCAATGAATGTTCATGATTCACCATGTGTTCCTACCTCTCAAATTTTGCGGAGGTACTTGTCTAGGGAGCCAGCTTGCTTTAGCCTCTCCGCTTTTCTTTTTCGATTTTCGCAACCTGAAGATTTTTTGCTGGCCATGGTACTTGAGAACTTTGTAGTTGGGCGTGGTCGCCTGGGCGCCATGAGTTGCAGACTGGCGAGTTTGAATTCGCGCCTTGCCCGCTTTCCAGACCATAATGCGCATGCTCGTAACTTCGAGAATTTCTCGGAAGTCTCTTCGGGACGGAATGTATGAATGCGGAAATAATAACACGAATAGTCTTGAGGCCTGAACAAGTTCTTGTAATGTGATCGAGGCGGTCTGAATATACGGTTATTATCAATTTCCACTTTCCAAATAACTATGGAGCGCAAGTTATCCCGACCTACAACTAGCTACACGGTGGGTCATTGCTTGCTTGTTATTGGTGTTGAACGTGACGAAGTTAACATGTGCTTTGTAACCTATGCAATTATACGTATATGGCTTAAAAAGAATGCAACTAGTTTGTATAACTTATACTAGTTGCATTCTTTTTAAGCCATACCCATACACAATTCCAGCGCCCCCTCGTTCTCACATCAATTTGGCGCCCCCCTCGTTCGAGCATCAATTTGGCGCCCCTAGTTCGAACATTGAATCGGCGCCCCCCGATGTCGAACATAAATTTTGCGCCCCTACGTCGAACATCAATTCGGCGCAACCCCCCCCCCCCCCCCTACGTCGAACATCTATTTGGCCTCCCTATGTCGAACATCAATTTGGCGCCCCCAGTTCAAATTAATAGAAATTCGGCGCCCCCTAGTTCAAACATCAATGTGGTGCCCCTAGTTCGAACATCAATTCGGCGCCCCTACATGTAGGTCGATCATCAATTCGCCCCCCCCCCCCCGTTCGAACATCAATTCGGCCCCCAGTTCGAACATCATTTTGGCATACCTTCGAACTCAATTTGCCTTCCCTAGTTCGAATATCATTTCGCCCCCCCTAGCTCGAGTTTCAATTTGGCGCCCCCTAGTTCGAACATCAATTCGGCGCCCCCTAGTTTGAGTATCAATTTGGCGCCCCCCTAGCTCGAACATCGATCCCCCCCCCCCCAGTTCGAGTATCAATTTGGCGCCCCCAGTTAGAACATCATTTTAACATTCCTTCGAACATCATTTCGGCGCCCTCCTAGTTCGAATATCAATTCGGCGCCCCTACATGTAGGTCGATCATCAATTCGGCCCCCCCGTTCGAACATCATTTTGGCATCCATTCGAACTCAATTTGCCTTCCCTAGTTCGAATATCATTTCGCCCCCCTCGTTCGAACATCAATTTGGCGCCCCAAGTTCGAATTAATAGCAATTCGGCGCCCCCTAGTTCGAATATCAATTCGGCGCCCCTACATGTAGGTCCAACATCAATTTGGCGCCCCTAGTTCGAATATCATTTCGCCCCCCCCCTAGCTCGAGTATCATTTTGGCGCCCCCTAGTTCCAACATCAATTTGGCGCCCCTACGTCGAACATCAATTCCCCCCCCCCCCCCCGTTCGAACATCCATTCGGCCCCCAGTTCGAACATCATTTTGACATTCCTTCGGACATCATTTCGGCGCCCTTTTGGTTCGAACATCATTTTCTTTCTTCCCTCTTCATCTCTCTCCTTTTCCCCTCTTCCTCTCTCTTCTTTCCCCGCTTTCTCTTTTTTCTTCCCCCTCCCCCTCCCTTTTTCTTCTCTTCCTTCCCCCTCTTCCTCCTTTTTCTTTCCCCTATTCTCCTTTTTTTCTTTCTTCTCTTCTTTTTTCTTCTTTTCTTTCCCCTCTCCTTTTTCTTCTCTTCTTTCCTCCCTCTTCCTCTTTCTCCTTTTCCTTTCCCCTCTTCCTCTTTTTTCTTCCCCCTCTCCCTCCCCCTCCCTTTTCTTTTCTTTTCTTCTCTTCCTCTTTTTTCTCCTTTTCTTTCCTCTTTTTCCTCTCTCTCTTTTTCTTCTCCTTTTCCTTTCCCTCTCTTTCTTTCACCTTTTCCTCTCCCTTTTCCTTCCCTTCCTTTCCTTCCTTCCCCCTCTTCCCTTTTTCTTCTTTTCTTTCCCCCTTTCCTCTCTCTTTTTTCTCCTCTTCTTCCTTCCCCCTCTCTTTTCCCCTCTCTCTCTCTTCTCTTCTTTCCTCCTTCTTCCTCCCTTTTTTTTTCTCCTTTTCCTTTCCCCCTCTCCTCTTTTCTTTTCCCCTTTTCCTCTCTCTTTTTTCTTCCCTTCTTACTCCTCTTCCTTTCTTCTTTTTCTTATTTTCTTTCCCCTCTTCCCCTCTTTCTTTCCCTCTCTTCTTCTTTTTTTTTGCCGAAGGGGGGGGGGGCAAGGCCCCCTCGGCCCCCCCCCCCCCATGGATCCGCGCCTGTCTGACCCAATGTATCGTATTTTTTTTTTCTTTTTTTCTTTTGCCTTCAGTGCATATTGTCACGGTTCGGCGTTTCATCATATCGTAATTTCGTTATTGGCCTAACAATGTTTTTTTTACGAATTTAGTTGCGTTGTAGCGTGAGGGCTTTTTGAATGAAATCAAAGGAAAGCTATTTTTCCTTCAATTTATCAGAAGCAAAATGAAACTGCACCCTTCTTACTTCTCGTTTTTGTCTCGCCTGCATAACAGAGTGAGACTATAGGCGCCGCTTTTCCGACGGCGGCGGCGTCAACACCAAATCTTAACCGAAGGTTAAGTTTTTGAAATGACAACATAACTTAGAAAGCATATGGACCTAGTTCATGAAACTTGGCCATAGGGTTGATCAAATATTACTGAACATCCTGCCTGAATTTCATGTCACATGACCAAGGTCAAAGGTCATTAAGGGTCAATGATCTTAGACCATGTTGGGGGAATCAACATCAAAATCTTAACCTAAGGTTAAGTTTTGGAAATGTCATCATAACTTGGGAAATATATACACCTAGTTCATGAAACTTAGACATAAGGTTAATCAAGTATCACTGAACATCCTGCACGAGTTACACGTCACATGACTAAGGTCAAAGGTCATTTAGGGTCAATGAACTTTGGCCATAATGGGAGTATCTGTTGAATTACCATCATAACTTTGAACATTTATCGATCTGACTCATGAAACTTGGACATAAGAGTAATCAAGAATCACTGAACATCCCGTGCGAGTTTTAGGTCACATAATCAAGGTCAAAGGTCATGTAAGGTCAATGAACTTTGGTCATGTTGGGGGTATTTGTTGAATTACCATCATATCTCTGTAAGTGTACTGGTCTCGTTCATAAAACGTGTACATAAGAGTAACCAAGTATCACTAAACATCTTGTGCAAGTTATAGTAGTTTTCAAAGTCAGCACTGCTGCTATATTGAATCGTGTGATGCAGGTGAGACCGCCAGAGGCATTCCACTTGTTTAATAACATTCCTTTCTATCTGGCTGGTTCTTTTGATCCAAAGCTTTACCAGGTTTACCAATGAAAAGAAGAAATAGTAAGATGAGAGAAGTGGAGAGACAGATACAGATTTGGGGGTGGGGAAAACACATGGAATACTGAGGGGAAAGCTTAGGCACGAACGATTAGGGTTACATGTCTTTCCTTATTTGTATGTCGTCTGTATAATTATATTTTAATATTTAAATGACAATAAGCATGCATTCCCAGGTTCGGCAGTAACTTTGTAGCTTATGGAAGTCAATAAAATCGTGTTTTTGCCTGGTAAACCTATTTGGGTTCAACCGAGGGTCTGGTTCGGATTCTATAAAAGTAGAGACCCTGGAACTTTACTGCTGCATCCAATATGGTATTACATATAAACACCTGGATGATCATAGGGCCTGGGAAGCGGGATTGCTGTTGGATATTTTGTACACCACAAGCAGAACCCCTGGAAATTAGGTTGGTATGTTAAATGTACAGATTTGACACAAATCTTCTTCATTTTTGGACAGAAAAATGTTTATGTAATTATTATTATTGTTGTAATTTTTAAAGACTAAATTTACTTCTGTGTTGGAATAAATCATTCTTTTTTCTTGTCATCTTTTTCTTCTGAACAAAATCATCTGTCATCGTGGTCATTTGAAGTGAAACCCTTTTTTCTTGGTCTTTTTAACAAACCTGCACCCCCTATTTCTAAACCTTTCCCCGGGCAGTGTGATCAATCATTTAGTGATTGAAATATGATTGAAATATTACAAAAGAGAACAATTACATTTAGCTGGTAGACCAAGCGGCGATTCGATCCAGGAACGTTTTGCTGAGCCGTACGTATGAACGATTCAATACAAATGCAAAGAAAATGGACGACCCTCGATGACTTTGATGCTGTGCTCATTCATTTTATATATCTTTATTTTTCCACGGCATTTGCCGGCATGCATGCAACCACTAATTTCGGGGAAGGTAAATAGTTAATAATTATAACTACAATAATTCCTTTATTTTGCTCGTATCTGTATAGACAGCCACAATAATTTGGTTACTCAGGAAAGATTGAAAAAAATGAATAAAAGTCAGTAATACTCCCTCAGAAAGTATCTCAAAGGTGTGTATAAATTGATAGGAAGACAAAGCTTAAATTATAGCCAGCTTTATCAAGCTTTCTGTTCCAAATTAACTTATTATCCATGATATTTGTTAAAGTCTTCTGGGATCACGGGGGTCCTTCGCCATATTTTAAAAGAAAAATTTTTCATATATCTATGATATTTTTTCTTCCAGTACCCTATGAAATGTTTCCTTCCACTCATAAACAAAATTTGTCAAAGTAAACAATTTTTAGGTAAATATTTGTCCGATGAATAAAAACGGTCTATACCAGTCAAAAATTTTATATATTTAAAACAAGAACAAAGTCGCAATTTTTGATTTTTTTTGGGGGGTCGGATAAATTCTCGATAAAACATAATTAATCTCGGCCAATTCTTTTAAAATTGTGATCAATAATTTAATTCTTGAAGGTCCATGGTAATCAAAAGTTGAATAAAAACTTAAAAACGAAAAATTATCATCCTCCAGATTTTCCCGGTGTAAAATTATACTGGGCCGGTCGTTGGTGTCATATACTCTCTTTTTAACATCAAATTTGCATTTGATTTCAAAGAGCGTATATAAAGTCATAGTAAGGTACAATAAAGGCAATCTCAGACTGTTTAAAATTATAGTTAAATAATATTTTTTCTTAATAACCTTCCACATGTCTGGGTTCCTTTATTAAAAATCCGTGGGGTACATGTATGCAGTAACACAATATGTCATAAAACATGTCATAAAATGTCATAAAACAAATACAATACTTCAATACATTTTCGAAGTGAAACAAACACTCCTTAGCAAGTAATTTATACACACAGACTTAAGGCACCAAAATGAAACGAAAATAGTAAGATTGCGACGTATTTGCTAAGTTTCATACCGCCCGATTTTTGCTTGTATTTTTCTTCTATTTAAAACATGATGATACTCTGTAATTTCAAACTTATCTCTTCATGTTTATTATTGCTTTTGTTTTTCTTTCGCCAAATATATTTGGTCAAAATCTTGATGATATTTATTTTGTGGTATATTCTTTTATTTGGATCGAAATCACAAAGAGAGTTGTTAATAGTTTTAAATGGAATTGCGACCCAAAAAGAGAGTTTTTTAACTTTGAGAGAAAAATCAGACATGTCGATACATGAATGTGATGAATTAAAATAGATTTGGACTGATGTAATTTAAATCTATTATTTGGCATGCAGGAAGTTGGTCTACATGTCAGAAAGCGTATTATAATATATTCTAAACTCATTTGATAGGATATGAAATCGGTCTAGTTTGGTCTACAATACACTTCGTCTATTATTGTATCTATTAGATTGAGTGGGTATTTTCTAACATAATAATTAGAAAATAAACCCGTTGTAAAAAAGGTTATAACAATGAAATATAATTGGACCAAGTTATCGGTATCAAGTGACAAGATGAGACAACCCAGATGGTAGAAAAGGGCATCCTAGATCCATAAAAGGTAGGGTCCATTTAACCCAATGTTTAGTGAAAATTATAACAAAGTTTTCGAACTCTCGGGTAAAATGGACCCCTTAAATTTCGTGAATTTAGGATGCTTTTTGCTCAAACGCATTTGGGTATTTGCGACTGCCCGACCCAAAGCGATAATCTGTTGTGATGGCACAAACCGTGTGGACAAGGGAATTGTACAAACAATAGTGATTGATCCGATCAATCTCATCTCTATCGATTTTTTATTCTTGTGATATTTTAAAATAGGAAATTTGTTCTTAGTAAATACAAATGAGCTCAACGATTTTTCAAGGCAAGAAATCACGTATGGGGCCACCTGTCTATACTTAAAGCCTTCCTGCAGTGGCCACTAAAACCAGGCATTTTTTCGTCGGTATGTCTATACAAGAACCTGTCTATAAGGGCAAAGAATCTTCACATGAAAATACTGATAATATTGTACTAAATGTCGTGAAGGAGAAGTTGGGAGTCAATATCGGTATCGGCGACATCGACCGAAGTCACAGAGTTGGGTCATCCGTAACATCCAACATAGGAATGAGAGTGTCCAGGGTTCGTCGTCTGCTGCTAGTGCTGTTACTGACACCTCAACGACATCTTTGAGTTCTTCAACTTCTTCGTCGACGTCATATGCCAGCAAGTTAACACCGTCACCATCTACCTCGAAAAGGGATCGTCTTCATCATAGAGCAAGAGTAGTCAAGCTCACCTCGTATCGTGCTCGCCAAACCATTCTCCTTTCTCGACGGAAGCTGAAAGGTACTGGAGTTTCCATCTCAGAAGATCTAACGGCTGAAAATTATGGAATACTCAAAACAGCACGACAGTCGACAAAGGTCACAGCTTCATGGTCGAGTGATGGTCGAATTTTTGTGGCGTTACCGGCTTCAAATGGCAAAACTGTCAAGAAACTCGTTAGATTACTAGAGAAAGCGAAGCAACTCTCATCATCTACTAGATCAAAATAGAGATTTGATATGACAAATGAAATGCAATTAACTCTGGAAGTTGTTGAATTGAACAGAATATTCCGTATACTTTGATTTTTTTTCTTTGTTATATATATATATATTTTTTTTTTTTTCCTTCAGTAATGCCAAATGTCTTCTAACTGTAGCTGTGTATTATGTAGCAGGCAATGTAACTTAACTTGTAATTATTGTTTCTTATGTAGGCCTTTGAGAAATGAACAAGAATCTGAAACTAGTTTTGATGAAAATTATGGGTACTTTGAAAATTTGATAAATAATAAATATTATACCCCTACGGAATTTGGAAATGCCTTGAAACAACATGGCTCAATAATGAGGAAGAACATGAATGTATGATTCCAGGTTATACATTTGTAGGCAAACACAGAAATAACAAAAGAGGAGGAGGCGTAGGCATGTATATAAATGATTATATAAAATATATTAAACGCCCAGACTTGGTCACATTTACTGAAAATATCGAAAGCCTGTTCATTGAAATTCCAAATTTCTTGGTGGAAGCTGAATGGTGAGGTGAAGCTCTGTCCTGCAGGAAAATCTGCCCTTGAAAGAGGGAATGTATCTGGAGGTCAGAATCTCTTGATACTGAATGCTGTCCATGTACTCTGCAGATCTTTGTTGCACCACCAGATCTGATGTAGCCCCAAGATCTGCAGAGAAGATGGGACCATTTACAGCATTAGGTTTTTAACAGATTCTGACCTCCAGCTACATTCTTACCTACCTACAAGCATGGACCTGTCCACGGAGGATTAGTCTATTGTTACTGGGGGTGCTGAGCATTGTCACAGCACCCCCAGTAACAATAGATAATCCTCCGTGGCCAGGTCCATGCCTACAAGGGCAGATTTTCCAGCAGGATGGAGCTCTTTGTCACACGTCAGCTTCAACCAAGAAATTTATTCATCACAAGATGATCAAATGTCTTGAAAATAGGACAGCACAGTCTCCAGACATGACTTTATTGAGCATGTATGAAGCAGAATGAGTGAGAGCACATGGAAACGAAGCCAAATAATGTGAGGGGAGTTGTGGAACACTCGTGAGGCCAACAAACTGGTACGACCCCCTCCCAAGACAAGGCCAAAATAAGGCACAGCAGATACTAAAGTGTTGATTCCTGGTGTTGCAGTTAGTATGATGTTGCAAACTGGTACGACCCCCTCCCAAGACAAGGCCAAAATAAGGCACAGCAGATACTAAAGTGTTGATTCCTGGTGTTGCAGTTAGTATGATGTTGATGTGATGTCAGAAGCAATGTTTGTTGATTCAGTCTGAATGATTTGTAAATTGCGACATGACTTTTGTCCAGCTGAAAAAAAGGCCTACTTGACATTATTCAATTCAATTCAAATAAAACATTTATTTTCTTCTATTTCATCACATAGTTTTCTTGTAACATACATACATAAATACATAAATCAATTTGTTATGAAAAATATAAATATATACATGTTGGGTTTAAGGAAGAAGGCGTATACCCTAAAAGCTGAGGCTTGTGGCGGGATACGCCTATAGACATAAATACAATACAATCAACAATACAAAGGAAAGGGCAGAGAAAAGAAGAAAAGGAAAGGGAACAAGAGAGGGAGACGTGAGCGGGGAGGCGGGCATGAAAATAGAATGCTCAACAAAATATCAGTGGGGGGCAAAATATAAATGCCGCAACCACAATTGTCCATGGTTCATGTTATCATGTTTAAAGTCAAAAGGAAACGTAAGATGAGAAATATTTATATATAAAACGACAGAAGCAATTTTTTTCATTTTATACTTAAAGCTGGTTGTCGATAGAGATTTTTTTATGTAATCCGGAATTTCAATTTATGTCACTGTTCTCATTAGCGTAGATTAAATTTAATTTCTCTGCTGCCAAATAATATTTTTAAATATTAGAATTAATCTGAAAGATATCAAAGATCAGATGATTTTTGGTAAAGTTAGAAAGTGATTACTTCATCAGCAGCACCTGCGACAAGACTTATGTACATTACAGTAATACGCTAATGGTTTTCTGCGGTTGTAATAGTTCAACTACTTGAGGTATTAATACCTTATTATGAAATACCTTACTTCGTTTTGTATATCTTTGCATTTGTTGGTCATTTGCTATTATCAGGGGAAGCGGAATTGCAATAAACTTGTACTAAATCTTTTAAAATACACGAAATACCCTTTCTGCATGGTCATTCATTAGGGATATAACTGTTTGGGGATACAATTGCATAAGGCCTATGTGTGTTACCATATATCCATATATCTCCCTAACTATGCCATCAAAATTAGAAATAACTGCTATCGAATATTTATTTCGGCACCTTCGGAGTTGACGCTGATTAAAGGTAAAACCTGGGTCTGTTAAAAAAGCACGAACTTTGAGAGATTGTGTAGATGAATCATCTTTAGCCTGCAACCATCATAGCACTGTCATCGAAATGTATCTATACCATATTTCATGTCGTAGATGGCGCCCTTAGGTTTTGTGACGGAGATAACACAGAATTACGGGACATAAAATATCCGACAAAATTGTTGTTTTCTTGCAAAATTTTCAACATGTACTCATATTTACATATATTCATTCAAGAAAAGAACTATCATCGGTATTTCTCAGGCACAGAGCCTAATATAATATTCATCCATTCGGAATTTATGAAATTATGATTCAATTTTGATGATATCGTCGGGACATGCGGTTGTATTAGGGGGTTCGGCACATTCAGACAAAACAACAACAAAAAAATCACCGAACAGATTAATTTCTCCAAACTCCGTTAATATACATTGTTAAAGACATTCATGTCAGCATAAATAGAGAAAAGTTAAAGTTAAAATCACATAAATATTTCTTTGATTATCATGATTATTATGATTATCGGGACACAAAAGGAGACACTTAAGTTTGCGAAGTATCACCATCATAATGAGTGACCTGTGCTTTTGTGCTCCTGGAAAATCTTGGTAAAAACCTAGCTTAGCCTTGAAATAACCCTCTTACTACGGTTATTGAGTCTTCAATTGAGAAGATTAACAAAAACTGACATTTGAACAAAATCAACAGGAGCAGTACTCAACCACGTAGCCAGGATTTCATTTAGGAGGGGGCGGTAAATGCACGCGAAGCATGCCAACAATTAAAGAGCGCGCGAAGCGCGCTCCCTAGGAGATTGGTGCAGGGAGGGGGAGTTTCCCCCTCCCTTGCGAAGCGCGAAGTTTTCGGTGTTTCATAAATGAAAATGAGCCGTCTCTCCTGTCTCTAGTATTATATATTTGTTAGAAGTATGGATAGACATGATAGAGACGAAGGATTTTCGATTTAAATCTGATACATTTAAAGGAAATGTTTTTAACAATAAATTTGTACGAATTCAAGGGAAATGCATATTTAACCAAAAGGTATGTGAAAATAATATTTACAGAGTGAAAAAAATTATGGATTATGATAGAAACCTAAGGTCATTTTCGTACTTCCAAAGAGAGGGTTTAAACATAAATGATTTTCATTTGATAGAGTCAATTTATAAAACTATTCCAGTCAGCTGGAAACGAAATATGAAAATAGATAGCAAAGAGGCTTCTCTTAGGGAAGGAATATCATTTATGTCTGAAAAAGAATTTTGTCAATAGATCTAGAATTGTTAGTATCCAAAAGGGGGGGGGGGGTTGGGAGGTAGAACATCACTTTTTATCTTTTTTTTCTCTCTTATCATTTCAAACATCTTGTTAATATTTCATTTTGTAATTGCTGAAACGCATTAGTATTAATTTCAAGTATCTTTGAAGTTTGATGTATAATTTGTATGATTATACTTGTTATGGTTTTATTGTATAATTTATAATCATGTTTTAAATAATATGTACAACTTGCTTATGGAATGTGAATGTGTATTTTGATTTGAGAGAATTCAATAAAACATCCTTAAAAAATATTTTAAAAAATCGAAAAGAAGTTTTGTATTTTTGCATATTTCAGTCGTTTTATTTTTCATTAGTTTGAAATCTTTTTTAATCGATTACAATATTGATTAGAGGAAGAAACATATCGCCATCTATTTTTGGAATGTGAATATGCTTGTTTGGTTTGGGATAATTGTAAGAAGATGTTTGGTTTTAATTCGACGGGCAATTTAAGCTGGGAGGAAATTCTTGTAGGTGTAGAATTAAAGGACGAAGGAAAGGAACGTTTAGTCAATCATTTTCTAATCTTTGTTAAATTTTTAATCTTCAAAGGGAGGGAAAAGGGTGCACTTATAACCATGGATGAAATTAAAAGGAAATTTAAAGAAGAAGAATGGGAAGAAAGAAGGCTGGCGCTAGGTAGAGGTAAGATGTCTCTACATTTAAGGAAATGGGAAAATCTGAATTAAAAGAATATATAGGGAGAGTGAGGCAAAGGTATATATACAACGAGAGACAAAACCACAAAAAAAATACAAAAATAAATAAATACGGAGAATTGTAGTCCCTTCCATGTAGAGTATAGGCATAAAAAGGGGAGGGTGCTCCTAACCTAGGGACGGGGGGGGGGTTGGGAGGTAGAACAACACTTTTTATCTTTTTTTTTCTCTCTTATCATTCATACATCTTGTTAATATTTCATTTTGTAATTGCTGAAACGCATTAGTATTAATTTCTAGTATCTTTGAAGTTTGATGTATAGTTTGTATAATTATATTTGTTATGGATTTATTGTATAATTTATAATCATGTTTCAAATAGTTTGTACAACTTGCTTATGGAATGTGAATGTTTATTTTGATTTGAGAGAATACAATAAAACATCCTTTAAAAAAAATCGTTTATAAAACAAAAATTGTTTATTAAAGAGGGAATTCACCCTTAAAGCGACCTTTCATTGACAAACCATGGGGAAATCAAGACCAATCTCAGAACGGAGAAGGGTTTAAAGTCTTTCACTCGGATGTATATGCCTAGGGGTGTTACGTAATAGACGCCGGCATGCCTGGGAGGTCTAATACAGGAGAGCAATAGTTAGACTAACCAAGCAGAAGAAAAATGTGTTTTCACTTTGAAACATGTAACTTCACAAAGGTTATTTATTTTGGTTTAGCAATCAAGAGACCTGCTAAGAGTCTAGGAATTGGGATTGTTGGAAACTAGAAATGCGATAGCCCGAATTAAATAACGATCACGAGTTCGGTCGAATTCGTGTTGTCCGAACTTTTATCGCATTAGTCCGACGGGCTCTCATGACGGACGGAATATATTATGCAAGTCAATTGGCCTTTTGCAAATTTCGTATTGATTCAATTTCCCCATGATTTGACAGTATAAGGTCGCTTTAACAGAAATGATAATACACAAATTGTAGGTTTGCCGAAAATCAATTAAAGATTAAGAAAGTGAATATCAGTTTTTGATATGTGATTTCATAACCGAGCAGCTGTTTCATATTTTGATTAATATAAAATGCCTAAATCAAAATGTTTTACTTTGTTTGAGATGACTTCTTTTTGTATTCTTTTTAGGAGCGGATGTGAAATAATTGGACTATTGATATACTCGTGATACAGAAAAACCTACATTTAAATTTTCTGAGAAAGTGGCCTTTCGCCGATTATTTTACAATACGATATGAGGGACAACTGTTCGCATTACGTCACAAGTCAAATAATCAAAATGCTATTTTTACAATGAACGCTTTTTCAGGGTGAACCAAATTTTAATAAATGGCTTGTAATTCTTTGGCCGGGTAGTCTATTAAAGGCGCCTGACCACACAATTCTTCATTCAAACACATGAAAATGATAGAGCATTATTTATATATTTATGTGTGCACTTGTTTAAAAACATTGATGAATTTTATTCAGTAGAATAGAAATGGTTTTGTAGTGTTCTCCTGAATTTCACAGTCATTTGCATAATTAATCACTTCAAATTTATTTAAAACTACTCTTCAGCCTTGTAGTTTACAGCCGGCCCTAGGCACTTTCTGCGAATTTTTGCGACTGGAACCACAAAGGTTAATATTAATTGCTGATTGAAATGGCCTATCAAGATCATCGTTGCATGCGTATTTTATTCAGTAGACTATCGAGGAACCAATCAGAATTGTTCTTTCATATTAATTTGATCTGGTCTTGCCCATTTCAAATATGACCAAAACAGAGTGATATTCATTCTCAGACACGTTAACCAAACGCTTCAGTGCCTCAAAAAAAATAGACTTACAATCGATTATAACTTATAAAGTATTATGACTTGCATAATATATTCCGTCCGTCATGAGAGCCCGTCGGACTAATGCGATAAAAGGGAGGGTCGGGGGGGGGGGGGGGGTATGGGACCAGGGCTGAGTTTGTATTTAAGTTTGAATTTATTTGAGTGAAGAGGCTGAGGTGATGGGTTTAACAAATATATGCCGATGGCTTCAATTCGTTTAGGTTTTAGTAATGATTTATTCTGTAATTGGAAAATCTCTTATGTTTTTTATTTGATACTGAAAAAAAAAAATTCAATATGTTGATTTTACTGTAGACGTTTCTTCTTGATGCATATAATTATCAACAATGTTATTTATAATTATGTATTTGAAGATGTCTAACATTGTGTTTAACATTCATGAAAAAAAAAATATGTTGAATTTAGGAGTTGTCAAGGTATTTGTAAAGACATCAAAGTTCTATTTGTTTCTTATATATATTTTATTTTGTATATGAAATGAAGTTGTCAATAAAAACTACTCAATACAAAAAAAAAAAGTAAAAGAAAAAAAGCGAAAATGGAACTTGTTTATTTATAATGTGAATGTGTCCTATGAAGTTATTAATCACTAATTAATAAGCTATCTTGGCCGATTCTTAAAAATGCAGTTTTCACAAACGAATTAATGGTAAAAACGGTTTTAATCGATTACAATATTGATAGTGGAGGTGCCGTGGCCGAGTGGTCTAAGGCGCCTGGCTATACATGGAAAGTCCGGGGTTCGATCCCGGCCGCGGCACCTATGCCAAGGCATTTAATCTACAATGCTCTTTTATCCTGCTTTCGAATAAATGGAAACGCTATATGCATTATTGGCAACTAGGTGTGCACTTGTTTAAAAAAAAAAAAAAAAAAAAAAAAATAGTATAAAATAAAAAAAAATAATATAATTTCTTTATACAAAAATAAACGGAGCCGTGGCCGAGTGGTCTAAGGCGCCTGACATCACTTTTAAATGCACTGTCAATGATTATAAAGTAATTCATCAATCTGGGGTGATTCTTTAAAATGCAGCTTTCATAAGAAAGGTAATGGTTGAAGCAAAAGTACTTTGTTATATTAGCAGATTTCTGTCATATTATTTATTTATTGTTGGTTTGAAATCTTTTTTAATTGATTTCAACATTGATAAAAAATTATAATTACTTTATACAAAAATAAAATAAAACAATTTTATTGTCATTGTTTTAAGGCGCCTGGCAATACATGGAAAGTCCGGGGTTCGATCCTCGGCGGCGGTACCAATGCCTGTTTTTAATCGATAATGGTCTTTTATCCTGCATTCAAATAAATGAACATGCTATACACACTCTTGGTAACTAGGTGTGCACTTGTAAAAAAAATAGTTGATAAAATTAAAATAACAAATAAAACAAGTAACTTTAAAAATACAAAAATAAAATGAGTCATAACCGAGCGGTCTAAAGGGCCTGACAATACATGGAAAGTCCGGGGTTCGATCTTCGATAATGGTCTTTTATCATGCATTCAAATAAATGAGAATGGTATACGCATTTTGGTAACTAGGTGTGCACTTGCTAAAAAGAAATAAAAGCTCAAATTTGTTTCACTGTCGAAATTGTTACTTCGAACAGTCGAATGCATTGAGAAATCTGTCTCGATCCAGACCCCCATGATCAATACCATGGTTTGCTATCAACAGAAACATGCCGATAACCAATCAATATCGTCGTCAAACGCTCAATCTGTTCCTAAGATTGGACTATCAGGCATTTAGATTTGTTCTTTCATTCTTGTGATTTAAATGGGTAGCGAACAACACTGACTAAAACTTTGTGTAGTGTCTCATTGATTATGTTCATGTTTTAAGAATGGCTACTTTAGTAGGGTTATCCCACAAACACCTAAACACAAAATCCAATACCATACATGAATGGCTAGTCTTAAAATATACATTTTGTTAAATTAGACGAACTAAAGTTGATTTAAAGGGGAATCCAGCCTTGGCCATAAAATGTTGTGTTGGGAAGGAGAAAAATAAATTAAACAGAATGGTGAAAGTTTGAAAGAAATCGGACAAGCAATAAGAAAGTTATAGCTGCTTTAAAATTGAGATCACTAATACTATGTAGATTTCAAATTGGCAACTGGGTCAGTAAATTATGACAAGGGGCAAGGACAACTTTCCCACAGGCCATGTACTTTATTATCAGGGATTTGTGGTTTTCTCCTAAGTACCCATTCCCCTGGGGTAGTTATCTAAATATAACCCATGTAGTATATTGTTTTATGTCTTCATGAAAGAAAAATATAATTTGAAATAAAACTTTTGGGAAAAATGACATTTTAGCCATAATATGTACTGGAGTACATAGAAGAGTAGTCCTTGCCTTACATCACTATGACATCCCATATGCGGCCAATTTGAAGTCTCCATGGGTATAGTGATTACCAATAGATACAACTTTTAAAAATTCATAACTTTCTTGTTGTTTGTCCAATATTGTTCAAACTTTCACCTATCAACTTGTCTGATTTTTCTTTTCCTTATAAAAACAAGTTTTTATTTGGGTTGGATTCCCCTTTAACAAATTATTCTCTTCCTCTCTCTCCCACTTTCTTCCCCCCCTTTCCCCCACAAACACCCACGCACACAATCCAACACTATGCAATAATTTCACTTTGGGATGTATGTTTTTATTCGTGTTATTGATTATTACAACGCGCCCTCTCGCGCTCAAGATTAATTACTTATACGTTCAGTCATTTTTACACAATAATAAAACACGAATGAATTGAATAAGATTATGAATGTGATACATCCTACTTCAACCATGAACACTGATTGTATAAAATGACCGTCATACGTACGGAATTGTTTATATTAGTTGTTTGACATTGTCACATTGTCTTTGTATTTTACAAACAATCTTATAACCATACGAAAAAAAGGGTAATATTTTTTTATGTACTTTTCATATTGCGATTTAAAGAGTTAAGCGTGCAAATAGTACTGTTATATTAATGAATAAAGCTAAACTCGTTATTCATGTTTGGTCATTTTCCATATGTCGTGGGTAGGACAAGAAAGAGCAGTCAAGACGCCAAAATATTGAGTTGTAGTCAATCTTTTATTTGCCAGCCAGATCAAAATGTCATGAAAATGAAACCAAAAACAAACAAAAACCCTGCAAAGACAGGATAAATGCAATAATTAAATACACTGTACTACAAGGCAGTTATATATGTAATATGCATAGTATTGTATCGATGATTATATAATTTCTATATATGCTATTGTAGTAAGATTAAGTATTTCAATGAATATGAAATCAATTATTTCGTTAAATTCAATATACATGTATAAATGATATCAACATCCCAAGCTATAACAATACAAGTTATTCATTAACACCCTCATCTGTATAATCAAATCGGGTAATGAATTAATATCTCGAGAACATCATCACCTCGAATGTGACATACAAACCCTCTGACTTGCTTCTCAATAGTTACTTCCTCGTTATCCTCTGATAACACTCGTCATTAAGCAAGATAACATCAAAATATATTTGGAAATATTAATCTAACCCCAACCCTTACGCTTAACTCTTTAAACCTGAAACAACTCCTAAAAATATAGTTAAATGAAATGCATACTGGAGGTAGGCTTACACATGTATATTTATAAGTTTGAGAGTATTTAGAATCATTTAAGTACATTATTGGATATTACTTATTACTATTAATACATGAACTTCCATTTCCATTTTAAATAATCTATTACAATAAAGATACCTTATATTTTATAGAATCTTCAATGATCTGAAGCAAAAACTCTTATCAATCATCAAATTCAAAACAAGACATAAATATATCATATCATCTTCTGGTCCATAGCAAAACTGTAATATTTACAAAACCTCATAAATAAACTCACTTGATTCAACAACATTACTCCAACTCTTAAGGCCCTGTCACATTGTATTGTATTGTATTGTATTGTATTGTATTGTATTGTATTTATTTAATCACGGTAAAACTTACATTCAGTCATAACAGACTCCTTTTCAACATTGCGATCATCATAATGGCATAAAACGAACAGCAAGCAGGCAGCTCAAAGATTAAATCAAAATTCAAATCACCAACCTGTACTCCAACATTCAAACACTGGGGCCCGTATTCTGAAGTCAAACCACGGTCACTCTGTGCTTGAATTATGGGGAGTCGAAAATTATGTTTGTATTGTATGTCTCTTATGTTTACTATTCAGCTTCTTTTTGCTATCACAATGAAAAAAAATACTTCAAAATACTTCAGTTATCATTCCCAGACGATTTGGGTATATAGGAGTTAATAACAATTGGATGTGCACTTTTAGGGATTCGTGCCCCAATTGGCTCTCCATAGTTAAACCACAACTTTAAACCAGGGTTTAATTTAAACCTGAATTCAGAGTACGGGCCTGATTATTTAGTATTTACAGACATAAAAATTGAATTCAAAAGATCATTTTTATCACATCTGATTTAAAGCACTATTAACATTGAACCATTTAATATCATGTTTACAAAAAATGTAGAGTCAAAGCAGGCGTGGCATAAGTACAGTGGGTCTGCCATCTCTAAATGTCACATTTCCACTATTAAACAAAATCTAAAACCACACAATCAATACAATTCAGATCTTCCAAATAAAGTATTAATCTTAACTTTTTGCAGTCCTGATAATACACTAACCATACTTCAGCGAAAAATGCGCCCATACGGTACATTAAATTGAGCTGACTTTGCACATTTATCATTTTCACTTGCTCTTTAAAGAAACACACTTGTCATTAAACAAGTAATATATAATATTCAAGATGTCTAAAATCTTCCATACTTGAGAGTATTCAGTCATATCCTCTAATGATTTTTATCGTAATCACACATGTTCTTATACAATAAACCAAATTGTCTCTATTATTTTAGACGGCTGAGAATTTCCAAACTACAGAAGTACTTTTGACAAAGGGCCTTTTCACACGTGAATCTTGAATTATCATTGCATTAATGATTGCAATTCGTCTTTAGAATCATCCGACCTTTCACACGCTCAATCGAAAACTGTGATTTGAATTCCAATTCCGACCAAGCGAAGGTGTTTTTGGTGACTTGTCAATCAAAACACTGCATCGGTACGATGAGTGTATGACAATTGTATTATCTACGGAAGTGCCTGAAAGGACACGTAAGCTCCGACCCTAAAAGATGTTTTGGAGGTCAAGCCTTTCACACGTAAAATTCGTACCCGTCATTTTAGTGAAACTTAACTGGAATTCGCATCCGGAGTAGAATTTGAATTCGTGATTGTGATTAGCGTTCGTGATTCTAGTTTGGTTTCACACATGCTAAAAATTCGCCATTAGCCATAGTTTTCAATGGGATCATCATTCAAATTACGATTTTTTTGCCGTGTGAAAGGGCGGGTTGAGTAAGAAAGATTACTGAGTGAAACGACTCACATACTTGGCTGCCCAAGTGCATGCCAATCTACATGTTGAATACTTGCACCTGCTCTAAAAAATGTGTGCCGTTCAGAGAATCATTAATCGCCCTTTCACACGGTCAAAAAATCAAAATCTTGAATGTAAATGATTCCATTGAAAAATAGGGCTAATGACGAATATTTAGCACGTGTTAAACCAACCTAGAACCTGTTTAGAATCACGAACGATAATCACAGTCACGATTACAATAGTAATCATCATTATAATGATGATTCAAGATTCACGTGTGAAAGGCCTTAAGTTAACACAAACAAATCTCTGCACCATATTATCTTTGTTTTCCATAACCCTGTAGCTATCCTTCGAATCTAATGATTAACGATCCAGTGTAATATGCATTGCAGTCTTATAAGGCAGTAAAAAAAATGTAGGTCTGTAAGCATAATTCCAACCCCGACACTGAAAATTTTAACTTAAACCACCACAAACATTTTCACGACTCATGAATTACTGGCAACGTGTTGATTGCTATGATTAAATTGCTAGAAAAATTACACTATGTAGTATTTACTGTAATTCAAAACTGAACACCATTATAACTTCAAACATTTGAAAAGAAGTATGCATTTTCGAGAATAATTTGTTTTCTTCAAATATGTTATCAATGTAATTCTCTGCTTTTATGACGAATAATTTTGTATAATTCATATTGAAAATTATATTTTATGAAATTTGAAAAATGAATGTTTATTTGAATTGAATTGAAAATATTAATCATATCCGCTTTTCTGCAATTATTATACTGTCGGTTAAACTGTTACGTAATCAGGCCAACTTGAATTATGAACTCCACTGAAGTTTGAAAATGAGAACATTTATATTTACACTAATTTCATAATTATACATAAAATGTATAATCCATGTTACAAGCATATCGTATGCCGATATTTACTTTTTTTTTTAAACAGGGTAGCCCCATCAGTAGTGACAAAGCTGTTATACTATAATGCCCTGCATAACGTAACATACATATACATAAATATACATGAAAAAACATCCAATGGTGATACGAAAGATACAAAATAATAGTGGATGCTACTTGTAAACGAGTTATAATTGAAAAAAAATATTTACAACATAATTGATGAATACAATTTTAATCTTTGGTTAAATTATGATCAACGAAAATATAATAAACAAACAGTTCATTTTAAGGCTACTAACAAATAAGACTGTAAGAAGATAAAAGACATTCGGTAGGAGCAAATCGGGTCTAAACTAGTCATATTACTTATTATATTATAATAAGCTGCTCTCAGAAATGATATTAATGAATATTATAGTAGCTATCTCTACAAAATTGGGCAAAAAAACATAAAGGCATGGAACATAGCAGTTGACTTGACGAGTTCTTGTGTTTTCAGCGTCTAAATCCATTCCATGGCGTGGTATACTATGAACCTGCTTGCATTAGGCTTTGATGGCGCATTTAGGATTCAGCTTCACTCTCATCATGCTCATCGCTCAATCGATCGATGTGGGGAATGGAGTAGGCTTCCGGAAACAACAAATCATCCTAAAACGAGACACAAAACAATATAAATGCCACCGAGATAAACAACATTCATTAGTGATGACACATTTTTCAATTTGTATATGATTTTTAACGTAACGGGAACGGAGACAATTTTTTTGGTTGATATACATTGGTTTTGATAATTATACACCCCTTGTTTTTGTTGCCTCCTTCATTTGGTTGTAACCCTCGTCCTATTCGGAGCCCACGCCCATAGCCCTGGGAAGCGCAGGTGCTGAAGCGTCCCAATATCTATTTATTTCATGTATTTATTTAATTTATTTATTGATTTAAATATTAATTTATTTATTATCATGATTATTACTTTTCTGGGGGGGGGGGGGGTGCTGTGAATGTTATACACCATAGGCAATTCCCCCTGAAAACCACTTGGTGTGCAAATTGTAAAATACTTATTTCATTTAAAAAATAGTTCCCATGTCCCTGTCCATTCCCCTTTTTATCAAATTTTCCTACCGTCCCCTATCTCGCTAATTTGTTTAATATATCTTCATTTCGTCTATATCTTTTTATTCGTCTGCCGGTTATTGCGCTTACAATCCTCTTTATAGTATCATTTTAATCTACAATATGATTATACGATCAGATAAATAATTTTCTTTTGATAAAATGGAAAAGCGAAATATAGAATATTGGGAAAATTGGTTAGATGTTTGCTTCCTTTTGTTAGTTTCGTTTCGATTTTCAATTTTTATTTTCACGGAACGATAACGGGAAAAAAATTTAAACAAAACGAAACTTTTGTTTTGGTTTTAGCTATTGATTCTTCAATTCTTACTTTATTTTGGTGAAATGAAACTTAAATGGTCTTAAGGCACAGACACTTGTTCTTTTTTGCATAGTGCAGGGTCTGAAGCAGTTAGGCTAAAATCAATAAGTTATGTGACTGACTCTACTCTCATTTCACGCAAGATTGGGGTCAGTGCTTGCAGACTAATATCTTAATGGTCATTTCTGGGGTTATCCTTACTTTGATCTTGTTTCTAGAAATTGGAAACTAAGTCCCTCCTATATCAAAATGCTGTAATTTTGAATGGAATAATTTTGAGATATAATATTTCGTAGGTGGTTTTCTAGAGTCATAAAGCAACTCTTGGGGAAAATAAAATCGATCGGTTTATTCATGCATGGGTAATCAAAGATTGAATCAAAAATTATATTTTTCACAGTCACAAGTTTTTTCATCAGATTATGTAAATACAAAGTTGGGCGAATGCTTTTCTTTTGTGGTGAGTTTTATGGTGCTTATGATGTTTCACTATCCATCATTTAGCCACTCTACATACAATTTTGATAGCGTCTGTTCATGGTTAAGTGAGCACATTTTTGTGACGCATCATCATAGGGTTTTATGGTAGTATCCTCTATAACTTAAAAAAATACACGTAAGAATTGAAAAGTGTTAGTGGCTCCCCTCCCCCAATTTCTCGCCCCCCTTCCCATTTTCAAATTCTGAATCCACCACTGATTTGTCCATAAATTTAACTGATCCTGAGAAATTGTTAGGAAATGGATGCATTTATGCTACACAAGAGTATTCATTCCTAAGTTTTCAAGTGTAAAAAACTTCAGAAAGTGTGCGGTGATAAAAATGACTGAAGATAAAACCAACAGCAATCAAATCACATTTGAAACGGAATTTGCCCCTTTATAACCCCGCAAAATAACTGTGACATTGAAAATGCATTTTTTTCCCTCTTGGATGCGTGCTCATACCACTGAACTAGAGATACGTGGAATACGTGTCCCTATTCCCAACGTACACAAAGCCGTGCGGCAACGAAGAGCATCGGACTTCACGCTCGACTGAGCGCGCCGCCATTTTGCTAGGTCAATACTGGCTAGTCGACAAATGCTGCGTGAAGGCAGATGGGAGAAAGGAACGCAAAGAAAGTGTTCCTTGTGCTGTTTAAAGTTTTAGTTTGCTTTGTTACATCATGAAATATATGTTATTGAATACTTTCATAACTGAAAATGTTGATTTAGTCACATTTTTGTATTAAAGGGGAGTTAGGGGAGTAAATATACAGACATGAAATCATAAAAACTCGACCTTTTTCACGCGCACACTATGACAAAGAAAGGCCCAACAACAACTCTCTCTTATTTCTCCCCTTTATATCATCTCGATCTCCCTCTTTATTATTTTACCTTTCTCTTTGGCTTCTTTCTCTCTGATTTTCCTCTTCTTTTCATCTCTCTCTCTCTTACCTTCCCTTTCTATATATCCCCCTTATATCTCTCTTTTATTTCCCCATCTCCCTTATATCAAGCCCTCTTATCTCCCTCTCGTCTCGCCTTTCTCTCCTCACCTCTTTCTCATTCCTCGTCATTTCCCCCTTTCTCTCCCTCTCTCTCTTTGATCTTCCTCTTCTTTCCATCTCTTCTCGTTGATCGTCTGTTTCTTTTTTTCTCTCCGGCTGCATCTTTACCATTTTGCCTTTCTCATTTCAACTTTCTCTATATAAATTTTGAGTAAATATTCCCTTCCCTCCCTCTCATACTGTTCAATCACACATTTAGGGTGAAAAATTTGATAGAAGTTTGAGGACAAGAAGGTTGTTACTTTTAATGAGCCTTCAAAGTTGGACCCTCGTGTGCTCAGCCATGAAATATCTACTAAGTACAGTGTATATAAAAATGGGCACAATATAATTTGAATTCTTATGAAATTTAATTTGGAAGAGCATGGATGTTGCACGACATGTGCTTATACATCAATACACCTTTACATAAAGGAAGGGGTGATGGATAAACAAATTCAACTCTAACAAGTTTACTAATTAGAGCACAGATCAGAAAAACATAGCAATGGTAATTCCATTTAAAAAGTTGTGGCACTAAATTTCGCTTATTTTCACATACCAGATAATTATATGCATATCCTGGTCAGTATATTAAATATTCCACATGTCAAAAATTGCACAAAAAGGCCACTACCTCTTGTCAAATATTTCCAGGGTGACCAGACGTCCCGTATTTCCCGGGATCGTCCCGTGTTTTGCTCCTTTGTCCCGGCGTCCCGACAAACCCTTTCCGGGACACCTATCTGTCCCGTATTTTTAAAATATTGAACAAAATGTAGTTGATACATTTAAAAGTGACGAATTTTCATCAAATAACCTAACAGATGACGAAGCAGAGACAACAATAAATCGATAACTAAACTTTTGCAAAGTTTTGCGGGTGATTTTTATCCTAACCCAATAGGCCTACATTGCAAACGAGCAGCTGCTGGCTTCCTGCCTGTGTGTGGCAGGCTCTATGCATGTAGGATCGGAGCAGATTCTCAATGGTGCAAACAATCTCACATGATAAACAGTTTTTCCACCAATATAATCGCAAAATCGGCGGGAAATGTTTATGATCATATATTATAGATTCTCAGATTACTGATTTAATAGGAGGAACAAGTTTTTTAATTTTCATAACTGGATCTACATGTAGTTGTTTTAGCTTTCGTTTTGAGTCTTGTTGTGTAGGATGCCGGCGCTGTTTCCTCTAATTTGTAAGTTGACAATGTTTCACTTTGAAATTTTATTCATTTCTAAACCACTTAGTTTTTCAAAATTTTAAAGATAAAAAACACCAAATATATCATTGTTATTTCTGTTAGAAGATTGGATTGCTTTTGTTTGCTTGAAGTTTGAACTTTTTCCTCTTTCATTTTTATTCTTCATCCTTCTATCCTTCCTGCTTGCTTTTTTTGTTCCATCTATCTTTTAATATTTCCTACCTTGCTTTCCTGATCCAGTCTGTGTGTTAATTTTCTTTCTTTCCTTCTTTCTCTTATCTGCCCTTTTTATCTACTTCCTTCTCCCTTCCTCACCTTTAATTTCTTTTCGTTTTTTCTCTCCTTCCATTATTTTTTTTTCATTCTCTCATCCCTCCAATCTTTCCTCCCTCTCTTTCATTCTTTCTTTCATTCTTTATTCTATTTTTCCTTCTAATTCTTTCTTTCTTTCCCTCCTTTCCTTCCCCCTTCATGTTTTCTTCTTTCTTCGTTTCTTTCTTTCAAAGAATGAAAACATTTTTCTTTCCGGCATTCTTTGTTTCCCTTCTTTTTCTTACTTTTTCTTTCTCACCTTTATTTTGTCTGTCACACATCTTCCCTTTAATTCTTTCTTTTTCTTTCTTTCTATATTCAATGAATTCAACGAATGACGGAAACCTTTTATTCTCTTTTATTCTTTCTTTCATCGTCTTTTTAATTATTCTAACTTTCTTTCATGTTTTCCCCTTCATTTTTTCTTTCTTCTTTCTCATTTCATTTCTTTTCTTTCTCTCCTTCATTCTTTCGTTCACCCTCCCTTCCAATTCTTTATATTTTTTCTCACAAGTATAATACTGTGTAGCCTTCTTTGATTATCTTTTTTTTATGGATTGTCCCGTATTTCATTTTTTGAAATCTGGTCACCCTGATTTAAACCCTTTTTTTAAACTACATGAATACCAGGTCCCAGTACATTGTGCATATAGAAATATGTTTGTACATGATTGGCTTAATGACATTAAAATACACTTTGCCACACTAAGTAGTACATCAGTATTAATCTTATATTTATAGAGAAAACATATTGCATCTTGCACATACTTTCAATTGCCTTCTACGGCGCGTTCTCGAACAATTGACCTAGCAAAATGGCGGCGGTCACGTGACTTATCGAGTTCGCCGGCGATGTTTTGCTTGGGTGAACACGACTTCCACGTATCTCTAGTTCAGTGGCTCATACGAAGCCCCAAACCGGACATTTTTGACAACGAAAAAAAAAAAATTATTACGTACGTACGTGGTATTACTACGTACGTACGTAGTAATTATTACGTACGTACGTAGTAATTATTACGTACGTACGTAGTATTTATTACGTACGTACGTAGTATTTATTACGTACGTACGTAGTATTATTACGTACGTACGTAATATTAATAAGCACCTCGCCGAACCTGTCGGGGAACCTGTATAGAGTTTGGATTAATATATGGATGCCAAATTTGTTCATTCATTTATTTCGATTTCCCCGCCTTTTGAGGGCTTTTGTGACTCCGGGGTGCGCGTGATTACATATTCACATTACAGCACATTGAATGATCGCTATGTGAGTTTGCTGGACGATATGGGGAGAGCGGGGGCGGGGCCGGGTCACCTCTCCCACGTGTGATCGAGCCTCGTAGTCAGTTTAATGGCGTGGCAAGAATCAAAATTATCTATATTGTACGGTCAAAGAAACATCGTCATAAAAATCCACTGGGGCCAGCATAGGCAGATCCAGGTGGTAAAGGGGCCGCCCCTCCCCCATTGCAATGGCGACGCGAAAAAAGGGGGAAAGAAAGAAAAAAAAAGGAAAGGAGGGAAGGGAAAGGAAAGGAAAGGATTTAAAAAAGAGGCAAATAAGAATAGGGAGCTATTACAATGCTATAAAACATTGGAATTCCCTTCCCAATGATATAAAGGAAATAAGAAACTTTTTGCATTTTAAGAGGAAATTGAAAGAATATCTTTCACTTGAGAGTCAAAAAGAAGATGCAAATGATATGTTGTACGGTTGATTTAGCCTGAATACTGACCTAGTTCTTTTCTCTTCTCTACTAGGTATTATTATGTATTTTACATAGTTTGATTGAAGCTTCGATATGTCCTTTTTTCTATTCTTTCTATTTATTTTATCTCTTCCTATTCTCTTCTTCGTGTTGTTATTGTCGTCACGTTTTTGCTGTTGTTCTTCTGATTTATTTTCCTTCGTTATCAGTTTCTTCCGTCTCCTTCTACTCCTCGTCCCCTCTCTTCTTCTGTTCCTCCTCTTCCTTCTCCTTCTTTTCTTCTTCTTCGTTATATTCTTGTATATATCTTATTTATTGTCTATATATCTTATTTATTGGTAATAGTGAATTCTGATTTTTTTTCTTCATTTTTAATATGTAAATAGTATAATTTTACCATTTTATTAGCTTAATTCTGTATATTGAGGACCCCACTGGAAATAAGCTTTCGAGCTTTCATGGGTCATCCTGTGCAAGCCTGTTGTTTTAATGCTACTGTATATATGTTATGGTGACTTGCCAAATAAAATCAATCAATCAATCAATCAATCGAGCTAGACGAGTGAATGAAAATAAGGTGAGGGGAAAACTTTGAAAATAAAAAAATCTTGATCATGCAGCTATATACAGTATATAAATTTTTTGCTCTTGCTCCGCGCTCTCGTTGCCTGTTATGAGATAGGCCTACATATATCTTGCTCAACAGGCTGAAATGGAGATAAACAAAACATATTCAGCTCGGACATCGAGCTTTTATTTATTTTGTGTAATTTACAAATTGATTTTTAAGTGCTCTGTATTTTTTTTTAATGCATGGTCTGCATCTCAAAATATCTCAGCTCGAGCTTCGCCCTCGCGCATTATTCATGTGGGAAATTAACCATCCTTTTCATGAAAATATGACTAGAGTATATAGGCCTATCCTATTTCGGGATTTAAATTTCAAACTTTGCGCTCGCATCAATCTGCCTATATCATGTTCATAATTATAAAAAAAGGTGCTTAGAATGTCCAGTTTTTAGGTCCGAATATCAATTTTTTGCATTTTTTTTCTCGGGCACTTTAATCTTTAAAAGGGCACCGACAAAAGTTTAAGATTTAGATAGCAGTATAACTAAACAATTTATTGATGCGAGCGGAAAAAAGTTTGAGATCGAGATCTAAAAACTGAATATTATATTTTTAATTATGAAAAGGATGGTTATCTTCCTTTATGAATAATGCGAGCGCGAAGGAATACAAATAATGCAACTAAACAATAATTGATGCGGCGAGCGCAAAGCACGAGCGGAAAAAGTGTGAGATTTAAGAAAACGGGATACTCTATTTTGTTACTATATATTTTTTTAACCTAGTTTTTAATTTAATGACAGGCCGAATGAGAACGCGAAATTTTGGAATTCATACAGAAGTATTCTCACTAACCAAAACACGAGCTCGCAGTGCTAGTTGATATTTTTTTACAATAAGACCTGAACAATAGACCATCTTGAGAACTTTATGGAATACACGAAGAAGGACCTAGTTCACGTTTCAAATAATGCGAGTGCATATCAGACAAAATAATGAATGCTCTATGTCTGAAATGGAATATGTTTGTGTACTGACTTAAAATTGAATATTTTAAGCTCCATATCAACCTCTATAAATTGACATGAAAGATTACTTTTTCAAAGTCTTCGACTGCCCCCCTCATTTTATTCACTCGTGACCCGTCTTCATTATTTCTTTTTACCCTCTCCTTTCCTTTTTTTTCTTTTTGAGTCCCGAAGTTTTCTTACTGCGCCGCCAATAGGGGGAAGGGGGGGGGGGCGCTTTCCTTTTCTCTTGGATCCGCCTTTGCTGACCCCTGCACTTAACAAAAAATCTTTTAGGATGTTGGTGATAATAGCAATGTTTCTATGAACGTACATTATGCTAATTTTTATGTTCTTGTTACTCCACAAACTGACTTAGCTCGATCACATAATGTATCAATATTATAATGCCAACACTATTATGGGAGGGGTGACCCCCTTAAGTGTCCAGCAGATCTATAGTCACAAAAGGTGTGGAAATCGAAAGATTGACATCCATCAAAAGTAGTCAAAATCTATAGTCCGACTGTCATTGATCTGTTAAGATTACAGGTTCGACGAGGTGCTTATTACGTACGTACGTGATGAATATTACGTACGTACGTGATAATACTACGTACGTACGTGATAATACTACGTACGTACGTGATAATACTACGTACGTACGTGATAATACTACGTACGTACGTGATAATACTACGTACGTACGTGATAAATATTACGTACGTACGTAATAATACTACGTACGTACGTGATAATACTACGTACGTACATAATAAATACTACGTACGTACGTAATAAATACTACGTACGTACGTAATAATTAAATGCTAAATAAATCCCTTTTGTTCAGGTCTGATTGCAAAAATATATCAGCTAGCACTACGCGCTCGCATTTTGGTTAGTGAGAATACTTCTGTATGAATTCCAAAATTTCGCGTTCTCATTTAGCCTATTATTAAATGAAAAAAAAAATCCTTTTTATGAATTCATAATCCTTATTGTCTCTTTTTTCAGATCGGAATATCAACAATATTTTCAGCTCGCCCTTAGGTAGAGGAACTAATAATAGTTATCCTTTTCATATGATGACAAAATGTGCTTAGAATGGTGAATTATCGGATGGTCTAATACCACATGGTCTATTATCAGTTCGTCTAACTTCACATGGTCTAAACTCATTTCGTCTACAACCAGTTCGTCTAATATCCAATTCGTCTAATTCCCACTTGGTCTAATATCCAATTCGTCTAATTTCCATTTGGGCTAATAACCAGTTGGGCTAATTTCCACTTGGTCTAATATCCAATTCGTCTAATTCCCACTTGGTCTAATATCCAATTGGTCTAATGAGCAGTTGGGCTAAAACCATTTAGTCTAATTTTCAGTTGGTCTAACACCACTTGGTCTAATTTCCACTTTGGCTAATTTCCACTTGGTCTAATTATCACTTTGTCTAATTGCCACATGGTCTAATGACCGTTTGGTCTAATTTCCACTTGGTCTAATTTCCATTTAGTCTAATTTCCACTTGGTCTGATAGCCAAATGGTCTAATAACCAGTTGGGCTAATCGTCACTTGGTCTAATTTCCATTTGGTCTAATTCACACTTGGTCTAATGTCCATTTATTCTAATATAGCATCATTATTATTCATTTTATCTAGAATTAGCAAATATGGTACGTAATGGATAAATACCATGCATCAGTTAATACATATCGCCAGGATCCGGAGGGGTAGAGCTGGTGGGCGAAAAAACCTCACCGTGAAGGACTATCGATGACAAGATAGTCGCTCATCAAATTAATTATTCTAATAAAATAATTCTCATAATTAGGCCTGTTTATCGATTATAAGATGATGATAAAAATTATATCATACTCATAATCATTACATCACCGCATGCACATTTACAGAACAATAAGTTGGGGACCTTGTAGCTTATAATGGTCGAATGGCGGGGTTTCATCAGAATAAAATTATTATGAAGAAAGGAACGAAAATATAATGTAATTGATTATGTGGATACGTATCTGGTAAACATGTTTATGCCTCTTTTAAATCATTGTTATGCACCATTACGGACGATACTTGAACTTGATGGCCTAGTTATGCAGTTTGGGGGATTCCAAAACTTACAAAGCCATTAGATCATGCAATTTTGTTATGAATATTTGTTTAGTTATTTCAATAGTAAGACCAGTTAGATATAGTTTGATAACACTATACAGGTCTATTGGGTTAGCTGCGACAACATCACTGCGACCATCTTGGTAGCAGCCACATAATTCTGACGTGTAATAACATAGTATACATGTAGTCTACGCTTGCAGACCTTTATCAGTTATCACCACAGTAGTCATTCATCTTATATATCTTCTCATTCTGTTTTTGTTCTACTTCTTTGCCTCTTCCTTAAAATGGATTGGCAAGGTTCCCACCCCATCAGGGAAATCAAGGAAATCAGGGATTTTTTAAAAACGTTTTTCCAGTCAGGGATTGCCTCAAATCCGGGGAAAATGCCTCAAATGACGGCAAAATCAGGGAATTTTGATCGGCCCAAAAGTCGAAAGCATGATAGTCAGTGAGACTCTGTTATATTTTGTTGTATATTAAAACAACATTCATTGAATGACATGTTATGGTGGTTTTTTTTAGTGTAGCCTCTTCTACTACAATACAAGTATAGGCCTACTGGTACATTAATTATACATGCATAACTAAACTAATAATAATACATGTAATTCACTGCAACAACTTAGAAAACATGAGAAACTGGGAATGGGTTTAAATGATTATTAAGGAATTTTTAAACTTCATTAGAGATATCAGGGATTTTTGTTTTCTTGAAAAGTTGGGAACCATGATTGGGATAAGCCAGCGTTAACTATCTACAGTAGATCGTATACATAGAGGTGAATAAATAAACATATTTTTCACCTCTATATTAGCATTATTTTACAGAAAAATAGCAAATTTTGTTGTTTTCACCAAAACCTTCAAAAATCCCCTGAAACAGACAAAAAAATCCCCAAAGTTTGTTTAATCCCTAAATAATTTTTTTCGTCCCCACAGGCTCTCGAAAATCCCCATATTTTCAAAATTCAGTTGGGGACGAAATATACGTCACTCTAACTGTACTCCAATATCGAGGGGCGCGCATGTGAAGATTCGAAGCCGGCGCGCGGAAAGTAACTTTAAAAATTTCACCAGAAAATTGAAAAGAAGTCACCATGCAGATTTTACAAATTAGACCAAATGGCGTGTAGACGAAATGAATGTTAGACTATCTGGAAATTAGACCAAGTGGAAATTAGCCGAAGTGGAAATTAGACCAACTGCACATTAGACCAACTGCACATTAGACCAAATGAATAATAGACCAAGTGAGGATTAGACCAACTGGTATTAGACCTACTAATATAAGCCCAACCGACTATTAGACGAACTGGTATTAGACCAAATGAAATTAGACCAAGTGAAAATAAAATAAATTAGACGAAATGGCAATTAGACCAAATGAAAATTAGACCAAGTGACGATTAGCCCAACTGGGCATTAGACCAAGTGGCTATTAGACGAAGTGGTCATTAGACCAAGTGGCCATTAGACCAAGTGGATATTAGACCAAGTGGTCATTAGACCAAAAGAGAATTGGACTAAGTGGGTTTAGCCCGAATGTTGTTAGCCCATCTGATGATTAGACCAAGTGATAATAGACCATCCGTCAGTAAACCCTTAGAATGTCCCGTTTCTATGTTAAATAAATATAGTAACAAAATAGAGTATCCCGTTTTCTTAAATCTCACACTTTTTCCGCTCGTGCTTTGCGCTCGCCGCATCAATTATTGTTTAGTTGCATATTTTGTATTCCTTCGCGCTCGCATTATTCATAAAGGAAGATAACTACCCTTTTCATAATTAAAAAATATAATATTCAGTTTTTAGATCTCAAATCTCAAACTTTTTCCGCTCGCATCAATAAATTGTTTAGTTATACTGCTATCTAAATCTTAAACTTTTGTCGGTGCCCTTTAAAGATTAAAGTGCCCGAAAAAAAGCAAAAAATTGATATTCGGACATAAAAACTGGACATTCTAAGCACTTTTTTTAAAGTTGAATTAAGAAGGGGGTGAGTTTCCATAAATATAGGTTCTACACACAATATATAGTATATATAAGTAGTTCAAACAGATAGCATGTCACAAAAATCCTCTGCCTTCTCGATATTTTGCTTTGAAAGTCTATGAAATTAGCCACCTGTCAGAGCCCGAGAGACGAGTGTACAGAAAAGCCACTCGGAGTGTGACGTCACCGGGGGGAATTTAGTATAAGAGGTGCCTGAATGTCATACAGAAATGCTATGCAGAGAGAGAAAGATATTTTACAATTTTTTTTCAAAGCAACTCAAATCAAACAAATAGGACTGATATGTACAAATCTTTACTTTCCCTGTATAAAAAACAGTATGAATAACCATCATGAACTCTTCAATCATGATGTAAGATAGCAAACAGTGAGTTATTGAATGATATTTTCACTATTTCTTATTTATTTTATCACGATGTTCAATCAAGTGAATAGCTGGAAAGTAATTCCGGCGGCTAGCTCAGCTCTCGCTCAGCGCGCGCTGAACGCATAATACTAGTACACACAGTACAACACCCAGGCATTGAGTGTACTGTTATGGTCTGGTATGTCGACTTAGTTCATGGCCGTGCAGCGATCCCCTGGCGTTTTTTCTTCTTTTCTTTTGTCTTTGACTCCACTTTTATATCCTCTGGATCATTTCCACTCATAGCTCATTCCACAGAACAATCTTGAACCAAACGTATTATTCTTTCTCGGCCTTCTGAGTTGTTTTCTATATTTAATTACGCTAGGGGTCACCGTCACACATACAAACGCAATTCGCAAGTGAGTTGAAGACAGAGAGATATAATCTATGGTTGAAGACAACAAGAAAGGTATGCGGTACGGTGTAGCTCGACAGCTAGCTGCGCCGGAGCGGGCGGCCGGTCGGCACAAAGCAATTCCGCAACCAACTGTGTTTTTTGCAAGAGCCGCGTCACACGCGGATAAATATGTCATAATAACACGTCTGCTACGTTATCGACTGGTGAGAAGATCTCGATCAAATTTCATATTATTCACCTTGAAATTATTCCTTTAGGGTCTATGGTATCATTCTGAGGGAATTTACATATTTGGAATAATAGTACGGCCACAAATATTTTAATCATTTCCTCTTTGCAAGTTCTATGGCTCGCAGATACAACTTCAACTGCAGTTATTCCATATGAAGGCGTACAAAGCGGCACTGCCTTGTTTACTACACCGGGACCGAATACCCCCCGGTGACGTCACACTCAAAGAACACCCGTCTCGGTAGGCATTGCAGGAGCGAACTCAGGGAAAATGGGTAGGGATAAATCGTTCAAATTCACTATTTTGAAAAAAGAAAATGGGGGGTCGAATCACCTCTTAGTGTTTGGGGGGTTGTAAGGTTGCTATTAATGTAAATATCTCAATATTTGGAATCGTCTTCTTAATTCAACTTTAAATAATTATGATCACGATATAGGCAGATTGATGTGTGCGCAAAGTTTGAAATTTAAATCCCAAAATAGGATATAGGCCTATATTCTCTAGTCGTATTTTCATGAAAAGGATATATTTTCCCACATGAATAATGCGCGTGGGCGAAGCTCGAGCTGAGATATTTCGAGATGCAGACCATTAAAAAAATACAGAGCACTTAAAAATGAATTTGTAAATTACACAAAATAAATAAATCTCCATGTCTGAGCTGAATATGTTTTGTTTATCTCCATTTCAGCCTGTTGAGTAAGATATGTAGGCCTATCTCATAACAGGCAACGAGAGCGCGGAGCAAGAGCAAAAAAAATTATATACTATGTAGCTGCATGATCAAGATTTTTTTATTTTCAAAGTTTTCCCCTCACCTTATTTTCATTCACTCGTCTCCCTATTGTTATTTGCCTCTTTCCTTTCCCTTCCCTCTCCTTTTTTTTTCTTTCTTTCCCCCTCTTTTCGCGTCGCCAATGGAGGAGGGGCGGCCCCTTTACCACGTAGTGGATCTGCCTATGCTGGCCCCTGGATTTTTATGACGATGTTTCTTTGACCGTACAATATAGTTAATTTTGATTCTTACCACGCCACAAAGTGACTACAAAGCTCGATCACACGTACGTGGGAGAGGTGACCCCCGCCCCCCGCTCCCCATATCGTCCAGCAAACTCACATAGCGATCATTCAATGTGCTGTAATGTGAATATGTAGTCACACCCAGGAGTCACAAAAGGCGGGGAAATTGAAAAATTTGACATCCATAAATTAATCCAAACTCTATATACAGGTTCCTCGACAGGTTCGGCGAGGTGCTTATTATGTACGTACGTAATAAATACTACGTACGTACGTAATAATACTACGTACGTACGTAATAAATACTACGTACGTACGTAATAATTACTACGTACGTACGTAATAATACTACGTACGTACGTAATAATACCACGTACGTACGTAATAATTACTACGTACGTACGTAATAATACTACGTACGTACGTAATAATACCACGTACGTACGTAATAATTTTTTTTTTTTCGTTGTCAAACATGTCCGGTTTGGGGCTTCGTATGCTCATCATCCATAAATAAACAAATCGATTTCATTTTTGCACAGAATTCCGCCCACAGGATGATAAACATTACTGTCAAATGACATTGATTAAGACAGCTTTGAAAGAAAGTTCCACCATATTAAATGAGGGGTTACTTATTCTTAAAGGTCCTATGACACCAATTCCATCTCATCTAGATACATATCTATTATTAGGTAGTTTTACTTGAAAAATACGAATTTGCCATCGGTTCCTGTGTACGACGAACTGGTGTTGAGTTATTCCATGGAAATTAACTTCAACGGGAACGCCCACTAAAATTTTCGAAAGAGTCCGACCGATCGACCTGTCAATCATTGTGACGTCATCGAAGGAAGGCTTTCCCAGCTGTGCAGCCGGACCCCTAGTTATTGTACACGTTCCTCGTGTAGTTGCTGTTTCGAACGAGCTCATCCTTAACGGATTTTTTAAAGATTTTTATGATGTTTTGATCATGGCTGCAGCATCGTCATCAGCTGCGTCTGATTCTTCAGACTTTGAAGATTCAGGTTCTGAATATTATTCCAGCAATTCAATTTATTTACTTTGGATCCACATGTGCAACCAAAATAAACACTTCACGCTCCGAACGTGAACAACACTCAGCAGCTTCCTTCCCTGACGTCATAATTGTCACGTGATATATACGAAACCAAATCTGGCTGAATTTTTTTGGGAGGGGCGAATTTGGCTCAATTTTCAATATAAAACTGCCTTTGAACCTGATGTGGGATATTTTTGGGTAAAATTTTGATGGAATCGTAATTAGTAACTACTAAGCTAACGAATAAGTCAGCATCTTTGCTGTATTTCATGGCACCTTTAAACATATTCACCCATAGTGTACAAAATGTATATGACAGAGGAAACCAAAATTTTAATAAAATGGAAATGAGGGTTTGTTTCATAGACGGTTTTTGTTACTTTTGCCAACTTTTTTCCATGAAACTTTGCCCATGGCATCAGTGTGACACTATCCAAAAAGTGCGCACACTAAAATAATCATTCGGTACAGCACAGTGTGGGAACAAGGCCTTGAACTTTCTTCGTTTTTGCATAATTTTCGAATATATTGTGCTCACTGAAGCATAATGCACCGGGATTTCATAAAAATTATATCAAATGAACTATGCAAGAAGGTTTGTGACAGATATCCATAGTTAGCAATTGCATTTTTCCCAATAGAGTAAAAAAAAAAGAGCTATTCACATTCCTCATGTTCATTCAAGCGGGAATGTTTAATTTAAACGCCTTTGAATCACTGAAACATGTTAATTTGTCATGAACTTAACGAAAAAAAGTTGATAAGATAATTTCAGTTCCCATAATAAAACAGTACTTGCCTATGATATTTGTTGACGATACTCTTCCCAAAAATAATTGTCATCTTGTCATCATATTCGATCATTTTTATCGATAGAAATGTGTAAAAAAAATCAAATTATATCAAATTTTGAATTGTGTTTATTCAACCGTGAAATTTAGCAAAAAGAAAGTTGTACGGTCTTTTAGAAAGTATATTTTCAAGCCATCTGACGATTTTTCGTGATGAAAATGTAAAATTCGTTCCAATAAAGTGGAATCAAAGTCATGATATTTGGCTCGCGACTTTTAAAAAGTGACAATTTTGGCTCCTTACGGTGCCCACTAAAGCATGGCATAAAGTACGTCCGTAACATTCACTCTGAGGGTAGCTTATAAAATTACCTACACGCTCATGTAAAAATATATCGAGCTCTCTCAGTGGTTCGGAAATTATTGATGTTTGTCTAAGGAGGGACTTACTTTTTTGTTGTGTATTATTTCAACTCTGCCTTCTTTTTCTTATTTTCTTCACAAAGAGATAAAAGAATGTCTTTCGTTTTGCAATGTTGCTTATTTTTTGCATTTACGACGTGAAACAAGCATGGACTACATTTTTTTCTGTGGTGAGAAGTTTTGGTAATTGGTTAGCTAATAGAAATAAGACAGGTGGGATCTCATGCACTCCATGCCCGAAAAAATAAAACGAATAAGGAATTATCAATGTATTATATAATATAACACAATAAATGGCATAATCCTTTTCATGGTTAAAAATAATTAATAATCATGTCATTCATAGGGGTAGGTAGTTTACGAAAACAACATCACATGTCCTGAAGATACCATAGTTGTTGTTTTTCACTGGAAATAATCGATAGAAAAGAAGATAACGAGTGGTAATATTCTATTTGTTTCATATGATATTGTATTTACATACTATATTTAAACGAATGTTTATTTACCGATGGTCATTTGTAGTTCGTGCCTATAATGTAGATTTTCTATGATCATCACACGATGTATCAATTTACGTTTTTTATGGGGCATTGTAGGCCGCCACGGACTATAATTTTTTGCGTGTGTGTGTGCGTTTATATTGTTTAAAGTCATCTTTTGAATGTACATGCTTGACATCGTAGATGGCCGAATAAAAGCCATCATGAGACAACGATTGTTATAACAAACTCACGCAGAAAATACAATAAGTATAGCATCACCAATCAAGCACCCTTAAGTTTGCTGTTCGTTACAACATAATTATGCAATTTGCAAGTCATAATTGTGATCGAGTTATGACTTCGATTTTCCTCCCTCAGGTTAAGTATATAACGCTTGATAGTTACGTTTTACTGGTATAGGATCGGTTTAACGTTAACTTGCATGAACGGAATATTTATATGTGGGGCTATGGACCGACTACGATAAGAAATGTTCTGACTTTTATCCCTTTCCCTTCCCTTCATTTCGCTTTCCCCCTTTGACCTTTTCCTTACATTGAATATATAGCGAATTATATGTTAAAACGCGATCACTTTTTTCCCCACATTCAAGGCTTTTACCATACTGGGTGCTTTTGTTTCTTAATAAAAAAATGCTTCAATTCCTCATTGTCGTTGGAGTATGCTAAGAATTAAAGGTAAAATTGATTAACGCGCTTTGCCTGCTTTCAATTCAATTTATTTCACATTTGCATAAGACGACAATACATATAATTACAGTGAAAAAAGGCATATAATACATAAGATCACACAAAATACCGAGAATACAAATGTGTGGAAACTAACAAAGGCCAACGGCATATCGAAGGCAAATCTCAAACGGTTGCAAACAGAAAAAACGTGTTTAAAATAGAACCTAGGCAAAGACACGAATTTATCAGAAATTCCATTTATATTCGTTGAAAAGAGTTGAGTGAATTATGAATCGGAGAAGAGCTACTACTACACATTAGATTTCAAATTGCATTAATTTAATCTTTCACTGTTGGATTATATTTCGATTTATTCTGACACGTACATGCTTTACCATCAATACTGATATTAGTGTGTCAATAATGTGATATTGAAATTACATAGTGTAAAGGCAGAGCATGTGACTTACATAGAAAACATACACGTCGAGATCGTTGGATGATTTAGTGTAAAGGCGCTTGAGGTGAGAAGCCACCTTACCATTCGACATCGTCCCACAGTACGTGAGCCTATATTCATGAAAGAAAGTAATGGGTTTAAGGAATCAAAATTAGATGGGGAATGTGTATCAAAGTGTCTGCGTGTCTTGTACGTATATTTGTATGGTTGAGGTGGATATGCTAGTGATATTGGAATGTTTCGTTTGGATGGAAGATTTTTTGTTTACTGTTCCCTTCGGAAATCAAAATTTATACTTTATAATGCAAAAGTGTTTAAAACATCAGTCCCTTTGGAGTTAGCGCATTGCACATTATAGAATTCCATGAGAGTTTGCAATAACGGATATCAAGATCATGGTTCTCCAAATATCATTTCAAATTGAAACGGAAGTGTGCGGAAGTGTTTTGTCTTTAGCTTCAGCTTTAAGCTTGATTTGTTGAACATGCGTTTCGGCGACCACCTCACCCTAACAAATGTAATTGTTTGGCCTGCAGTGAACGTGAGATGATTATGACGAAGTAAATTATCTCAATCGAGTTTAAATGAATACATTTTGAGATTTGTATTGGTCGGCTTGGGTGACAAATATAATAAATAAAAACGCAATATACTATTCATCTTTTTAACAAAATGCCATTTCAGAGCATGTTGTGTGCTGATAAATTATAGCTTTGTCGTTTAATTTGTAAAATGATGGGGTGGCACTTAGAGCCATTTTCAAAGAGGTTAAAACAGAATTACCGAGAGAGGGAGCTCGATATCCCCGAAGGTGACATTCTGATTGTCAGATCACTTTCATAAGATTAACAAATTAATGATATAATAATAACAGTCCATATTCAATATAATAACTATACCAAAATTGAACTATTTGTTCTGAGATGTACATTCCAATGTTGTGATAAGACAAACATATTACCCCCTCTTCGTCCAACTCTTTTAAGTAAATCTTAAGGACGTTCCACAGTCAAAGTGAAATCCATGTCATTTTCACCAAACTTTGCACATAGATACTTTAGAACCTTAATATTTGAAATATGCAAAAATTAACATAGGTCCATGTGCTTGATTTTTTGCTATAGAGCTTCAAAGTTCACCCAAATTGATGTTCTTAAGAATTGCGCATTCAAAAGAATTTTGCATTTTTAGACCGCCCAAGATTACTTCAATGAGTTTAAACCTCTATTACTCAGTCAAAATACATGAAAAAGTCATCAAATTTCGCAAGAGAGTTAATGATTGTATCGTTAAAATGGAGAATCTATTCATAGTGCTATTTGTTTGCAATTTTAAGTTTAACGGCACTGTCAGTTCTTAATAATGGCGTAAAAGATAACAAAATCCCAATCTAAAAAGTGTAAAATTTAAGTAACAAACTACAAACGTACAATAAATGCTGCACTTTATTCAAAATCCATGTAATTTTCACCAAAATTTGCAGAGTTGTAGAGGAAGGTATACCTAAGAGGTACAAACTTTAAAAAATAGGGGTTCATGTGCTTGTTCTTAAACTATCAGCATTTTTATCAGAGCAAATGTGCTTTTTAAAACACCAAAAATGCACCGAATGCTTAGTATCTGTGTGAAGAAAAAATCAGAACCACTCTACCATTTATTCAAACTCGGGGTAATATTCGTGATTCTTGGCAGCACTGCAGAGTAAAGTATTTTGAAATTGTAGAGAATATTTTTTTTGAATGGTCCATGGAATAATTCCATTTTTTAGCTTCATGAACTAACGCATCGGATCTGCAGTTAAAATGCAGAAGATGAGAAAAATCAGCTCATACCCGCAGCTAATTAATCACCTGTTCATCCATTGTGACGTCAGCGCGCAGAGTGTAAATTATGCGCAGATCATAATAGTCTGGTCTGTTAGCGGAATTATGTGGACACGGTGGACAAAAGCATATTTTTTTCTCCAGACCTTTGCTTATGTATAAGAATTAAAAATTGGGTATGCTCCAAAAAATCTGGCTGCAGGAACAGTGAAAAAATGGGTGAAAGAGTCAGAATTTATGAGTTTAGATTGGTCTGATATATAGACTAGCGCTAGTGCAAAACTCAATTGCAGTGCATTATTTTGCATTGATTTAGTTCTTGAATTCAGACCCTTTTTTAACATATGTTCTGTTTGTCCTCACATCTCAATGCACCAAATATCTGAATGCAGATGCTAAACAAGCCGAAGGGTGGCGGTGGAGGTGGTTGAATGTTGGTATGTATGTACATATTTTGGTCTTGGGGTAAAGATGTGCAAAACACATTTTTGCATGTGTTGGAAATGGTGTTGCCATGGTAACAGTGTATTATGGCAAAAATAAGGTAAAAATCTTACAGTTAGAACTACTTCCTCTGTTTTTAACCGATTCTCATGAAATTTGGCACACACATTGGTCTTGAGGTGAAGATGTCTAAGACACATTTTTGTGTGTCTTTCAGAAATCTTGTTGCCATGGTAACAATTTATTATACGGTGAAAATTGGGAAAAAAACTTAGAATTCAAACTGCTTCATCAGTTTTCAATCATTGCTCATGAAATTCGGCACACACATTGGTATCAAAGTAAAGATGTATAAGGCACTTTTTTGTGTGTTTCAGAAATTGTGTTGCCATGGTAACATGTTATATGGAAAAGTTTAGGTAAAAATGTTGCAATTTGAACTACTTCATCAGTTTTGAACCAATTCTCATGAAATTTGTGTCACACATTTACCTTGGGGTAAAGATGTGCAAAAACCATTTTTCTGTGCATTTGTCAGAGAGTGCATTGCCATGGTAACCACATATGATAGCCAGAAATGCAGGAAAACTCATTGTGGATCAAACTACTTCCCCTGTTTTTAGTCAGTGCTCATAAAAATTGGAAGAAATATTCATCTTGGGATAAAGATTCATATTAAATTCCAAATGTCTTCTCTGCATTAAAATGTTCACGCCAGAGTGTGGGGGTATAAATCACCTTCATTAATATTTCTAGGTTTTGGGGGGGGGGGAGGGGCGGGATTGGTCCGTAAAATCTGACATCAAAATAAAGAAGGTTAAAGGGTTAATGATGACTTTTATTTCTCTGCATATACTTATATTCTAGTCATATCCCTTTCAGATGGTGGTAACTGCAGGAATGGGAAAACTCAGTGATAAAACTAAAATTTTCACAGAGGATTTTTGGGAAATAACTAAATCCATTTTTGTCAAGCAACAGTTATTCCATTCTGAATGCTGCAACCTTGTTAATATGAATTTGATGCACCTTTACCAAAATATAATATCATGACAGTAATTTCTTCAATTCTTTAAACTAGACATTAAATATTGCTAATAGTATTATTCAGGACAGAGTGTAGCCAAAGTGGAGTTTAAAAGATTATGAAAAAAAATGAATGTCATGTCATTATATTTCGGTGTATAGGTGTATTAGTATTCAAAATGGAATAATTGTTGCTAGATAATAATGAATTAAAATAGCTAAGAAAAATGTACTTAGAGAGGGAGACAAAGAGGGGGAGAAAGGAAACAAAACAAGAACGTATGGTAAAGATCAAAAGTACAAAAAGTGATGTAAGAATGTCAGAGTAGGAACTGAAATGAACAAAGACTGAGCAGAAGAAGATGAATAAATTATTGATTAATTGGGCACCGAAAACGATATTTGAATTAATACGCTGAAGTGTAAAGGATTTTTCTCCCCCCTTTTTTTCTTGGGGGGGGGGGTTAAGTTCCTAGTAATAATTTCCTTTTACTCTTTATGTGGCAATTTTCTAAAGCCCCCCCCCCCCCAAAAAAAAAAAAAAAATGGAAGGGGTGCTTTTTTAAAAGAGTGTTTAAGTTCCTAATGGTCATGGCCTTTAACCTTCTATATTTTTATGTTGTCAGTTTTTAAGGACCTCCTCCGCCCCCCCCAAAAAAAAAAAAGAACCTATAAATATTATTGAAAGTGATTAATACCCTGCGCTATGTCGTTAAAGGGGAATCCAACCCAAATAAACACTTGTTTTTAGAGGAAAAGGAAAAATCAGACAAGTTTATAGGTCAAAGTTTGAACTATATCGGACAAACCATAAGAAATTTGTGAATATATAAAAGTTGTAAACATTGGTAATCACTATACCCATGAAGACTTCAAATTGGCCGCATATGTGATGTCATAGTGATGTAAGGCAAGGACCACTCTTCCATGTACTGGAATAATTAATTGGCTAAAATGTCTTTTTCAAAAGTTTTACTTCAAATTATATCTTTCTTTCATGAGGACATAAAACAATATACTACCGGGTTTATATTACGGCCCCAATGGAATAGGGATTTAGGAGAAAAACAAAAATCCTGATAATTAAGTACAAGCCCTATGAAAAAGTTGTCCTTGCGGCCCTTGTCATAATTTACTTACCCAGTTGCCAATTTGAAATCTACATACTAGCAGTCTTAGGGATCTTAATTTTAAAGCAGCCATAAATTTTGCTTGTCCGATTTCTTTCAAACTTTCACCATTCTTATTTTTCTCCTTTTCCACACAACATGTTATGACCAAGGCTGGATTCCCCTTTAACACTGAATATGAATCTTTACCCAAAATGAATATGTGTGTCAAATTTATGAGTACAGGCTGAAAACTGAGAAGTAGATTGATCCACGATGAGTTTTCCTGCATTTCTAGCTATCATATGTGGTTACCCTGGCAATGCACTCTCTGACAAATGCAAAAAAAAAAGGTTCTTGCACATCTTTACCCCAAGGGCAATGTGTGAGCCGTATTTCATGAAAATTGTTTCAAAACTGATGAAGTAGTTCAAATTGCAAGGTTTTTACCTAAATCTTGCCATATAATATGTTGTTACCATGGCAACACAATTTCTGAAACACACAAAAAGTGCCTTGTACATCTTTACTTAAATACCAGTGTGTGTGTCGAATTTCATGTGAATTGATTGAAAACTGATGAAGCAGTTTGAATTGTAATTTTTTTCCCAATTTTCACCATATAATATGTTGTTACCATGGCAACGAGATTTCTGAAAGACCCACAAAAATGTGTCTTAGACATCTTCACCTCAAGACCAATGTGTGTGCCGAATGTCATTAGAATCGGATGAAAACAGAGGAAGTAGTTCTAACTGCAAGATTTTTACCTTATTTTTGCCATAATACACTGTTACCATGGCAACACCATTTCCAACACATGCATAAATGTGTTTTGCACATCTTTACCCCAAGACCAAAATATGTACATACATACCAACATTCAACCCCCTCCACCGCCACCCTTCGGCTTGTTTAGCATCTGCATTCAGATATTTGGTGCATTGAGATGTGAGGACAAACAGAACATATGTTAAAAAAGGGTCTGAATTCAAGAACTAAATCAATGCAAAATAATGCACTGCAATTGAGTTTTGCACTAGCGCTAGTCTATATATCAGACCAATCTAAACTCATAAATTCTGACTCTTTCACCCATTTTTTCTCTGTTCCTGCAGCCAGATTTTTTGGAGCATACCCAATTTTTAATTCTTATACATAAACAAAGGTCTGGAGAAAAAATCATGCTTTTGTCCACCGTGTCCACAAGTAGGGTGTTTTTTACGCTAACAGACCGGACTATAATGCACACAAACATAACTGTGGAACGTCCTTAAAGGAAAAATCCGACCTTTTTCCAAATACTATAATTGTCACGTGTTTGATATTGTGTTAGAAGAGTTTTAATTTAAGCTTAAAGGAGAATGAAACTCTTGGAGCAAGTTAGCTTTTGTGAAAGCAGATAAATAAAAAAATAAGATAAAAAAAAGTTTTAGTAAAATAGGACTAGCAATAGAAGAGTTATGAGCATTTGAATGTCGAGATCACTAATGCTATGGAGATCCTCCCATTGGCAACGCAACCAAGATCTATGATATCACAGATGAACAACTCTCCCCTTTTGGACACTGAAAATATACCCCAAAACATATCTTTTTGCTCATTCTAATCATATGACAAACGATTCATCAATGATATAATGTTGTGAAACCTCTGTCCTCTCATAAAGAGAACACCTCACCTTGTGATAGATTCTATATAAGTGAGAATATAAGTGAAATAAGTACTAAAGCAATGAGGGAGTTGTACGTGTGTGACATCACAGATCTTGGTCGCATTGCCAATGGAGGATCTACATGGCATTAGTGATCTCAATATTCAAATGCTCATAACTTTCTTATTATTCATTCAATCTTCCTCAAACTTTCAACAATATGTTTCTTTGATTTTTCTCTTTGATATGGATTCAGCTGGTTTCAAGGGTTTCATTCTCCTTTAATAAGTTTGAATCATTTTGATTAACACAAGTAAACATTAATATTTTATGAAAATGATGCAAATACAATATTGAGAGAAATTGGGGGAAATACACTAACGTGTCGAGTATTCAATATTTCTTATGAGTTTGAATTTGGAAATAACAAATAGTATTAATCTGTTTTTTCAATTGTGGTATTTAATGTTTACAAAAATTCTGTGATTGGTTTAATAGTTTAAGTAGCTGAAATGTTAGCCCTGGTGCAAATTAGTTACAGGGGGATCTCTTGTAATGTTAACGCTTTTGATTGATGTACCTTAATAATAACAAATACTGTTTAAAGCAAGAACCTACCTTACTTGTACCATCGTCTTCACATGTCTGCAGCATTCAATGAAATAAACCAAGTCACCCTCGTCTGTACACTTCACCTCTTCCAGATGGAGATACTCCAGGTTCTTGGTATGTTCCTTGATGAGCAGACCCAGTCCTCTCATTGTCTTGCTTGATACATGACTCTTCTCTGATGGGAGTGAGTTCGTAGTGCGAAGGGTAATGTGTGTGAGCTTCCGTCCTCCAGTCCGACGAAGACCAGCCGTGATAAAGGCTATGTCTCCCTCTGCATGATCGATAGTGATATGAAAATTTACCACAGCAGGGAGTGATGAGATCAGACCTTCAGGGCATTGTGACGTCACTCCATCAGTTGATAGCTTTGTGATGGATGGTAGCTCAGGAGGAGATGGAGGGAAATCGATAGATGAGTCTGAGATGGTGAGATACTTAAGCATCGGGAATGATTTAAGGCAGGCCCATAGTCCATCTGTCACAGCGGTTGCCATGATAGACTGCTCGAATCGTACACTCACAACCTATTGAGGAAATGAAAGAAAAACAAATTAACAGCATAGGAAGGAGATACAATCGGTTTTATTTATTGATGGTAACTGCAACACTCAACGAGTATTCTTTAACTATTTACCAATATGTAGTATTGTATACCTTTTAGTAGTTTTTTTTCTCACAGGACCAAACTGAATAGTCAGTAAAACGGACCTACTATACCCAGCTTTTTATTTTTTATTTTTAGCTCTGATTTGTTTATTGTTTGATCATAGTGGTCTGGTTCATCACCTGTAGCGGCCGCACATAAACGCTGTTAGGGAAGGTGTTAGCGCGAACAATTTACAAACAAATCAGCCACTAACAACACCATGAGCAGACTGAACGCACAGAAAACGTGGGTTTGAGCCTTATCTATGACATGCTAAAGTGATCTATGTGTGCATTTATACAATGTAAGGGCCCTAGGTTCAATGTATTATTCCCATTAAGTCGGGGCTCGGATTTGCAACATTAATTCTTACTTTGTGATGACATTTTAGTACGGTGTTAATTGGTCCATGTTTTAACATAAATCATAGACCTTAACATCGATGAAAAATAATGTATTAATGGCATTAATCGTTAAAGGGGGAGGGGGCTATATTGCTTTGCTCGTAGAGTGGAAGAATAGGATGTGAAGTATAGAAATACAAACCATTGAAAATGAGGTGAGCTGATCATGTTATTTGTAATTTCCCCCACTTATTCATTTATACATGTGAGATTGTGTTCATTTAAACTCAATTTGTCCTTGCAGGGAAAAGTAAATATGACCACTACTTCGGTAATCATCATGACCATTGACAAGTTTTACATAGGCCTACAGGTAGCAGTTGTTACAACCGATAATGTCGCAGATTGCGACATTATGCCAAGAGCGTCCGACGCATAATGTCGCAGCTATCAACGCATAATCTCGTAGTTTTTCTAACGCATAACGTCACATGTCGCAACGCATAATGTCGCAGCAAATTTCTAACGCATAACGTCACATGTCGCAACGCTTAATGTCACAGCGGTATTTTCTTCAGGACTCGAGTTACAGATACGATATAAAATATGCTTTCACTAAGTATTTTTAAACACGAGAAAGAGAATTAGGTGATTTGGAAATCAGGATTACTCTTTGTATGGATATTTATCGGTTTATTGCCTTTTTGTCTACTGCCTTTTCCCCACTATCGCATGGTCTGATATCATTTCGTCTACCATTAGTTAGTCAACTATCAACATAGTCCAATAAACATTTCGTCTTATTACCCTCTCGTCTAATAACCAGTTGGTCTAATAGCCGTTTTGTTTATTATCATTTAGTCTAATTGTATTTTTTTTCTATTGGTCCAATATCCACTTTGTCCAATATCATTACTTCTATTACCTTTTGGTCTTTATAGCCAATTGGTCTAATAACCACTTGAACAACTCTCATTTCGTCGATGTTCCATTTGAACTTCAGTTGGTTCACTATCACTTTGTCTAAACCAATTTCGGCTAACAATCATTTGGTATCGTTGCCATGGGTCTAATCACCATCTCGTCCAATCATCATTTCGTCCAATAGGCATATTCATTTCATCTTATAACCATAATGGTCTACTGGCACTAGACCTCTACGGTGAATCGATGTATCATTGCCGATTTGTTGCACTCCTGATTTGTGGTTTAGATCAGCTCGCGAGCGCAAAATAAAACCTTTACCATCCGCCGACAGGGCATAGGCGGATCAAGGGATAGGCCCGGCTTCCCCTCCCCCGCATAAAAAGGAAGTGGAACGAAATAAAAGGAAAAAGAAGGGGAAAGAGGGTGCCATGAGCCTAATTACATCAGGAGGGCTAAAGATATTCGTTCGACCCAACCCATTCGAATTTTTTCAATTTGATATTGCTGATTGACAAAAGTGTATGAATATGATTCAAAATCTAACACCGATTTTAGAAATGGTAACTACTGAACTTCTTTTGCCCAAATTGGGAAGATATATCAATGATTTGGAACTATTTTTTTGACTGGCGGAAGAATTGGGGCTATTTTACTGTTTCAGTTGATGAATTTGATCCCATCATAGTTATCTTCATAAATGGCGATTTATTTTTAAAATGAGCTGGCTACGATACCCTTCTCTGGTCAGATATGGAATGTCAGATATATATCATATCCAAAGGTAGTACACATTCGACCCTCTAATTTCACATTTATTTTTTATGAATTTTTCTTAAGTGCCATTTTAACACACAAGTCTATGGGGAATGTTTTACGCGCGTGAGACCAGAGAGGAGGGAAAATGAGGAAAAATAAGAGGAGACAGAAGAGTGAATAAAATAGGGTGAGGTGAAGACTTGGAATTTTTTTTTCATGTCTCAAAAGAGGCGCGATAGCTCAGTCGGTAAAGCGGGGTTTCTGATTCCGGTAACCCGGATTTGATTCCTGATAGGTGCTATAGTGCCCCTTTGTACGGCATAATAGTCATTATGCCTACCAGGTCCCTTGTAGAGGACCTTAAGCCGTCGGTCCTCTGGTTGCTTGCTTACAAGCATTCATGCTTTCTTAGCAACCAGGTAAAAAAATCACCATGTGATATCTATAGCCTAAAATTTTCGCTCGCGCCTCGCATCCACATCCAATTCAGAATTTTCATGCATAGTGCTTGAAAAAGTGCTTAAATTTACCCCTTTTTGGACTGGAATATGAAGTATTTTTTGCTCGCGCTTCGCTCTCGCTTTATATCTTTATGCTTTTTCAGTTCTGATCTGCATTGCAAAGTGTACATCGATAATTATTACTTTTATTGTTTTTACTATTACGAAGTTATGTTTATGCATGTGTGTAAAATAAGGTATAATGAAACTAAGTTTTTAGGGGCTGGCCTCACATACAAGCATTGCTTATTTTCGCCAGCCCCTCCGTTTTACTATAAAATACAAAAAAAAATAATATAAGGCAGCTTAATGTTATTGATTGGAATACTCCCCAGGGAGTGGAGGATGTGCACACATTGTGTGTGGGAATGGCTGATTGAATCCGATGACCGGGGTAATAATATATCTGTAAAGCGCTTAGACACGTCGTTCAGATGTATTAAGCGCTAAGTTTATCAAATCTATAGGCCTTATTATGTTTTATAAGATGTTATGTTTTGTTATATTCTTTATTTTTATGATATGTTCATTATATACAACATTGTGAAACGGAAAACAGCGAATGAAATAATTAAAACATGTATTCAAAATGCCTAAATTCTAGGTGTAAAAAAAAAAAAAATGCGCATTCAAGTTTGTTGAGATACGTAGCTTGTTCTATATATTTATAGCGTGCTTGAATTGTCCAATTTCAGATCAGAATATCAAAAAAACTTCTGCTCGCATTAATAACATTAATGTAGGAAGATACTTAGTTACCCATCCATTTTACGACTTACAAAACTTTAAAAGAGTGTAATGTTCTTAGATCCGAAATCTATTTTTTCGGCTCGCGCTGCCGTCAATTGTTTAGTTATGTAACTCGAGTCCTGAAGAAAATACCGATGATTGGACCTATTGGTGATTGGACCCATGGCAACGATACCAAATGATTGTTAGCCGAAATGGGTTTACACAAAAAGATAGTGAACCAACTGAAGTTCGACCAAACGGAACATGGACGAAATGAGAGTAGACCAAGTGGTTATTAGACCAATTGGCTATTAGGCCAAAAGGTAATAGACGTATAATGATATTGAAAAAGGGGATGTTGGACCAATTGAAAAAAATACAATTAGACTAAATGATAATAAACAAAACGGCTATTAGACCAACTGGCTATTAGACGAAATGATTATTGGACTATGTTGATAGTTGACTAACTAATGGTAGACGAAATGATATCAGACCATGCGATAGTGGGGAAAAGGCAGTAGACGAAATGACAATAAACCGATAAATATCCGTACAAAAAGTAAACCTGATTTCCAAATCACCTAATTCTCTTTCTCGTGTCTTAAAATACTTAGTGAAAGCATATTTTATATCTTATCCGTAACTCGAGTCCTGAAGAAAATACCGCTGTGACATTAAGCGTTGCAACATGTGACGTTATGCGTTAGAAAGTTGCTGCGACATTATGCGTTGCGACATGTGACGTTATGCGTTAGAAAAACTACGACATTATGCGTTGACTGCGACATTATGCGTTGGTGCGACATTATGCGTTGGTGCGACATTATCGGTTGTAACAGCAGTGTTGTATTGAAACATAAATTTACCAGTTCGCGGTAAAATCAGGAAAGGGGGGATGAGGTATGGGACTTTTTTCTATTTATGATTTTTGATTGGTTTTGCAATCACAAACATAATCTCAACATCTACATATCATTGGTATACTTAATGGGGGAAAACAAGGTAATGAAAAGGTAATAACAACAGTAATAATAACAATCATGAAACAAATGAAAAAGAGACTTGACTTCGTAATTCCATTCTAGGATATTCATTGTGGCATGGATAGTCATCAATGTTTTCTAAAATACTGTACAGTGTTCACTTCATTCAGTTCATCTTTCTTCATTATTTTCCATGAAGAATTATGTTATTGATTGAAATTACTGTCTTCTCATCTAATTTAATTATGTTTACTCTCATATGCACTGGGGGCTGGATCACTGGCGGATCCAAAGTAATGATCCAAATTTTCAGTGTAAACATGCCAGCCATTTTTACCGAAGTGTGCCCCTCCCCTTAGAAGCGATTAAGAACCCTTTTTTTGCTAGCAAATTTTTATTGTGACAATAATACCTTAAATGTTAGATGTAACCCCCCTTCTTTATTGCTTGCCAAGCTTTTTCTCGGGAAAATGTGCCCCCTTTTGGAAGAAACTGAATCCGCCCCTGTGCTTGAATGTCCTTTTAACTCGATTTAGGTCTATTCTTAAGCACTTGATATAAAAAAGGAGACAAGTTTTACGCAAGAAACGCAAGAGATATTCATTTAAGGGATAGTCCAGGCTGTCCATATCGAAAATTTGATTAAAATCGGATAACAAATAACGAAGCTATTGAATTTTAAAGATTTTCATCATCTGGTGAAACAATAGGCATGTCTTTATGAATATTCATTACGTGGGCTGATGATGTCATATCCCCACTTTTATTCAATCATTTTCTACCAAGAGCTAAAACAATTGGATTGACAACTGATTAAATGCATTACTTATTTATTGCTGCAACTTATTTCATCACAATGGAGACATATCATTTACACATGTATGAAATAATGAAATATTTATGATTTCATGTAATAACATTTTAAAAAAAAAAAGTTGGGATGTCACATCATCAGCCCACCTAACGAATATTTATGACGATGTGCATATAACTGTTTTCACAAAATATTGATAAACTTCAAAATTCAATAACTTCGTCACTTGTTATCCGATTTTGATGAAATTCTCAGCATTTTGCTCTGTGAATTTTACTCTATTTTTTTAGATATAAATATTTTAGCCCGGACCATCCCTTTAACATTAGCACTCTCACTGACTTTGGCACTGTTATTGGATAGTTCAAACATTAGCGCTAATGTCAGCTTCTGTGCGATCTTGTAATATTAGTCTAACAGCGCTAGCTAGTGATTTGGCTAACATCCTGCTCCTGTGCGGGCAATACCTCGCTAACAGTGCTATGAGCGACAAGTGCTCTGTTTAATAGCGCTAACTGCGACCTTTCGCAAACCTCACGGACGCTAATATTAGAGTCCTCTAACACTAAAGTTGACGCTTAATCATACACTTGATTTTTAAGATTGATTGTACATTATAGTCAATAGAATCAAACGTAGAAAACTGCTCTACAATCATTGCTAAGCTTTGTGTTACAGAGGGGGGGGGGGGGGGGGGTTACAGGCCCTACATATCTGCTTTTCGTGTGCAAAATTCTTTCCCGCGACACCCGCACCATACATGCATGTACATTACGACTGATAGTCATCATCGTATAGATTATGACATATGGATAAGAAAGTGGTTTTTCGAACAAATCGAGTACATATTAAGTGAGGAATGAAGTTACTGAATTAACCAATGAAGTTACTGAATTAAGGCTTATATATAGATCATTACAGTCCATCGAATCGATATTGCATTTAATGTGGATTATTGGTGGATGACTGGCAATTGATTCCATGGGTCAGATCACCTCTCCAGCCGAAACCGTTTCGCATGCGTTGATATGTGCACGGCATATAGGCAATAGGCCTAAACATATATACGTCTGAATACAAGCCAAATTTGCGGGGTTTTTTCTTTTGCTTACTCCTCCTACACAAACGATATGCCCCTATGTCTCTAGCACCCAATGTAATGGGCATTACGTTTTACTTTCCCCAGAAATTGGGGATTAGATTCAAATTCCCGGGGGGACCACTTCCATTGATAAGTTGATACCAGGCGCGACCATGGGGTTTCGAAAATCACCCTAAACAAGGGAAGCAAGTCTTTTCAAGATTATGAAAATGCATCTCTTAACAAGTATTAAGCTTGTAAAACCCTACAAGTATTGGAAATATACCCCCCTTTTCAGTATTTCAAACATCGTTTTTGGCACCCTTATTACGTTACATATGCCTATACGTAACGTACTAACCCACTCTTTCCCTTTTTACGCGTGGTCGCGCCTGGTATCCACTCTTCAATGGAAGTGGGCCCCCGGGCGGCCTCTCAAGCTCTGGGTGGAATCAAATGTGGCTCTGGAAAGTCGTTCTAAATCGGATATATCGCTGTTACCATAGTAGCAACCAGAATTTTGCACACGGAACGCAGATTGAATGTTTCCGTTCAAAATGCGAAACGATAAAATCTCATGTCACACAATTTGCATTGCAGGACAGAGTTTTACGACCATGACGACGGGCCCAAAAGTCTCTTCCAAAATCAACTACCGTTGTAAATAGCCGTTTGAGTTCTCGAACGAAAGGTCGGGAACAACGTTTCTGCGCGGCCGATACTTTATCATCAATGGATTATATTCTACTGCTGTTATCTTAAACGATTATCGATTAATATAATGTGATTTGGTATAACAAAAGAAAGCAAATATTTATGAAATACAACATGATGGATTATATGAATTTATTTCTCTAGCAATTATCTAGCATTAGAATACCTTTTGTTTCAGTTCTCTTGGAAGATTTCGCATCCCAACTACAGTATACACTGTTGGCGATTGCAAAAGCATATTTTGTGACGTCACACACCTTCGAACCAAGGATGACACATTCCCATCGCTAACCCCAGACTCTGATGAACAGTCTAAGAGAATACGATAACGCTCACTCTCGGATAAATAACTAGTTGTCAGAAGCGTCTCCATTATTCGAATACAGAGACTGTTCTTTGTGCCAGCAGCAAAACGAATGAGATTTTCATAATCGCCAACATTTCTTTTAATCTTTCGCAACACTTGGTCTAACTTAGAAATCTTCAAATTCAGCTTGAAACGACTTGTTTTATGAGCTAGGAACTTCCCGGCTGCATGTTCTTGGGCAAGTTTGTGATAAAATTCTATAGTAGTAGAATAGGTTTCGTTAGTTTGAGGAAGGTGTTCGCTTGATAAAGTTGTCTTGGATACTATCCCTAACTGACATGCCTTATCGAGGACAGATGGAATCTTCTGAAAATCACGAGGGGTAAATACCAACTTCTTAGAATCAGCAAGTAGACCAGTGAGAGCAACTTTGCCCAGTTTGTGGATTACTGCGTCTAGGGTTTCAGGTGTGAATACCCCACCGGTCCGTTCATTTGCGTGGTGGCTTAGAAATACGTTTACTTTGTCGAGTAATGCTGTTTGAGTTGAAGTCTCACTGTTAAGACGATCTACAGACCATAAGTGACATACCATGAGGCAGAATAGTGGTGTTTTTACTAGTTCCTCTATCAGTGGATTTGTCTCGAGGTAAAACTTCAGACCATCTGCTTTCATTGGTTTCTGAATCCGGGAAGAAAAGAACCTGTCAATGTAATTACATGAGCTCTCTTTGGAGAATCCTTCGATCTCCATCTTCGTGTATACCCTTGGTAGATCCCCTTGACTGAAAATGTTTTCTAAGTGAGGTCGAGTGGTTACAAGAACTCGACATTGTTGAAACATTTCCCATCGGAGAATGCTCATGATATTGCTTGAGGAGGAGATACCAGCATACTCATCGAGCCCATCTAGTACAATATGACAGATTCCCTGATGCTGCCTGATGAAACTTTCAAGCCCCTCTGGCGTCAGATCGTCAACATCACTCAGGAGTTGTGATATGATGGCTTCTCCGATCGATGTACTATGGCTTGTGTTTCGAAACTTGACAACAAACAGCAGTGGCAAGTCCTCTAATCCTGAGCCATCTTCTCTGTGAACCCAGTCGTGCGCCATCTTAGCAACAGCTGTCGTCTTTCCTCGTCCAGCGGGAGCCGAAATAAGGATTCGAAATGGAAATTTTCCGTTTACTTTGGCTGAAAATATTTTTCCTGCAGAGCCTTGTAGTATTTCCTTTTCCTTAATATCTCTCCCACGATTGTCCTTCTTTACCATGGTAACAACGGTGTGCATATCTTCAAACTCTGCATAATCGTCTTTGTCCCAAGGTTTCATTTGAATTTTACATAGCTGGCTCGAATATTTGTCCTCTAAGATTGTGCGACATTTTCGAACAGTCAGAGATTCCGAAATATTTTCACTGTAGATATCTGGAATAATAAACAAGGGACTAAAATGAGTTCATCCACTTGCTATCTGACTCCTGGAGAAACATATGAACATAACATAGAGAGGGGACAATTGCTGACTCAAGATAAGTGGACGTTTTAATTGTATTTAACATGAAGTAAAAACAATACTACAAGTTGAACGAAATTAAAACATGATACATTTATCAAAAAATTGATTAGCCCGTGTGGAAAGTAATTAGATAAATGTATTTGTTTGTTTCAAGACCTGTTGCATTTATAATACAGAATGTCGGGGGAGATGTAATACATAGGGGCGCATAGTGAGCGCATCAATAAATCTGTTACATTTTTGGAAAAGATTTCGAAATGTCGTTTGTAATGATTACGAAGATTTGTTAATACTTAACGTGCTATAGTCTACTTCATCAGAAATCACGAAAATTGCGCCATTATTGTAAAGGTAATGTATTCCAGAACACCGGCTGTTTTGCCAAAGATGTAAAAAAAAAAAAACGGCTATGGCCAAAATCGGAAACAAAATTATAGAATGAAAGCAACTGGCTGAATTGAATGCTCCCAGGCAAAATGTGTTTGTAGCTCGTTGCATGCATGACAATGTGATATATAATATGTACTGATTAGGGTTTATAGGCATCAATTTTCTATGTCCGATTGATGAAAAGGTATGCGCAAGAAGATTACCTTTTCGATTGAGAACCTGAAAATACATTTCGATAAATATACACTAGAAGAACTAGAAGACAGGCTAAATCTAAGTATCAGTCATGACGGTTTCTGAATCAATTATTTTTCATCCCAATAGCCGTTGATTTTTTTTTGGGGGGGATGGGGGCTGCTCCCTCCTCAGCCCTCCCCCATCCATATCATGTACAGGCACTCTGATATATTTGAAGGTAGTATTATTGAATATAATTTGTAACTGTTGTTAGGGATTGCCAAGCAGCCAAGCTAAGCTCATAGTTGCAACACCTACATGGTTGTTAAAGCGTTACGTCATAAATACAACTTGGTTATCTCTTTTGAATCACAAATATTGTGTTATGTACTGTTTTCAATGCTTTTTTATATGAAAAATATGCAGAAATCAATTAAATGAAACGAAATGAATTGCTACCAAAATAAATATTTTATTCCGTATTATATGTTCCTTTTCAGAATTGAAATCGATGGGACTCTCGTTATAAAGAGGTTAATGATACTTTAGTTGAATCGATATCCGTTGTCAGTAATTACGTGTCATACTCAGTAAGATTTTGATGGAAATTAACATGTTTAGCAAAGCAAGGAGCAGATAAAATATTATAATTATTATAATACTTTTAGCACCAATCTAACGATAATTTTAAATGAATGTAAATATATATATAAGGTAAACCATGCGTTAATTCATAGATGGTCTCATAAAACATGTAAAAATGGAAATAGGTATAGATGAAATTCAGTACGGGTATGTAATTTTGTCTGTATTTATTGGGGATATATTTCATGATGATGAAAATATCCTATTTTTATTTTGTCATTTTATTTTTTCTAAATTAAATGAAACGTATGAGGCGCCGAATGTACCAATATTATATAGAACAATTATTTGTTATATAATCATTATTTATTAAATAATAACTATTATTTATATATAATTTACATTTTATTTGTAAATAACTACTATCATGTAAAATATCATTTCTAATTATTTATATATAATTCCAAGTAATACTTCATTCTTTGTAAATAATAATAGTTCGACATTCCATTATTTATAAATAATGATTATTTGTTTTTCATTATTTATAAATAATGATTATTTGTTTTTCATTATTTATAAATAATGATTATTTGTTTTTCATTATTTACAAATAATGATTATTTGTTTTTCATTATTTATAAATAATGATTATTTGTTTTTCATTATTTATAAATAATGATTATTTGTTTTTCATTATTTACAAATAATGATTATTTGTTTTTCATTATTTATAAATAATGATTTTTTTTTTCATTATTTATAAATAATGATTATTTGTTTTTCATTATTTATAAATAATGATTATTTGTTTTTCATTATTTACAAATAATGATTATTTATTTTTCATTATTTATAAATAATTTGTTGAGTTTTCCATTATTTATAAATAATGATTATTTGTTAAATAATGAAAACGTCTACTTCATTTTTTATAAATAATTTTTTCGAGTGCACCATTATTCTCATTATTTATAAATAATCATTATTTAATGTTCGAGTTTTCCATTATTTATAAATAAAGATTATTTGTTAAATAATGAAATATCTACTTCATTATTTATAAATAATAATTTTGTTTCAATATCCCATTATTTATAAATAATCATTATTTATAAACAATTTTTACAGTTTGCCATTATATACAAATAATCATTATTTATATACAAATAACCATTATTTATTAAATAATGCCATTATTTATTAAATAATGCCATTATTTATTAAATAATGCCATTATTTATTAAATAATGCCATTATTTATTAAATAATGGAAAACTCGCTATAACATGCAAATGTAGGACCGCCCATGATATGAATATTCATGATGCGATTTCCTTTTTCGTGATTTTTCTTCACAAATTTTTGTCCATTTCCTCTTCATAATGACATTTTTTGAAGCAATTTTCTAGGGATATGGTCTGATTGTAATATTCTTCATTTTCTATATAACTTCGTCTTCGTAGAAATATCAAAAAGTGTAATTTTATACGATTTTTCCTACAGTTCACAATCCCCATAGGCGCGCGTGTATCGTAGGACAACCGGTGAATCGACGGAGTGCTCTTCATCGAAATACTACGTTGGTTGGTCCCCGGAAGTGGCGGGCGGAATTTAGCCCGAATCCTCGATGGAAGTCGATCAAGTGCATATGAGCTGAGAGAGTGAAATATCAGTGTACTTGTACAGGCCCTTCTACTTTTTATAAATATTTCTTGTTGCTTTTTTTGTTAAGTTAATTTTTCCTGGTGTAGAGATAAGTTTCAGTTCTAATAATGCACTTCAAATACATTTTGGAGTGTCTGTTTGAGGCGTTTGGGGCGATTTCACCCTGGCCCCAAAATGCTCGCAACGACAATAAGGGGGCATGATGACCCCTAAATTTTTAAAAACTTTTTTTTCTATTGAAAATTATCACAAAATTCACCAAAAGTGTGCACGAAAGCCTTTGTATTTCACTTTTAAAACTCCAAAAAGTGCCCAAATGACAAGCTTGGTCGCTTCGCTGTGTCGCTTTCAACTTGAGAAAGTTTACGCATCTGCTCCCCCCCCCCCTCCTCTGAAAGAAATTCTGTATACGGCCATGCTCTAAAGAGCCTGGCACATTGATTTATGTATACTTCATTTTCATTATTTTTATCTCATTATCATCATGGCCTTACGCATATTTTTTTCCGGGGGGGGGGGGGGGTGGGGGGAGCAGGACGCGCGTAAACTTTCTCATAAAAATCTTGAAAAAGCGAAGCGACCAAGCTTGTCATTTGAGCTTGGTCGCGTCGCTGTCTCGCTTTCAAGATTTTTTTGAGAAACTTTACGCGCGTCCTAGCTGCTACCCCCCCCTCCCCCCCCCCCCCGGTAAAAATTCTGTGTAAGGCCATGATGATGTGATAAAAATAATGAAAATGAAAAGTACATATAAATCAATGTGCCATATGCTCTTTTGAGCATGGCCGTTCACAGAATTTCTTTCGGGGGGTGGGGGCAGACGCGCGTAAACGTTCTCAAGTTGAAAGCGAGACAGCGAAGCGACCAAGCTTGTCATTTGGGCACTTTTTGGAGTTTTAAAAGTGAAATACAAAGGCTTTCGTGCACACTTTTGGTGAATTTTGTGATAATTTTCAATAGAAAAAAAAGTTTTTAAAAATTTAGGGGTCATCATGCCCCCGTATTGTCGTTGCGAGCATTTTGGGGCCAGGGTGAAATCGCCCCAAACGCCTCAAACAGACACTCCAAAATGTATTTGAAGTGCATTATTAGAACTGAAACTTATCTCTACACCAGGAAAAATTAACTTAACAAAAAAAGCAACAAGAAATATTTATAAAAAGTAGAAGGGCCTGTACAAGTACACTGATATTTCACTCTCTCAGCTCATATGCACTTGATCGACTTCCATCGAGGATTCGGGCTAAATTCCGCCCGCCACTTTCGGGGACCAACCAACGTAGTATTTCGATGAAGAGCACTCCGTCGATTCACCGGTTGTCCCTACGATACACGCGCGCCTATGGGGATTGTGAACTGTAGGAAAAATCGTATAAAATTACACTTTTTGATATTTCTACGAAGACGAAGTTATATAGAAAATGAAGAATATTACAATCAGACCATATCCCTAGAAAATTGCTTCAAGAAATGTCATTATGAAGAGGAAATGGACAAAAATTTGTGAAGAAAAATCACGAAAAAGAAAATCGCATCATGAATATTCATATCATGGGCGGTCCCACATTTGCATGTTATAGCGAGTTTTCCATTATTTAATAAATAATGGCATTATTGAATAAATAATGGTTATTTGTATATAAATAATGATTATTTGTATATAATGGCAAACTGTAAAAATTGTTTATAAATAATGATTATTTATAAATAATGGGATATTGAAACAAAATTATTATTCATAAATAATGAAGTAGATATTTCATTATTTAACAAATAATCTTTATTTATAAATAATGGAAAACTCGAACATTGAATAATGATTATTTATAAATAATGAGAATAATGGTGCACTCGAAAAAATTATTTATAAATAATGAAGTAGACGTTTTCGTTATTTAACAAATAATCATTATTTATAAATAATGGAAAACTCAACAAATTATTTATAAATAATGAAAAAACAAATAATCATTATTTATAAATAATGGAAAACATTTCAAATTATTTATAAATAATGAAAAACAAATAATCATTATTTATAAATAATGAAAAACAAATAATCATTATTTGTAAATAATGAAAAACAAATAATCATTATTTGTAAATAATGAAAAACAAATAATCATTATTTATAAATAATGAAAAACAAATAATCATTATTTATAAATAATGAAAAACAAATAATCATTATTTATAAATAATGGAATGTCGAACTATTATTATTTACAAATAATGAAGTATTACTTGGAATTATATATACATAATTAGAAATGATATTTTATATAATAGTAGTTATTTACAAATAAAATGTAAATTATATATAAATAATAGTTATTGTTTAATAAATAATGATTATATAACAAATAATTGTTCTATATAATATTGGTACATTCGGCGCTCATAGAAACGTCCCTGAACATCTACAAATAAAGTTCTTAAAGTGAAACCGATTTCAGTCTTCATACCTGATTTGCGTGGTATTGGTTCTTCCGCTTGGTATTCACCTATAGACATTAAGAAAATCAACGTTATGCTTAATGGAAATGTTATACTAACTAGTAATCAAAGATATACCTTCTGAAGTAGTTACATGTTTAGAATGTTTGAAGAAATATATCACACATGTATATCCGTAGATATCTAACGGTGTAGAAGGTCAGTATGTTAAGGACGAGTTCTTCCTTTTTCCATTTTCATAGCTACGTTCATGTTTTTAACGTTATGAATTGCAAAAGTAGAAAGTAGTTATGTATCTGTGCAAGGAGGTTAACCTTTTTTGAATAAGAAAAATACTTTGCAACAACCCCCCCCAAAAAAAAAAAAAAAAAATATAATGAAATAATGATAATAATATGCATTTATATAGCGCAAAAAGTATTTCTATATATTCTATTGCGCTGCAAATAAAAATAAATAAATGAATAAATAAAATAAAATGAAATAATAAAGCAAAAATAAAAACAATAACGAAAAACCCTTCTTCAGATGAACATAATCATTTCGCCATATCGAATTCAGGGGATTTGGGATCTTTAAAGAAGGGCGCTGGTTTGTTTACAAGTACTCGTCCCACCCCCCCCCCAAAAAAAAATACAATAATTTGGTAATTATATTTCTCAACATGAATCGATCAAAATTGCAAATTGAAGGCTATTTCGATAATGCAATATTTGAAAAACAAACAAGTCAAAGCGTTTTGCTCCCAAAGGACGGAGATTTTGATCAAATCCCGACGTGTAATTTCCAGGGAGTGCTTCACCTACCCGAATTCGAATTCGAACCTTTGAGAGAATTGGATCAGTTCAATTTTTGGGGCTATTTTTCATGGCAAACACCGGTTCTTCAGATCATGCAAAACAGCAGACTTTCAGACTTTGGGACGGTTTTCTCAATTGTTCAATTATATATGTATCGGGAACTGTTCTTATCTGATATCCGATCTTCCGCCCCCCCCCCCCTGCAATTCAGAAGGGTCCAACGTCGAAATGCAAAATGTTTCCAGCGTTCACATTATCATTTTACCATGTTACAACAAAACCAATCAACAACAACAAACTTACCTATCGCCCCAAAACCATGAAAACAGTAAATTGATATTAAGTAAACAATAACAAATACCGATGGCAAAATAAAGAAATGTTTAACATGGTTAAGTAATGTGAGTGTGTGATTACCTTGGGATATTTTTCCTGCTAATCCACCCAGATCTACCTCTTCAAGCTTCCCTGCCAGGATTGATCGTGACTGACTTGGATTGGTTTGTGTCTTATTCCAATCGAATAAAACCTGCATTAAAGCTTCTTTGTATCTTGATTGATGACTAGCAAGAATTGTCTGACCATTAGTATATGAACCCAAGGCTACGCATAACTCTGAGTAACTGTTGTGAGGTATGTCTTTGGCAAGACGGGTTATCTCGACCTGTTGTAAAGGTGGTAATGGTTCCATTCTCATTTAGGATAGATCTAAAATAAATCATAAAAAAAACAAACACATTAGCATTTGACTATTATGATTAATGAATCCCTTGTTCTAAGGTAATTATTGGAATAATTGAGAAGAATTTTTGTTCAATGAAATGCAGGAGTATCGATTATTATTATTACTATACACAACAAAAAAGTAAGTCCCCCCTAAATCAAAGTGCTGTAACTTTTGAACGGAATAATTTTGAAACATAATATTTCGTATGTGGTTTTTTACACTCATTAAGCAACTCCTGGGCGAAAATGGGATTGATCAGTTGAGTCGTGCATGAGTAATCAAAGATTTAATTAAAAATGACAATTTTTGAAAGTTACAAGAGTCGTTTTAAGATTGTGTAAATACAAACATGACAAAGTTGGGCAAAGGTTGTTTTGTGGTGAATTTCATGGTGTTAAAGCTGTTTTTCTATCCAGCATTTAGACACTCCACAAAAAAATTTGATGATAGATAGATAGATAGATAGATAAAATGGTTTATTAAAAGATCATCGCAGCCAAAGGCCGAATTGTGATCAATTTTACAAACATTCAAGTACATATAAAGTTCTCATACAAAGTATCGTAACAGTTTCTTAAAATGATACACGAACCTATTATGTATATTATGTGATCTTAGAAAAAGAGTCAGTGGGGAAAAAGGAGAATGCAGTGATAGGTGAGCGAAAATAAAGAAGGAAACTAGAAAAATGTAAAGGGAAGTTGTGAAGGTGTAAGGGAATGAATGGAAAAGAGAGGAGAGAAAGGGAGGAAAAGAGGAGAAAAGAACAGATCACGTTCATCACATCTTGACATGTACACACCATATCCTATCACAGATGGTAGCAAGAAAATTGCAGTGAGATTAAAAAAAAAGAAAAACAATAAAAACGTTAACATAGTAAAAAGGTAAAATGATGATAACAAACGTTGTAATTAAAATGTGGAATCGTCAACAAACAAAATTAGATTGATTACATGTTATTTAAAATATTAACAAAGTATGGAAGAGAGCTACATTGGAAACGTTTAGTTTTGCATTTATATTGTTGATATTTCAATTGTGATCTTAAAACATAATTACATTGCTGCCTTAGAGGTAAACTATTTGTAAATTGTGGATGCTTGGCAAGAGAACTGGCAAAGTCAATACATAACTGTTTTCGTCTTGCCTCTAACGAAGGAATATTGTACGTTTCCAATGCGTTAGCATAGTCTTCATACTGGAATCCAAGCATAATCTTACAAATATGTTCATGGTTGAGTGAGCACATTCTTTTTTGTGACGTATCATCATAGGGGTTTATGGTAGTATCCCCTGTAACTTGTTAAAACTTGTTAAAATTTGAAAATGTAAGTGGCTCTCCTCCCCCAATTTCTCGGCACCTTCCCACTTTCAAATTCTTGATCCACCACTGATTTGTCCATAAATTCAACCGATCCTGAGAAATTGTGAGGAAAAGAATACAGTCTTATGCAGTAAAAAGTGTATTAATTCATAAGTTTTCGAGTGTGCTCGCTCAACCATGAAAGTGTAAAAAGTTCGGAAAGTGTGTGGGGATAAAAATGATGGGTGATAAAAACAACACCAAATAAGTACATTTCAAACAAAATTTGCCCCCTTTATTAATAATAATATAATAATAATAATAATAGCGGTATATTTACCCAGGGTAGCCGCTTCAGTTCCGAAAACTGTTCTCCCAGCGGGCCCTGCTATTATTACCCGCTCAAGCATTCAAGGAATTAATCCTGCCGGGTACCCATTTACCTCACCTGGGTCGAGTGCAGCACAATGTGGATAAGTTTCTTGCCGAAGGAAATTACGCCATGGCTGGGATTCGAACCCACGACCCTCTGTTTCAAAGTCCGAAGACTAATCCACTGGGCCACAACGCTCCACAATTCACTTTATAAACCCTCAAAATGAGTCTGTGACATTTGAAAATGCCCCCTTTCCCCCTTCGAGGCGTGCTCACTAATCCATAGATAAACAAATCGATTTCATTTTTGCATAGAATTCTGCACATAGGTTGATAAACATTACTACTAAATGATACTGCTCAAGACAGCTTTGAAAAAAAGTTTCACCATATTAAATGAGGGGTTACTTATTCTCAAGCATATGCACCCATAGTGTACACAATGTCTATGAGAGAGGAATTCAAAATTTCAACAAAATTGAAATAAGGGTTTGTTTCATAGACGGTTTTTGTTACTTCTGCCAATAGTTTTCTACTGAAACTTCGCACATGGCTTCAGAGTGGCACTATCCAAAAGGCGCGCACACCAAAATAACCATTCGATACGTCACAGAGTGAGGCCAAGGCCTAGAACTTTCATCTCATTTGCATAATTTTCGAATATTGTGTGCTCAATGAAGCATTAAACATCGGGATTTTCATAAAAATCAAATCAAATTAACTATGCAAGGAGGCTTATATGACAGATATCCATAATTAGCAATTGCATTTTTATCCAATAACGTAAATAAGATCTTATCACATTCCACATGTTCAATTAAACGCTTTTGAATCATTCTGACTATTTTTCATGGTGAGAATGTGGAAATCGTTCCAATAAACTGGAATCAAAGTCATGATATTTTCCTTGTGACTTTTAAAAAGTGACAATTTTGCCTTATTGGGATGCTCAATGAAGCATGACATTAAATGCGTCCGTAACATTCATAAGAGGGGAGCTTATAGAATTACCAACACGCTCATGTAAAAATATATTAAAAACTCCCAGTGGTTCGGAAATTATGGATGTTTGTTTAAGGGGGGACTTACTTTTTTTGTTGTGTATTAGTATTAGTAGTAGTAGTAGCAGCAGTATATTATGATTATTTCAGCAATGAATAGTTTATCGAATTGGTGCAATGTAATACAACACATGAAGTACAGATTGAGAACCCACTAGACTGCCAGGGTCAAATCGTAGTCAGTAAAGACCATTTGGCCCTATCCAGTGGGTGCTTACATATAAGCAAAATCTGAGAACTGATCGATGGTGATAAGGGTAATACTACGAGCAAGAATAAAAAAAAAAAAAACATGGACCTGGTACAAAATACTGAAGATCGTTGTTTCACGTTGCTTTGTCTTGAAACAGATACCTGGGATGAACTTGGCCAGTTGATAGTATATTATAATAAAACTTTTCATGCAATTGAAACTATCGACATGATTGATCGAAAGGCAATCGACTATTTGTATACCGGTTTTCCGGCCTCGCCTGAGTGGTCCATGTCGTTCTCACGCTCTGTATCTTCTCATCAACATTTTACAAAGCTAAATCTTCATGAGTGCCTGGGATTCAAAAAATATGAAACAAGTTTATTGGCGCTAAAAACAGTTCACTGCCGTAAAGTTTTAGATTAAGTTTTAGATTTCTGCAAACTAAGTATTTAGATTTCTGTAAACTTAGTTTTAGTATAATGATGAAACTACACAAGGTGTGATTATTCGGTCCAATGCAAATTGGATCGAATATGAAGAAAAGTAATCAATAAATTTTCTTACACTAGAAAAACAACATACATTTAATTCTACTGACCGAAGACTTTTAAAAGAAGATATTATCAAAGACGGAAAGGACATTTTACAAAACATGAAACACGTTTACAGGCAGCTGGATACAAAACAAAACGTTAACACAACAGATGAGAATGCAAATATTTTGTTTTTTTAACAAGATGACATAGACTCTGAATCTTCCGCCAAATCATGTGATGGGCTCATCACTGAACATAAGCTTAAAAAAGTATTGACGGAAATGAATGTGGAAAGTTTCCGGGGATTGATGAACTTTCCAAGTAATTTTTTAGGGACGTTTTAAAGGATCCCTTACATGTTTCATTGAATATTTTCTTTTCAAGAAAATTAACTGTCAGCAGGGATTTGAGAGTCTCCCTCTCACGTCCCTGCTGTCAGCAAGTCAAAAGCAAAGTGTCATATCTTTACTTTGTAAGTCAAATATAAACTTCTTTTGGAGAGTTAAAATTTCAGTTTCAGTTTGGCTTATTTTCATTATTATCGATCGCTTCGGGAGTTTTTCTTACATGTAAATACTTTTTTGATATGCGCCATACTGTGCCCCCTCTATTTTGTCCCCTTTTTACTCATCTCGCTACTCCTGCATAGAGCTTTGCGCCAACGCTTGCGTACATATCATGGAAAATTCTATTCACGATGATATGACCTGGGAACTTTTGGCTCTTGACCATCCTCCGCCCACCGACCCTCGACCCCTGATACGCCCCGGTCTTAAAGTTTGTATAATATTGTATTGGGAGCAGGCCCAGTATTGAATTTTTATCAGGAGGGGTGAGGTCTGGAATGTATTTTTACTTCTTTAGCGAGTGAAATTATCGAGCACCTCAGATCATCATGGTGTTTTAAAGACAATTACAAATTCAACGTTTCATCGTTGTTCATGACGTTATGTTTCGTAGTGTTATTCAGAATTTATTTTGTCAGAACAATAATTTCAAACCGCAAATTTCTATACTATTTCATTTCTAATTTAAAATGTCTAAGTGGGTTAAAGCTCTGTATGAAAGTTTGGAAGGTTGTGCCCCCTCACACCTATCCGGATTGCCTGAAATATGCCTTGCGATGGCCGGCGAAAGGCATTTGAATAATAATACTACTAATAATAGGCATTTATATAGTGCCATCTATCTAGAAATATTATATTCCGAGGCGCGTTGTTATTATTATTACCCCGGCTTTAGCTCGAGCTGCGTTTCAGCGCTCATGCATTTAAGGAATTAATCCTGCCGAGTACCCATTCACCTTACCTCGAGTGCAGCACAATGTGGATAAATTTCTTGCTGAAGGAAAATCGTTTTCAATGGTAACTGATAGTAAATCATATTTACCCTTCGTGTTTGGGCTCGTACATTTTTTGAACTATCTGTTGCGATTGTTCAAATTCGCGCGGAAATTTTGAATGTGTTTGAAATTTCCCGACGAATCGAAAAATCGTTGGTCATCTGTTTAAATTCGCATCTCATATTTCGTTTGCGGTAATTGTTCGTTGATCGTTTGTGTGCTTTTGTCGCGCATAGTCCCTCTTCGCGCTTTCGCCAAAGTGGACCGATCTCGAAAGAACCAGTAGCGAAGCAACACGATGACACAACGAACAAGATTGCCCGATCTATTCCCTCGTATTCGTTTCTAATCGCACGCCATATCAAACCATTGCTCACTGTTCGCTCGCCTTCGGCCGCAATTTTCTCAAAGAGGTGAACCGGAAACTCAATATCCTTTGCACGTCATATTTATCCTTCGCTAACCGTTCGTTCATAAAATTTGACAATAGTTCTAATCGCATGATTTTATTTGAATTCGTTGAATTCGCGTGCATTTCTTTCATTTTTTCCATTCGTCACCCTTCGTCCGCCTACATTCGGTCAGGTGTGAGGGGGCTCTAAATAATGGTAAATCTACTCAATACTTTCAAATTACGAGACGAGTAAGACAGGTTGATCACCCCTACTTATGACATCTTTAGAAACAATTGCTATACGTATTAGAAATTCAGTTGATGTAAGAGGTATTGATACCAGTGAATTTAAACTGTCTTAAATAGCAGACAAGTTTGCTCATTCTGTTCAGATTTTAATTTTCTAAACTCATTATTTGATATTATACAACAAGTTTGAAAAATGTCCAAGTTTAACCATTTTATACAATATTTTTTGATGGTTTCTTGCCAATTCGAGGGTGCTGATTACGAATCTGAATGATGCCACTCGTGTAACATTGAGCATTTTCCGCAAATTGGCAAAATCCAATATGGCCGCCAAAATATGCAAATTACCCATGAAAATCATAAAATTGCCCGCACATTGGTTATAAAATATATTTATTTGCGTTGCAGAAGTGAAACACTCTCTGAAAAAAAAACGATTTTTGCCAAAAAATTAGATTCTAGATATTCAAAATGGCCGCCATAGACCCATGTATTCTATATTATGTACAATATGATTGGGAAAACTAAATTTCACAAAAGTGAGAACTAAAATGCACGTAATTGTGATTTTTAGTGAAATAATGGATGAAAACATGATTGCTAACGAAATGTATTATTTGTTATATCATGTATGTAATAAATGAAGCATTTTAATATTCAAAAAGCCGCCTAATGCCCTTCCAGTATTATGTACAATGCTAATGGGGACAAAAGAAAATCACAAGAGTAAGTAGGAAATGCATATTACTAGTATTAATAAAAGCGAGTGGAATACTGGCTAAAAAAATATTTTTCAACGAAATATTAATGCAATTTATGTGTTAAATGCTGTATTTTGACATTCAAAATGGCCGCCATAGGCCCATTATACGTTATATAGGCCTACAATGCGATTGGAGAAATTAATTTTCACAAGAGTAAGAATTAAAAATGCATGTTATTGTGATCACCGAGTAAAATAATGTCTGAAAACGTGTTTTCTAGCAAAACATATCATTTCTTTTTATTCATGCCTGAGATAAATACTGTGTTGTGAAATCCAAAATGGCCCCTATAGGCCCTAATAGTATTATCTACAATGTAAATTCTAAGAATTTGGATTTACTTGACTATGAAATCCATAAAATCCTGTTGTATGATAAAACAGTATTTGAAAACATGATTTTTATAAAATATAGCATTTCTTCTACCATGTTAGTGATAAATACTGTATTTTGACATTCAAAATAGCTGATACAAGCCCTAACTAAATAATTTTACATGCGTATAGGGAATCTACTTTTTACAAGAGCGAGAATCATCAAATGCATGTAACTGTGATGTATGGGTAAAATATTGTCTTAAATATGGTTTCTAAATAAATACATCACATATTGGTCATGGAGGTAATAAATGTTGTACTTTGACATTCAAAATGGCTGCCATAGGTCCTAAAAGTAGTATGTACATTGTAATTTGGGAAATATGATTTGGACATAATTTGGCTTTGCTTGACTATGAATATTGCATATAATTGTGATGTAAGAGTGAAATATTGTCTAAAACCATGGTTCTTAACGAGGTATATCATATCTGGTGCATTTAAGGTGATAAATGCTGCATTCTGAAATGGAAAATGGTCGCAATGGCCCTTATTGTATTATGTACAATTTGAATGAGGACAGATAATTTTCACAAAAGGGCATATGGCGGCCATTTTGAATTTTGAAATATAAAATTTTCACCTAAATTTTAGATGATATGATATATTTCGTTAGTAATTATGTTTTCAGACAATATTTTACTCATACAACACCATTTAGTCAAGCAAAGCCAAAATCTGTTAAAATTATTTGTCCCCATTCCCATTGTACATAATACTGTTGGGGCCTTAAGCGGCCATTTTGACTTTCAAAATGCAGTACGTATCACCTACCTGGCAGAAGAACTGATACATCTTGTTAGAAATTATGTATTCAGACAACATTTTACTCATAGATCACAATTACGTGCATTAATGGTGTTCACTCGTGTGAAAATTTATTTATTTACTAGTTCGCATTGTACATAATACAATCAATGTCTATGGCGGCCATTTTGAAAGTCAAATTACGGTATTAAACACAAACTTAAAACCTGAATGATATATTACGTTAAAAATTATGTTTTAGACAGTATCCCATTTATTCTTCACAAAAAATTGCATTTCAGTGCTCACTCTTGTAATTTCTTTGGTCCTCTTTATCATTGTACATAATACTGTAAGGGCCTTTCGCGGCCATTTTGAATATCAAAATACAGCATTCATCACATTCATGGCATATTGAATAATATATTTTGCTAGCAATTGTGTTTTTAGTCAGAATTCCATTCGTTTATCATAATAATATGCATTTTAGTGCTCACTGTTGTGATTTTTGTTGGCCCCTTTGCCATAGAAAATAATACCATTTGGGCCAGTGGCAGCTATTTTGAATATTAAATACAACAATTTTCCCGTACACGACATAATAAATGATATATTATGTTAACATTGATGATTTTCATATATTACTTCGTCCATAGATCACAATTACTTGCAGTTTAGTGATATTTTATGTGAAAAAATCATTTTCTCTACTCATATTGTACATAAACAGATAAAAGGGTATACAGAGGTCTGTGGCGGTCATTTTGAATATTGAGCAATTGAGTTAACATGTAGGATTTATCTAGTATTGGTATAATGTGGGCAAAGAGCACGCAAAGTAAACTTAATATGACGTTAGGTTAGCTTTGGCCTGCAGAGTATAGTGACTGCACTACGAGTGCTGATTTTCTAGTTTAAATTTGAACTAGAAAATCAGCACTCGTAGTGCAGTCACTATACAAGCACTGTAAGTGCTAAATTAGCACTTCATTTTCAGCACTCGTTGTGCAGTCACTATACAAGCACTGTAAGTTATAAATTAGCACTTCATATTTACAGTGTATACATGCCTGTTAATTTGTGTTCTGTTTTCCCACTTTACTCTATCAATAATGATGATTTTCTTAACCGTGTAAAACAAACTAACAAACTAAAGTTATAACTTATGATGAATAAAATAATATGGTTGAAAATATAAGACTAAATGATTCTGCTCCCATTCTCGATTTTGAATTTGATCAGCAATATGTAAATGATTGCAAATACTATTCCGACGATGACTTCAAAGAATCTATTGACCCTAGTTTGGTTCAGTGCTATCCACTTTAACTCGAGGAGCATGGTAAAAAATCGATCAAATTTCTGCGTACCTGAGCAGCCTTTTTTATCAATTTTACGGCTATAGGTATAACTGAGACTTGGTAAAACTCAGAAAACGAAAATCGGTTCATATTGGATGGTTATAACTTCGTCAATGATAATATAAGATTCGGTAGAGGAGGAGGCATTGGAGCATATTTACATGAACGACTAATCTATCGATTGCAAAACGATCAAAATCCGAAATGTTCTTCATGAGAACTATTTTCATTGGAATTAATACAGGGGCAGATCCAGTCTTCGCCAAGAGGGAGGGGGGGGGGGGCCGGAATTTTTTTTCAGCCATATTTTCCCCGATCGGCCGCTTGAAGATGATTTTTGTGTGTTCTTTTGAAGGGGTAGTCCTGATAGTCACTTCTTAGCTTTATTCTTATACAGCGAAATATATAGTATCATACATGTAGTCCTTGTTTATATAATGCGAGCGCAAAGCGCGAGCGAATTTTTTGTTATTTATGTATTTTGTTCTAAAATTTGAACATTCTGGGCAATGTTTGTTTTACAAACAAAAAATGTGTGTGCAACTAACTAATTACCACAAACGCGAAGCGCGAGCGGAAATTTTAATACATGTTTTGAACTGATCGAATAGGAACCTAGCTGATAATATTTTGAATAAAATGTTGAACGGAAATAAAATCTACATGTAAATCTAAATCTAAATCTAGCTGTTAAGGACTGCTTGCAGTTAGCCATGAAGACGATTCAACAATCAAGTACTGCGAGCGCGAAGCGCGAGCTGAAAGTTTTTGACATTTCTACCTAAAGAATGGAAATTCTAAGCACTTTTTGTAACTTAAACAGCATGAACAGGAAAGCTTTATATTTAAACAATTGATGCGAGCGCGTAGCGCGAGCTGAAAATTTCGAGATTTAGAACTAAACGAGACACTCTATTCATGTTTTGTAAATCATGTAAAGGATGAGTAATTGCGATCTTCCTTACAATAATAATTCGAGCCCAAAGCGCGAGCATAACATTTTTATATACGTTTTGAACTGATCAAAAAGGAACCTGTTAAGGACTGCTTGCAGTTAGCCATGAATACGTTACATATTTCAACAATCAAATAGTGTGAGCGCGAGATGAAAATTTTTGACATTTCTATCTAAGGAATGGAAATTCTAAGCACTCTATTCATTTTTCGTAATGAAAAGGATGAGTAATTGGGGATCTTCCTTAAAATAATAATTCGAGTGCAAAGCGCGAGCTGAAAATCCATGACAGTGGAAAATTTTAATCAATTTTTGTAATCATGAACAAGATAGCTATATAACTAAGCAATTGATGCGAGCGCGAGCGGGAAAAAAATCTAGATTAAGACCTAAAAACGGACAATCTATTCATGTTTTGTCAATCATGAAAAAGTATTAGTAATAGGGGATCTTCCTACATTAATAATGCGAGCACAAAGCACGAGCAGAATTTTTTCTATATTGTGATCTGAAACTGGATAATGATATATAGAGAACAGGTTGCCTATCTGAATAAGCATGCGCGCACTTGTTTCAGATTTAGACCTAGAATCTAAGCATTCAAATACATCTTTTGTCATGAAAATCAATAAAGCGAGCGCGAACCGCGATTTCAAAATATATCATATTCCGATCTGCAAAAGGGTTAATTTATGTATCACTCTTAATAAAAAAGCTGGGGTCCTTTTCATAGAGAGTTATGTACAACTGTGTAACTTTGCCATTATGTCAACTACCATGGCAACAGGGCTCAGCAGCCAATCACAATCAATTTTACCATGGTAGTTGCCATAATGGCCAAGTTATAACAGTTGTAACTCTTTATGAAATGGGCCCCTGATATTTTTCATTATTATTGAGTTATGATATATAGGACCGGGACACCCTAAGGGCATTTTGTCATCATATTGAAATGATGACTATCTTCCTATTCCTCTTCCTAAGAGCGACATGAAACTTGTCGATATTCTGAACAAAGGGACAATTTTGTTATTAAATCAATAACTTATTTATTATTTGTAAAGCATAATGAGAACGCGAAATATGTTAATATTATGGCCTGAAAACTAGACATTTCAAAAATTTTTGAAATTATGAATAGGATGCATGAGTTAATATATGTTTTTAACAATTAATGCCAGCACAAATCGGTGCCGAAATTTTTGATGAACTGTCATGAAATTGGGATTTCTAGTAATATCATCTTCCATTTTCTATACTGATAACGTACACGTAGGTAGATATCTTTCGCAAAAGACAATATGTGACTCGTCATACCGAAATGAGAGACAACTCGGAATTTTTCAAATCCAAGTTTTGTAGTGATTATTGTTCTCCGTTTCTTTACCTTTAATTTGATATATCACTCGACCCTTAAGAGTAAATAATAGAGGAGATATTAGCCTTAGAATGCAAGAAGAATTGGGCTTTTGAAAATAAAAATCAAGAGAAAAACGCCTTCGAAGTTTGACTTCCGTTTTGAATCCGCTCCATGAAAAAATAGTGGGTTTTCGCCCAGCGTCGTACGACGCTATCTACGACGTAGAACGATATCTTTGTTCGTGCGTCCGTCGCGCTCAACTCTCGCTTGTAAGCAGTTTCGCAAATCGCTGAACGCGGCCGGATCGACCGGCTGGCATGGTTGGCATGTAAAGCCCCTTTCACAATTGACGTACGACCATTTGCGACCTTTTGGTCGTGCGACAGGCTGCAACAGGCATCAATCGCTAGTCATCTCATAAGATCGCACAGAGGCTTTCACAGTTGCAACAGCCGTCGTACAACAAAAACAACCAGTAAACCCCGTTGCACGAGTAAGTCGCATATGCTCTTATTGTGCTCGTGCGATCACATGCGAGTGTTGCACGAGGGATTGCGAGTGGAACGGTCGCATACATGCGAATGAAACGGTAGTGCAATGTTGTAAGCCGTTGCGATCGGTCTTGCAACAGTCTTATGGCCCATATTATTATCGCAACCAGTCGCAAGACAGGTCTCTGTACATGTACGTCGCTTGCACATGTGCAAGTGTTGCACGACCTCCAGTCAAGTTAATGCGACTACTTAGTTGTGCCACCTCTCGCACCAAGTCGTACAACGTTGAACAACACTCGCACGATGATCGCCCGACCGATGGTACGACCCCGGGTACGGCCTGATGCGAGTGAATCGATCGTATTTGATCGCGTTCGGATTTTGAACATGTTCAAAGTTCAGATGTGACCAGTCACGACCACCTCGAGTTCGTGCGACCGTCTACAACGACTGCGAGTGCTCGCAAGACACCAAGAGATCGATCGTGCAACAACAAGAAAAAACTGTTGCAGGCAGTCGTAAACTGGTCGGACGTCAATTGTGAAAGGGGCTGAACGGTCGTATACATGCGAATGCAACGGTAGTGGAATGTAGTAAGCCGTAATTTCGATCGGTCTTGCAACAGTCTCATATTATCGCACCCAGTCGCAAGACTGGTCTCTGTAGGTCTCCAGCACATGTGCAAGTGTTGTACGACCTCCAGTCGACTAAATGCGACTATACTTAGTTGTGCCACCTCTCGCACCAAGTCGTACAACGTTGAACAACACTCACACGATGATCGCCCGACCGATGGTACGACCTGTTGCGAGTGAATCAATCGTATTTGATCGCGTTTGGATTTTGAACATGTTCAAAGTTCAGATGCGACCAGTCACGATCACCTCCGACCACCTCGAGTTTGTGCGATCGTCTACAACGACTGCGAGTGCTCGCAAGACACCAAGGGATCGATCGTGCAACAACAAGAAAAAACTGTTGCAGGTGGTCGTAAACAGGTCGTACGTCAATTGTGAAAGGGGCTTAATGTTGACACGCCAACATGTGCATTGTATATGTTCCTACTATGTGCACACAACTGGCAGTGCCATGTGTCTTGCAGTCGCGTCGTCGACCGAGCCATGCAACGGCTTTTCAATCATATTTCAATAATCATACTCGTTTAAACTTCTACTGTAACATTTTGAAATTATACTTAGCTTGATTTTAGTATAATTGAAATGGTACTCACCGAAAAACTCGCATTCGAGTCCATGTTTTGAAGCTTTCAGCTATCAGTGTAGTCAGAGTAGAGTACAACATGTGCATGCACGCGATGGGCGAATGTGTTTACATCGATCGGCTCAGCTTGCTCGCTCTACAAGCGATCTGATTGGCTGTTGACGGCTGTTGACAAATCCTACGTTCTAATGCGGACGCCCGCTAATTTGCGGAAGAACCGTCCGTGATTTGAGCTCAAGAACGCTCGGGCCTCTGTTTCCATGAAAGTTGGCGATTTTTGCACACGTACGTTCTACGTCGTACGACGCTGGGCGAAAACCCACTAATTTTGCCACCGCCGAGCTAACCGAAATGTCCTAGCAACCGCTTGCCAAAGAAGGCGAAACGATTGACCAATGAGGAGGCTGCATTTGGAACAATAGCGAACTTGCAGGTCACGCGCGACTGCAAGACGAAACAAAGTTAATGTTCTGGTTCGATATGTCAATCCACTGATCTTCTATACAGATCAGTGTAATAGCTCCATAGTTATACTGGGGTTTTGTAATTATATTCGTGAAAGAAATAATTGTCATGATCTCCCTTTTTAATGAAATAAAAGGCAGGGAGAAAAGGTCGGACCTAAAACCAGTGAGGAGGGAGTATACCAATGATTTTCATTGTATCATCGTCTTATTTATTAAATAATAATAACAATTTCATATACCGCAAATTGCCTCTATGCGGTTGTTTGAATGTCGATCGCGTTTACTCTCACATGTAATCTATCAAGCGAGTCATTATGACCTAAACTTTAACCGCATGTTCTAATAAAAAGAACTATCCGTTGTAAAATGGTAAGATAAGCCTTTAAAATATTTCAACTTGAACCTTATCTTTATACGAAAGGCTTGTGTGATCATGTTTTATGAATGCTTATGTTAGATTGAGGCAGTGAGACCAAAAAACGTGAATAATTTGCTCAATATCGTCTATTATCGATCTTTTTTTTTTGGGGGGGGGGGTATAATTATTTACAGCATTGGAATGATTTAAAATTAGTATGAAAAAAAAAAAAAGATATATTAATGAAAAAAAAGTTATAGTGATTCTAAAACTGATTCCGGGAAAAAAAACCTGGCATAAACGTCTTAACTCTACAACAAAAAGAGCGAGGAGGTACCCTGAGTAAAATCCCGCCACAATTATTTCCAACAAAGGATAGATTAGGGGAGATAAGATTTTTTTTTAAACTAACAAGTGCACACCTAGTTACCAAGAATGCATACAACATTCCACTTATTTGAATGCAGGATAAACCCCGGGCTTCCTATGTATAGTCGGGCACCTTGGACCACTCGGCCACGACACCTCCACGAATGCTGATTTTCGGATCGATATCAAGCACAAACAATATTTTGGTTGTGCCGTGGCCGAGTGGTCTAAGGCGCCTGGCTATACATAAAAAGTCCGGGGTTCGATCCCCGGCCGCGGCACCTATGTCTGTGAGCAAGGCATTTAATGTGCAATGCTATTTTATCCTGCTTTCAAATAAATGGAAATTCTATAGGCATTATTGGTAGCTTGGTGTGCACTTGTTTAAAAAAAATATATATATTCTAACGCAGTAATACAGATAAAGAATCAGAGGTTTGTTGCAAATGCCTTGTGCAACAATGATGTCTTTGTAAGATTGAATGATTAAAGAAAGAACAATAAAAGCTGTTCGATATATTTTCGCATGTGTTCACTCTCAAACATATAAAGAGGATTTAAAAAAATAAGACGAAGAATGGAGGAAAAATACGGTGGGCGTGGGCAGGAAAGAGGAAGAAGAAAGAACGGCTGTGAAAAAAAAATAGAAGATCGAATGGGGAGAAGAACGAATAATACAGAACA